>NW_026859423.1:0-600000 GCF_026571515.1 Ruditapes philippinarum | reverse complement strand
AGGTTTTAATTTGACAATCTGAATTTTAAGTTGAAATTAATTTTATCAACTTGTCATTAGGAAAACTAAACAAAATCACATGAAAAAAAGTTTTAGGAAAAAAAGAACGAAACAAAAACCTTTCAGTTAGAATTTTGATGATAATTTCAGAAAATATTAGCAAGTTGCCAGGGAAACACCAAACTGTGGTATAGAATTGTTTCATGCATTAATACTTATATAACTAAAACACGGTCATTTACTTTTTCTTATTCAGAATTGTATTACTAAATTGAACAGATTTAATATAAGCTGAAATAGCAAATACCAATTAAATGAATTATGATATATAAGATATAAATTGTAGTGAAAATTTTATGACCAATGATTTTACCAGATATAAGTGCTTGTACTAAAGTTTTTAAAATGACTAAAAGAAGTCTATAAAGCATGTATTGTTTTAATCTTAGCTTATGGCTTCATACTTCCTCTCAGTGTCGCAATTTTAGTCAGTATATATTATTACTCCAATATTCTTGATATTGAAGTTTGGAAAAAATATTGGACCAGGTATGTGCTAGGGAGGTGTGTCTTATATGTTTCACGTTTTGTGTCCTGAATTATTTAGGCCGGTTATTCGATTAAAAAAGTTTATTGCCTCTGAGGATTTTACTTCGAGAAATGGAGAACGTCTCTATGCCTTTTTAAATTGATTTATTCTTAGAGAGGTTTGGTCTATTATGGACTCATTTTCCATAATACCGTAAGTTCCAATATTGATATATAAAACAACAGAAATGTATCATTTGGATATTCCTCTTAAATATGTAATGTATAATATTCTTTGAAAAAAATGTTGATAATATTCATTTTGAACAATTATAAGATGAATAATAATATTTTGTTCTAGAACACTTTATTAATAATTATTGCTATATGAATATATGTAATATATGATCATTTATCTTATACATGCCATCAACATCCATTTATATATACATAATTATTTCGTGGTTTATTGTAATGGTTAATAATAAATATTATCAACGTTATTATCTATCATATAATTGGCCTTCCATTTTAGACCATTTCATTTTAACAAGAGTGTGCCCCGATTTCTTAGATAGGTTATTTCAAGTCTTTATTTCAATTCATAATGAGAAAATTAAAATCTATATTAGATTGTAAATCTTTAGTAATAATTTATACGCCGTTTATAAGACCAATTCTCGAATTTGCTGACGTCGTATGGGGAAATGCATTTCAATATGAACTTAAAATTTTAGATGAAATACAAAATGAATGTGCTAGAATTGTATCGGGTGCAACAATGCTTGTTTCTATAGAAAATCTTAAAAGTGAAATCAGTTGGGAAACATTAGAGCAGAGACGTCAAAATCATAGACTTATTTTATTTTACAAAATTTAAAACGGCATAGCACCTGAATACCTGGCTTCGCCTATACCAGATCCCACAAACACACGCTATAACTGAAGGAACTCAAATGACATATGCGGAATATTAGCAAGAACTTCATTATATTTTAATTGATTTTTTTCCCAACTGCCATACGTGGGTGGAACAATCTACCCCTAAACATATAAAATTTGCCAACACTTTAAATGTTTAAAAGTTATCTACAACGTAACAAGAAATGCACATTAAAATACTTCTACTATAGTGATAGGAAACATCAAATATTACATGCAAGATTACGCACAAAATACAGCTCCTTAAACTTTCACCTTTTTCTTAAAAATATATCTCTTACACCGTTATGCGAGTGCGGTCAAATGGAAACTAATTTCCACTATTTCTTTGAATGCCCAAATTTCAACACATACGAGTATATACAAAAGCTATTTCAAAGTCTTAACAATTTCAACATTACCCTTACTATTCTCACTTTTGGCAACCTAGATATCTCTGATACAAATAATGCCACTATTTTTAATTATGTTCATATTTACATATCGGAAACAAAACGACATCTTTGATGTTATTGAGAGACACTCTTTCTCTCCTTCCTTCTTTTAATTAAACCAATTCTACTATTTAGTAATGTTTTGTTACTTACAACATCACATTTATCAGTGTTTTTCAGTCATTTTTGATTGCTATATAGTTTCTTACTTGCAATACATTTTCGCATCTTTATTTTATCCAAATAAATTATATACCCATGTTGTCATACTTTTTATAAAGTACAAAACTCGCCACATCATAGAAACACACTAAAAAGGAGAAGAATTTTATAAGACTTAGTCTTTCGTTCTCATCCTTTTCCTGAATATTTAATGTTTTTGTATTGCATGTATATATAAGTTTATATATTTGGGAAATAAATATGTTTAAACTAATTAATTTATTTATTTGGAAAACATTAAAACATTTCGAACATAAACTAGAAAATAAAATAATTGTTATTTAAGTAACAATTGCAATATAATAAGTGTTACTCATTGAAAAAAGAGGAAAAATATCACACACTACTCTTCATGGAGCAAACTATTTATGACATTATCTTATGCATTTTCTCCTGGCTAGTTCAAATGTGATTGACTATAAAAATGAGCATAGTTACCTATATATGTCACGCAAATTTGAAAACATTACTTTTTAGGGTATTATATGTTTCTTAAATTAACATTTTAAAATATATTTAGTCTTGTTTGCGTTATTCATGGCTTTGATGTAAGCAAAACCATTCCAAATGTTGCATTTATACTTATACATTCATGTAATTTTGCTGTTTTTTTAATGCTTCCGAGGAATCACTTTTTACAAGATATTTATACATCACAACAACAGGTGTCAAATGCTATGTGGCAGCCGTAAAAACGTTGCCCCGTACTTCACTTCAGTGTAACAGTTGTTATATCTTTTTCTGGTCCTTCGACATCATTGAGTCCTGCACTTTTAGTGTTGAGTATTGAGTACCGCTCAAGCCGGTGCTAGGGGTCGTGAGGGATGTTGCACTTTTTCATTATTCCTTATGTACAGACTCAATCAAACCGAGTCTTCAAGTTTCATGTAATATTGCTGTTTTAATCCCTCCGAGGTAGATATTGTTAAAGATCAAAGAATGTAACATCCCTTTAGTAAGACAGTTTGTCCTTTTGATATAATAGCTCAGTTAATTACTTGTTAAAGTATTCCGTCGTCTAGATTTTTAAATTATAAACACTGAACCAAGCAAACTGTCTGTGTTATGTTTCAAAAACGAGACAAGGAAATAAATATACAATAAAGATTCATTCAAGATTTACTCTAAATCCTTATTTGGCAAAACGTTTTTGTGAAACATATTGTTTTATTTGAGTATTTTTACAGTTGTAATAGCTTCTGACTCCAGCAATCATCTTTAGTACCTTGTATAATGAGAATTTATGATAATAATGTAATAAGACACTTTGTCAGGCTTTGTAATTTTGTTTTTAAGAATATTTAAAATGTTTTGTGTATATTGTGAATTAAAACCTGTATAAACATGTAATAAAGATAGAAATGAAATATGTTTAAAGTACCGATTGCCAGCTAAATTGCAATCTTAAAAAACTGAAACTTATTATTGATTATGATTATGCAGTCTTATTATCTAAATCTCCTTCTTGTCCTCTTTAAACAAGTTGTTGTATTATTGTGCTGTATCATACATTAACTGATTTGTGACTAAATGGAAATGAATAAGGCCATTCTAATATTTTCTGACCAGACAAAATAAATTATATTAAATAACAAGAATAATTCGAAACATTATTTGATTCTTAGACTACAGACATATGGAGAAAGGATTATAAGGATTGTGTAATTTTATTATTGCTATATGTTTTGCTACAAGTAAACAAAATGTCCTAAAGATTTATTGCTCTGATCATTTGATGGGGCTATACAACTATACATGAATGCACAGAATGGATTTCGTTTTTATTATATTTGTTAATCTCTGTGACTATAATTTATTGGTAAAATTAACTTCATGTGGCCCTTCCTGAAATCTGACAAAAAACTACATAGTTTGAAACACAAAGACAGGATATAATAAAAAATATTTTCCAATTTTATACAAGTTAAGTGTTGATGATGCACATCAAAGACGCCGCCAGATGATGTAAACAGTCACAGGTATTGTACAAAATCAGCCTTGACAACTTCATTAAAAAAACAAATGACTTTTATGTTTATATATATAATTTATCTTAGTTTGATATTTTGATGAATATTTATAATTGTACATTGTTTCCTTTATAGAAAGTTATCTCCGTTGCACCAAGAATATGTCCGTTTCGCGGCCATTTTGCCTGAAACAACCTATTGCAGATATTTGTGATACATTTGAAAACGAACTTACTTTTCCCTCATTTAATCTGTTTTATTACTTAAACGTTAATTGTTTTCATGTATAAGGATATGTTGTGCCTGTTTTGCTAAAAAGGAAAAGAAACCCCGTTTCGCCCAAAATATCTCCGTTGTGTATTTTAGCCATATCCATTGTTCCCTGTCCCAACATAAGAATATAGACTGGCTCATTGACACGTCATTTAATAGGTAAAAAAAGATAAGAATAAAAAGAATATGATATTCAAACATAACACTATCACTTAAGTTAAACGTTAATTTAATTCCTTAAAGCTCGGTGACATGTTGTACATCAGAAAAGCTATTTTTATTAGAGAATCTGAAGCAGTGTAATTTTGTTAAAACGAAACAAAAATAACAAAAGCAAGACTAGAAATTTCCACATTGCTGTATGGACGAATGCATATTTACTAGCCACCGCGTGCACTCGGCGTCTAATGACACTAATTTCATAAGGCAACAAATTCAAACAAGATTCCATGCACTTAAATTGTCAAGAACTCTTATTGATTTGGTTATGCTCAGTGTCTAAGCATTATAGATGATAACATTGATTTCGTAATCATCTGGGAAAGCCTGTTTTAATTAAGTATGCATTAGATAACAATAAAATGTCTGTATAAAAAATGATAAAACACTTGATAAACGCTCGATTTGCATGTTTTTTTTAATATTTAATTGATTGCTTTTAGACTTTTATTGCGAAAGGCAAACTCAAAATAGTTATATGATAAAAGTAATTCTAAGCTAGGTTTTTGAGTTAACATGAAAACATATCAAACATGAAACGTACTATAAAAGCAACATCTTGAACATGATTGATTGATGAGACTAAATCTAGTAGAATATGTGATTATATTTAAAGACACAATACAAACACATACAGTACTTTCATTGTTTCTGAACTTAAGTTTTCGAAGTTTCTCGGCGTTTGACAGGTTTTAATGTTTGAAGTGAAACTTATGCTTTTTAACCTTGATTTATTTTGATATGATTCATAATGTTATAAATCTCTCGATTTTAAGTAAAGTGTGTTATCTTAACATCTCTTATGCTCCATACCATGAATATTAGACAAAACAATATAAAAAGTGACATAAGTAGAGAGCTCTGTGATTATTCCTTAACAGACCATTCAATACAATTATTTGATTATTACATAGAAGTTTTAACAATATTACTGGGAAATATCAATCACACAAATATAGCTAAGAAAATATATTTTGTTTTATAGTGAATTGCATTTTATCGTTTCGGAAAGCATTTTTGTAAAGAATTGAAGTAAGAAAAAATAGAGGCTGATTTTGTAGTAAATATGTAATATTAACGGTTGTTCTTTTCCATTTGAAAGTTTGTTGGTATTCGTTGTGTGCAAACTAAGCAACACAGTTCTATCACTGTGGTCAGAAACAGAATAGACGCTTACTGTTACATCAGGTAACATAATAATCGATATTCATTTTACCATTGAATACCCGTCATACATAAACGTTGAATCTATTTGCTGCCTGAAATTTTAGAATTTAAATTGGTTAGTATCAATTTTCTGTCAGATTTGGACCAATTTAATATCTGAGATTTAAGTCTGAGCTGAGGAAGTTTCTATATAATCTCGGATTTATGTTCTTTTCTGATTTGGCTTATCTTCAAAGAACAGTTATTACATATTGATTACAGTTTAATTTCATTATAGTGTATATAAAGTGTAGACTAAATCTAAAATCGTTTGCACAGAGGCTAACCTAAGTGAATGGTCAATTTTTATATCTTGTTTGTTCTTACACAGCATTACAATATTGCAGAGCAAAAGAAACGATGGACTTTTTTGTTCAGATTGAAACTTCACCTTGTTTAATTTTGTCAATTTCAAAATAATTAAAAAATGCATTGTTAAAGCAGTTACCAATGGATTGAACATTAGATTATTTCTGTATTAAAATTTTGCCTTATTTTGATGCTAAGCTAAAAGTAGCCTAGTGTATAATTAAATTTTAAATAGCAATATTATCTTAGTTGATTTAATGCAAAAGGAAATGACATTTGAAAGACTGATTCGTTCATAGACTTTAAAATAAAATATCACGGAAATGACACATAGTAGGTTCCATTAACGCCACCACAGAACATCTACGCAGGGTTATTTGTTTTATCTTACCATGCTATATGTTCATATTATGTAAGTTTCTACTCAAGCTGCGAACTGACTTCATCAAACTTCACAGCCTATAAATATGCGTGGCTTTCTTCAGGGTTACCTGAATTGTGTCTTTGGCTGGATGTTGTGAAACACGTCTGCTTCCCCTCTTGATCCTTGTACTCATGTTTTTTGGTGTTTTTTTTTCCAACTTGAGTCCATCTACGATATCGTGTATAGATAAATGTATAACATAATTATATTGATTTAAGTCGTGTAATGTAGAACAATTGATAAATGGAAATGAAAGCATGTATTATCACTTTTCATTATTTTTTTCATTAATTGATAAATATTACTCGTGACGCTAAAGCTGATTTTGTTTATTAGGGACCCTATTTCGGAATTTTATTTTATATAATTTATTTATTTATTTGTTGTATAAACATCAGCAACACGTATAGAAAAGAAAAAATACATTGAATTAATAATTAACAAAAAACCTGCTTTAAGATTTAAGATGGAAGAACGCTCGGGGAACCATTAATATTGCTTGTCTGAAGACAGGCGAATATTTATGAAATATACATTATATATACATTGTATATTTATATAATATATTTTTTTTTAATTTCATATAAATATTCATATATATTTATATTCTATATAAAAACGACGAATAAATGCTGATCGATACAAAGTTGTTTTAATATAAACAAATTTGATGTCATTTTCAGTTTTAGTGAGGGATGGTAATTAAATTTCACACTAAAATAACGATATAGTTCTGTTGTGGATATTTTGTTTCGTTTACTCACAATTAATGCAATTTGAAAACTTAAAAAGTTATGGCAGTCATCAGCCCGAAGAAGAAGTAAACAACCCAGCGTTCGTAAAACAGCCTTTCAAGAATTCCATAATCCAAATTCCTGGCCGCCTTTTGAATGTTAACACATCTGTCAACAATTATTTATTGTCTGTAACAATCCGCAAATAAGTTTTCTTTCTTATAAAAAGATGTATGACTAACATATCCAAATGGTATTCCTCTGAATCAAACACAATATTTCCACCCCGCCCGAGTGAAATACATAACTTGGTGGCAGCTTCCATTTTTCAGAGCTAGGTCTTATATAAATTCGCCGTAAGTAACAGAAAAAAGGTCGGATCGTGTGACTTTTTCTTCTATTAGAATTGTTTGTTTTTATTATTAAACAAGCGATCATTAATATCTTTGGAATAAAATAAATAATACTATCATTTATTTTAATATAAAAGTTAATATAATTGAAAATTTTTAATTTAAACTTGTTTGTAAGCATAACATAAAAAGAAAATGTGTAGTTTGTTGTGTAAGATGTAATTTTATGTCATCGAGTGATGTAAAAATAGTATTCTCAAGAGTGGCGAAATATCCTCTATATATGTGCCTCGAGTGAGTATTACGACGCTGTGACCTCTTGAGACGCGAAGTCGCACTGTGCGTCAAATCCATGTAAGCCAAGTACATATACAAGTTAAACATCAAATAACCATTTTATTATATAACTATTTTATAGTTAAGAAATGTGCCATAAAGAAAAAACTGCAACATTTACTTTATGCACACGAGTAGTTACTTGTCTGTGTTTGGCCATTAATTTGTGTTTCAATCTATTTTTAAATTGGGAAAATCCAATTCAGCCGGGGAATATGATACTACACCCAGTTAATTAATACGATTTTATAAATTGTTCTGTTGACTACTGCTCGGACCAATGAGGTTACAGTTATATATAGATCATATAATAGTCATAATAAGACATGCATCTTTTACATTCTAAAATCAGTATAAAGTTCACATTCGGCCTAAACCTACGGATGCGTTAACATAAACATTTCTTGCAAAATAATGTGAATTCAACAATACCAGTTACACCGTATTTCTGTTTGTTCAATTAATATTATATTTTGTTAAAACACATGCTCCCTCTCCAGTTGTTCTATTATTTTTAATTATACAGATAAATTTTGTTTTCTGCAATCCCTGTTCGCAATTACGTACAATCTTGTTACACAATCATTCCACTAGAAAAGTAAGAGAACATCTTAAGGGGAAAATAAAAGTTATTATTCCCAAAGAAATGAATTTACCTGGAAACATGCTGAGTTTTAAGTCTTGTTTAGAAACTGCTAATTTAACTATGTTTGTGTGTTTTTAATAGTCACCGAACCTAGATAAAACAATGTCTGAAAAGACAGAAACTCAGTGAAAACAACATTCGAATAAGTTGAGGTATAAGGAATTTTAACACCGCACTTTGGGGTCCAACACACTTTGGGGTCCGATCCCAGAGTGCGTTATGCACTTTGGGGTCCAATTTCGACCCCAAAGTACGTTAAACGGGTACATATGCATTTTTAACATCAGACAAACGACCGCACTTTGGGGACATAAAAAATGAATTTTCATTATGTTTTAAATGATATATTATAGTCATAGCAAATGGTAAACGAAAATCAAGGTATTAAATAGACGCAAAACATGTGCCCTGAATTAAAGTAGCATCAATAGGGATTTAAATGATCTTGATCAGTAAGTGAAGAACTTTCAACAAATAAAGAATTTGTATCAATTAATAAGCTCAAAATATATTTTATCTCAAAGTTTCCGTTTATTTTAAAAGAATGTACACCTTTCATTAACTCCATTGTTTTTAGCTATTTGCATCATTTTTTCGTTTTTGAATTTACACATTTTATAGAAATATGATTGACTTAGCATAGACAAAGGTATAAATTCTGGGAAATCTTAATAAGATATTTCAGTAAAAAATGTGCCTGATAATATGTTAAAAGGATCATCTATTTAGCTTATAAGACGCCGCGCTGAACGCGGCGTCTAGTAGATATGCATTTGTCCATTCAGCAGTGGGGAACATTTTAGACTTGATTTTTGTGTATTTTTTTTGTTTTAACAAAATCACACTGTTTTCAAATTTTCTAATAAAAATAGCTTTTCTGATGTACAACATGACCCAGAACTTTAAGTGATTAGAATAAACGTTTCACTGAAGTTATAGTGCCATGTTTGAATATCATATTCTTTTTATAATTATCTAATTTTATCTACATAATAAATAACGTGCCAATAAGCCAGTCTATAGTCGATCGTTCTAAAACGAGGTAACGACTGATGCAGTGTCACTCACTTCATTTGGTTCGCCTTTGTTGAAGTTCGGCTCTGCCTTAAATTGTCGCCAAATTTAATATGATACTCTGTATGCTAGCATTTCCTCTTCGTTGTCGGGCGGAAGGGAAACCAGGACAACTTTTATCAATATCATTTTTTTGAATCATTAAATTACAAGTTAAAAAGCTAAAACCACGCTCACTATCAGAGAGGCGGTTCTCCCTCAACCGTTAAGAAAGTACGCCAAACTCGCGCACCGGTTACGCTTCACTGCAGAATAGTTCGTCCTCAAAACATTCTAACATTATGTAATTCGTACCAATATTTAAATGAACATACTCTCGGCACACATTGTCTTGAATTTTTTTAAGTATACTAATCATTACAATTTTACTTGTTATCCAATTTATTTTGCTTCGACCGGACGTTTCAATCTTTGTCGCAACAGACAAACATTTTAGAATTTCAGACATGGCATATCTTTGTAAATTTATGCATTAGGTTCTACTTTTTCACAAAAATATGCAACTTAATTATAAAATAAAGAGCACATACCAAGAAAATGGAGAAAAATAATGAGTTGTGCTTCGGATATTCAACTATAATAGAGAACGATTTCCAATGCTGATTGACTGTTCACATCATTTTGCGGCGTCTTTCATGTGCAGCATGAACATTTAACTTGTCTAAATGTGAGACTAGGTTTTGGTGCGGCCTTAAGTAGTAGCCCGCACAGGCAGTACTACAAAATGTCATTATAAACACAAATTCAAAGCGGAGCTTTATAATAATGTAAAGTTCTCCCTGGGGGTCTAGAGAAGATGTTGGGGTATCAATTCACCCGAGGATTAAAAAATAACGTTTTAAAAGCCCATTGTGCTTTTATTTGTATTTCTTAAAAGTTTTTTTTTTATTTTGATGTTCTTCTATCATATCCAAAAATATTCATTGGCCAATTATTCATCTTTTGCTGTTTGGAAATGATGAGTACAGTTATAGTGAATTAGTATTTTATATGGAAGTTAAATACTACATTGTTTTGTCTACTTTTTTGACAAATAATTTCACATTTATCTTTACTTTATTCAGGTAACAAGCATCTTACATTTCTCTGATACCATTATTTTAACATTATAAAATCATGCTTGCCCTTTCTCAAGAAGTATGTAAGATTTCCCATTGAAAAAGCCTCTGGCGATCGGTTGTTACGGAGCTTACAAAAAAACACAGTTTGTTGATAAGCTTAATAATGTATTTGTAAAAATCACTTTTTACAGTCCGATCGAGAAACTTGATATTTCACCAGAACATTGCAATAGAATATATTTATAGTTCTTTGGAAAATGACATTTTTGCATTTTATTTCATCCCCATCATAATTAAAATGGGGCTCAATATGGCACCAAAAGTTATCAAGTAAATGACTGACAGAACGGGATATTTTTCGCAGCATCTTTTAATTTAGGAATACATCCACAATATATGTACTAGAGTACTTTGTTATATGAACACAATCTCTAGATTTGTCAAGTGGTAAAATTGAAGAAACTATTATCACTTAAGCATCAAACAAAGTATCGACCGCCATTTTGAACTCCACCTCAAATATTTCAATGTCGCAGATTGAAAATAAGTCAGAACTCAGCATTTAAGCAGAACTCAGGTGACACCTTCAGACCTCTGGAACCCAAAGTGCGTTGATATGTAGTATATTAACGCACTTTGGGGTCGATTTCTTTATTTTGACCCCAAAGTGCGAACATAAGAAGCACGGAGTCAATAAATTTTGATAAAAAACAAACATTACTCTTAAATCATGTATTCATTTAATGTTGAGTTTTTTTAAATGATTCAATTACTTAATATGTAAAATGTATTTTACAAACACTGTCAATTTCGTTACATAAAAGTAATTTTTTAAACATATCTTATCCAAGAAATTATTAACTTACTGATTATCATCGAAAAAGAGTGTTTAAGGGTAAAACAATGGAAACCATTGAGATAAGAAAGTACAATTTCCTACTGTTTTTGTTTAGGTTTTTGCTTTATATGTTAAATAGAATCATGTCCTTTGCGTATTTATGCTCATCTTCTCATGCGTTTATCACGCGAATGTTTCAATCTTGTACCTCAAATTGACGTGTTTTGACGGCTTTTCAACCCCCATTTGAGGCCTCAAATAGTGAAAAAGTGCCCTATTTCGACCCAAAACACTGTTGAGAAATGTTGTTCAAAACGTGAACACCTTTTCGCCGCTTACCCTATCGCAATGGTACATCAGGGAGGTGCTAGAGGGAGATGTGTCCCCTTCTGTTGGGTGAGGGGGAGTTTGAAGTGGCGCGGAAGTCCCCAAAGCGCGAAGACAATTTTTGACTGATGACAGGCTAAAAATTGTCTCAGGTCGTTCTTTAGGTGACGTGTAACACACGTTGAAAATCCTTTTACTCTATCTCTATCCATTAAGAACTTTTAAATCAGTTTTAATGGAAAAACAACGCGAAATAGTGATATTTGGAAACTTTGAGGCGTCCCCCGTTGACATTGTAACAGGAAATTTGAGCATGCTGTTACAGAGGCTATGGTCAAGTCAACATTTATGCCAAGTATTTAAGCAGTTATTTTTCATAGCAGTTGGAACTTGCACCAAGACGCTTTTTAATAAAAACATTTTTTTACAATATACTCATGCAGTAAAAGGTTAAATCTTGCAAGGGACTATCAGCAAGTGCCCTGGGACACAATGATTGCTTTTTGTTATTTCATGATAAAGGCAGTTTTATCATGCAATTGTATTATTTGATTTTAAAAATTCTTTTTTTTTTGCGAAAAGTCATCTCAGGGAACGATTTTGAAATATATGCCCTTATGCATAATTGCAGGGTTTCATAATTTAAGGACTTTTGTACACTCTTTGATTTTTTTTATATTTTGATGTCTGATTAAAGAATATGTTCATGTAGGCAATCAAACTTAAAGCTTTTTCTATAGTTCTACAGAACATTTGTCAAATTATGACAAGGAAACTTGACTTTATGACGAATGCCAACGTGAACAAGCCATGTTTATTCAATATATATCACCAGATTGTTATCGTAACTGAGCATGATAAATAATTTGACAATCTGAATTTTTAGTTGAAATTCAATTTATCAACTTGTCATTCAGAAAACTAAAAAAAATCACATGAAACAAAGTTTTTGGAAAAGAAAGAACGAAACAAAGACCTTTCAGTAAATTAGAAATGTGTTGATATTTTCAGCAAATGTTAGGAAGTTGCCATGGAATCACCAAAGTGTGGTATATTATTGTTACATGCATTAACACTTATATCATAACTAAAGCACAGCCCTTTTACCTTTTTGCATTCAAAATTTAATTACTAAGTAGAACATATTAAATAAAAGCTTTCGAATTTCAGAATGTCTCTTCAGATAAATGCAATACATTTTTAAATGAAATATTTTTAAAATGGTTTGTTCTATAATGGACACATTTTCCATAATTATTTCAAATATTGATACATAAAACAACAGAAATGTATCATTTGGATATTCTCATAACATATGTATTCTGTTATTCTTTGAAAAACAAAATGTTGATAAGATTCATTTTGAACATTTATAAGATGAATAATAATATTTTGTTCTAGAACACTTTATTATCTGCTATAGAAATATATGTAATATATGATCATTTATCTCATACATGCCATCAACATATATACATTATTCTTTTATGGTTTGTTGTTATGTCTAATAACGTAATTTTTATCATATTACTGGCCTTCCATTATAGACCAATTTACTTTAACAAGGGTGTACCTCTATTTCTTAGATAGGTTATTTGATCCATTTATTCGTTTATTTTGAAACATTAATATATTTCGATTGTAAAATTAACAATTTTAATCAAATTAGTGTAGTTACTTATTTAGAAAAGATGAAAAATATCACACTCTTTATGGAGCAAACTATTTTTGACATTTTATCCTGGTTGGTGTCCAGGGAAGAAAGAAAACACTATTAAATACGATGATTAGTTACATTACAAAACATCCTATCAAATTTTATTTTAAATATTTTTTTAATTTGTTGTTATTATACTTATTTCATAATTAGAACTTTTGTAATTATAGCAATACAAAAAATATTAAATAAAGAACATTTTTTATTAACATTCCTTATAAACACATACAATCCTTTGGTTATAGCTACACAATCTTTTATGTACAGACCTAATAAATTCCAGCCGAAAATATTTTCATTTTTACGGGTTCGGAATTTCCTTTTTATATTGTTAGAATAGTTTCTAGTTCGCATGAGAATGGCAATAAAATGAATTTGGTCACGCACATTTGAAAATTTACTCTCAGTATACGAGGGGTGTTCCAAAATTAATGTTACTTTTGTGTTTTCGCTTTGATATAAGTCGTTAAGATCATTTAACTTTCCCTGCCCCTCAAAGTATCCCCCCTTAACCCTAATGCACGTTTTCAGCCGATCAATCCACTTTTTCGTACTCTTCAATGGGTGTACTCATAAGGTACTGGTAAATGGTAGAACCCAGAGCATTTCTTAATTTCTATTTCTTTTCCAGACAGGTGAAATTTTAGTTTAGGGAACAAGAAATAGTCACAGGGGGCTAGGCCTGGTGACAAGGCGGGGTGGGGGAGTACAATGACCTTTCCGCCTTCAAAAGGTCCGTTACAATTCGTGCCTTGTGAGCTGGCGCATTGTTATGCAAGTGTCTGAGGTACTTCAAACCTGTTTGTGGGCGGCGGTTTTTATAGTGCCTGTGACAGTTCTACCTTTCGGCACAGGAATTTGCACGACTGGGCCCTTGTTATAATAATATTACTCAAGGTTCGTATTCTTTTAGCAATGCTAGGGCGCCTTGCGTTTTTGGTGGCCCAGATTTGATTAGAGCATTTTCGTTTGGGTTAGAAAAGAAACACCAATGTTTCGTCACCTGTGACCTACTTGCCGTAAGCCTTTTTGCTTCATTTTAGGTATTTTTTGTAACAAAAGTTTGGCCTTTTCAACTTGGGACCTCTTTAGGTCGTCTGTTAGTAAATTTTGTATCCACCTAGCATTAATCTTTCTGAGCCCAAGACGTTTCTTCAAAATGCAATGAACACGTGCTAAAAGCAGGTTTGTCATTCTAGCTAACTGTCTGACATTGTACATTGCGTTTTTCTTCAGGATTTGTCAAATTCTTTCAACGTTATGTTTTGTCGTTGTTGTTGCAGGTCGGCCTGTGTGAACAGAATCTTTCAGCTGCTGGTGTCCCGACTTAAATCTACCAACCAATTTTGGAACACCCCTCGTATGTTAAATAAATAAACGTTTAATCTTCGCATGATAAAGATATTTCAGTCATATTCAACGTTAACGTTTGTGTGATTACAGGCATTGGTTTAAGCAAAACCATGGCACAAGTTGCAATTTATACATATGCAATCTTGATATAGAACAAAAAATGTAGTTTTAGGTGGAAAAAAACAACAAACTTTTAACATGCAAGTTTGTCATTATTCTTTTGTGTAATTTAAATAATCAAACTCATAAAGAACAGTGTCCTTTTTTGTTAGACAGTTTGTCTATCTGATATAACAGCCAATTTAATTTCCTGTTAAAGTGCTGGTTCGTCTTGATTTTTAAATCAAGAACACTGTATATGGCAAACTCTGTAATGTGCGGTTTCAAAAGACGAGACAAGAAAATATTTTTTTTATAATAAAGATGTATTAAAAGTATAATTTAAAGCCTTAATAGGCCAAAATGCAAATGTTAAACATATTGTTTGTTATATTTGAGTATTGGCATAGTTGTAATAGCTACTGACTCCAGCAATTATCTTTAGTACCTTGTATAATGAGAATTCATGAGAAGAATTCATAAGAGACTTTGTCAAGCACTATAATATTGCTTTTAAGAATCTTTGAAACGCTTCGTGTATATTGTAAAATGAAACCTATATATACATTTGTTTTCTAAGAAATAAAACATGATTAGACCAGTAGCTAAATGACTTTCTTAAAAAATGAAACTTAAGGTATATGAAATTTTATTAGACTGAATCTCTTTTTTTGACTTCTGTAAACAAGTTGTTGTGTTATTGTGCTGTATCATACATTAACTGATTTGTGACTAAATGGAAATGAGCGAAGCCATTCTAATAAAAAAATTTATTAAATACCTATAAATTTTCTCCCTAAAATACACGAAAAGTTTGAGGCGCAAATACGCTTTAACGGATAGAAAATTCCGTATTATGTTAGTGACAAATACGGTACCACATATGGAAGTGCCCAACTATTTTTGACGTTGGTTCCGATCTTAGCTGTGTATAACGTAGCAGTAGGAAACGGGAACCAAAATTATAAAAGGCGTTGCCGGTTTTGCAAAAAATACGTATTCATCCGTCAGTCATAAATGTATTTCTTGACAGATACATTCCATTTTCTGAAATTTCTTATAGAAGTGTAGTATATTGAAAATCATTTTTACATAAAACGAAAAGGTATATAATAAAAGAAAAAATATGTTCTTCCGTCTTGCGATATAGCAAAATACAAAGCCTCAGCAAGCTACTACAACATGATGTTCCGTATGGCTAGACAAAAGTTGTCACATATATATTTAATAACAAAAATAATTCGAAATATTATTTGATTTAACAGACATATGGTGAAACGATGATAAGGATTATATACAATGTAGTTTTATTATTGCAATATGTTTTGCTACAAGTAAACAGAATGTCTGTCATATACGCTACCAAAGATTTATTGCTCTGATCTTTTGATGGTTGTTTTTTCGTGGCCAACTTTACATAACGCACAAAATTGATTTTGTTTTTATGATATTTTTGTTATTCTCTGTGACTATAATTTATCGGTACAATTAACTTCATGTGCACCTTCGTGCATTATTTAAGGCATATACGCCACCTGAGTGGATCGACAGAATTTTTGTAACACAGCAGTGGAAAGTGATTTGAATTCAGCGAGCTAAAACAACTCGACCACGGACACCTAGTATCTCCAATGACATAAAGAATGTAATAGCTTAAAGCTACACGAAATCTCGGCTTTATAGTATATTTAGTATCTTTCAAATTTGACAATAATTCAAGACCGTGATAAAAATAATCTTGACCTTACAAATAACATCATGGAATGTCAGGGATGTCTTGTTTCACAAACCCATCTACCTTTGAGTAACATGTTTAAAACCAGTATTTTAAAACTAACAAGATTCATCAAATATATAGACTCTATTTTTATATACCTCTAGGTAATTGTGCTTGAATGTTTTAATTGAGACTTAAAGCCTTCATAATAGATTCGGGTTAATACTATTTAGATTGTTACCGTTGAATAAGCTAAATTGTCAGAATTAAATAATTTAGTCTATGTTTCGTTTAAATTTCCCTATAATTTTATCTCCTGTTTTCATAAAATGGATGATAAAACCCATGGTTGACCACACTACATAGCCAAATCCCCCTAGAGAAACCCCATGGAAGCCTCAGCTTTTGAATGTCTACCAAGCACTCATTTTAGGGGTATGTGAAATTTACAAGCAAATGTTTGCTTAACTTTAAGCCTATTAATGACCGATTTCTTCATTTGTTCAGTAAATATTTTAGAAATGGCAGATAAGTTTGTGACAGTTTCGGTTTTGTTTACTTAAAGCTGTTTGACACTTTTTAATAATATAACACTCCCTACTGTAAACAGCCAGACACAACGATGGAAAAAAACTGATATACAACACTCGTCATCAATCTTGTGCAATGAATAACATTGACAATTGGTAATTCAGGATCAATCCCAAAAAAGATTCATCGGATTAGAAGTGTTTTTAGACAATGTAAACAACATTTGATAGTTTAAGAGCTGCTTTTTTTAATAAGTCAGACATGCAAACAAAGCAACAGACCTGGCAACTTATCCTGCACAATCCGACATAATGCTCTACACCCCCAAAACTTTACTGTTATTGTCGTGTCATATTTGAAATTGACGATGTGCAATTAAACGTCTAAAACTGATCAGTAGATAATACACTATGCATTCGAACAAAAATTATCAATATAAGAACTATTTTTATGAATATCTGTGTTTCAAATTTTACTACTAAAATAACGTCTACATCAAAATGCATTAAACATTTGCATTGTGAAACTTTGTTTTTGTAGATTCACATTCCCAAGTAGAGATTTTGTGCCCTACGTTGCCAAGTTAATCATGGTTGTAATGAAAAACATTTTTTAAAGTTGTGAAAGTTAGACCTCACAGAATATAACATGACTAAATTTATAAATCATTCTAGATTCAGTGCTATTTTATTTAGATAATTATCGTCAACCATGCCCAAATACAGTAAACTTCACTTATAGAGAACACCGTTATAGCGAACTTCCGATTATAAAGAACACTTTATTATGGCCCGAATTTTGCCCTTCTTTATTTAATATAAAGATAAACGGTTATAGTGAACACGGTTAGAAGGAATAATTGCTTATGAGGAACTCATTTCTTGGTCCCAATTTAGTTAAAAGTACAGAAAATTACACTTTTATAACGAACTGAAAAAATATCGGCTTTTCGTAAATATATCCCGTATTTTCAACTTTCGTTTTCATTGGCACGGATTAAAACTACTATAATTTTGAATATCTATTGTCTTAAATGGTGAATTCAAGCTTACACATACAAGCATTTTATTATTAAACAATTTAGAAAGAAAATTAACATTCAATTATACTTACATCACCGGAAATTAAACATTGTCGTGATGTCTATATGTTTGTTGAGGTTACTTTACAAGCTAAAAGAAATACCATGTTCTCTTTTATGGGAAAGACGATCCATTTACTTTCATTTTAAGAAAAAAAGTATTTTGTTTTCTCGGACTTAATTCTATCAAAGAAATACAATATTGCAGAGCAAAAGAAACGATGAACGTTCGTGTTCAGATTAAAACCTCACTTTTTTTTTAATTTTGTCAATTCCAAAATAATTGAAGAAATGCTTTTTTAAACAATTGACATTGGATTGCACATTTAATTTTTACCGTATTGATTGTTGCCTTATTTTAGTGCTAAATTAAACAAAGCCAAGTGTATAATAAAATTTTAAATATCAATATTATGTCAGTTAATTTATTGCAAAAGGAAATGTTATTGTAAAAACCGATTCGTTCATAAACTTTTTTTTTATTTTCTCATCTCAAGCCGCAAACAGTCGTAGTCAAATTACACAGCGGTTTTCTTCAGGATAACCTGACGGATGTTCTAAGGGTTCTTTGAAAGTCTCCTTATGATGTCATCTACGATACTGTAAATCACTTTATATTCGCGTGATCTTTATTTCGCGAAAACCCCACCTCTGGATTAATTCGCGTATGCATGAATTCGCAATGGCAGAGTCAGAAATTTATATTCGCGATTATTTGAATTGTATTTCTGCAATATAATAGGGTAGGTTGAAGTTAATCCCTATACTGAGTCGCTCTTATGCAAGGTAAATGGTAATGGTATTAATAAGAGAAGGTTTTTATTTATTTATTTTATATACAAAATGTACCTTCATACATGTAATTGACTTATTATGAACGGTTTTTCTATTCATTTGTCAAATTTGTTTTGTGTTTGCAAATAACCGTATGAAAATTGTCCGTTGATCACTGTTTTACCGTAAATCTATTGTCATCTAAACAATATGTGTTTACATTTGTCTGTAAAGTGCAAAATTTGTGGATATTGTCTCTTTTTGTGTATTACATGTATGTATTCATGAGGAAAAAAAGGAATGGGAAAAATTTTTAACCTTCATATATTTTTATGATGTATATAAAACATTGCACATATTAATTATTTGCATTCAGTTATTGTATTCATTATAAATCTTAATCACAATTCGATAACATTGTCATCAGATTTTTTTTTCATGTATGTTATGCTATAAAATTTACGAGGCATCATTAATTCGCGACGTGGCCGACTCGCGAATAATAGCGAAAATTAAAACATCGCAAAAAATACCTGATTTACAGTATCGTGTATAGATACATGTATAACATTATGTTAATTTAAGTCGTGAAATGTAGAATAATTGCTAAATGGAAATCAAAGAATTTGTTATCACTTTTTTCATTTGATAAACATTACTCGTGACGCTAAAGCTGATTTTGTTTATTCGGGACCCTATTTTGGAATTTCATCATATTTTTTCTTTAGCAAACATGAGTGGTATTAATGTTCAACAATTCAGCTGTGAATAAGTTAAATTTGTGCTCGTGTTCAACAATTTTTTTAGATCCTTAACATAACTTTAAGTAATGATTTGGTATATCGGGTAGAGAACAGTCTGTGGTTCTATCTGGTGTATATTCTGATACTGTCGAAAGTTCTGCGAGAGTTCCCAAAGGATCCATATTGGGCCTCTTCTGTCTCTCGTCGATATCAACGACATAGTTCCCGATATATCATTTCCAGTCCGACTATTTGCCGATGACACTACACTTAATTTTATTGTTGATAACCCTGTCGATGCTGCTGATGAACTAAATGCAATTTATTTTGGGCTGATCAGTGGTTAGTCACTCTAATCCGTCGTAAACAGAATCCTTGATTATTTCACGTTAGAGAATTAAACGCGCGCAACCAACATCGTTTTCAACAACACACAAAAAATCTATGTTACAAACCACTAGCATCTTGGTACTTCTTTTTCTAACGTTTGCTCGTGGAGTGCACATATAATGGATGTCAAACAAAGAGTTAACATTTTAAGATCATTCAAATTTACTCTTGATCGATAATCACTTGAAATTGTTTATATGTCTTTCATTCGACCTGTTCTTGAAAACGCGGATGTATTGTGGTTGCTAAGGCTGAGGAACTTAACTGAAACATTAACTTATTTCTCTATATAAAATGATAATATAGAAACACCCCCTTTTCTATCGGACCTCATCCCACCTACTGCCTTCGGAACTCGGATCATTTGAGAAACATATATTGCAATACACGACCTTTTTCCAAATTTTTCTTACCGTCAACTAATTCTTCTTGGAACTCTCTTCCGCCTGACATTCAAAATGCACGTCTGTATCGGCTTTTAAACAAGCTCTGAACAAGAACTCATCAAGACACCCTCTTTCTACTATAAAGGTATTAGGGAGTTAGCTATTCAAAAAGAACATCTGTTCTCAAAAATATTACAGACCCAGCAGTGTGTGCTTGTGGCGGACTTGAGGATACAGACAACTTTCTCTTACACTGTCTGATTTACACAAAACAAAAAGTCGATCTTCTCAGAAATAGTTCACCTATCCACTCAGTTAATTCAAATATCCTTCTATTTGGCAATGAATCCTTGGACAATGACACTAACTCATTTATTTTCACACAGGTACAGAATCACATTCCAGGTAGAAGCCGTTTCAAGCGATAAATATCCCACTCTGACATGGACTTGACCCTCAACCCTTGCATAGACCAACCTTCCTTTCTTTCATAAGTTCTTTGTCTTCATACGGTATTTATATATTAACTTCTGAACTGTATACTCTCCTGTCACTTTAAACTTTATTACTTTATACCAACTTCTATTTTTTTCTGTCGTTTTCTCAAAATATTATTACATAGTGATTATTTCACCATCGTGGCAGCTAAGCACGATAGTCAGAAGCGAGGCTTAGCATAAGCTTTAAGCTTTCTCCTCTATTCTGATAGATAAGATGTTGCGTACACTTACTAATTTCTGTATACATTGTTTAAATGTTGAATCTGTCTGTAATATTTATGTGTCCTTTATATGATACATTATATAAGCAACTTATTGAAAATAAATATTGAATAACAGTTACTTAAATAAATAAATACAGAACTGTCGAAAACTTCTTAATATTTTGTTGTATGTTCAATAGTTATTTTTAAAACATAGTCAATTTAAACATTTGTTAAAATTAAAACGACGCTGCTTGTTTGTCCGATTAGTAAATAAAGACTGGAGTAAACCAGATATCATCATTTTCCAAAGAGAAACATGTGATTTCTTTATTCAAATTGAATCGCAATACGGATCAAGTTATTTGTAATTTCCTTTGATGTAAGTGTAATTGAATATTTTTATTGAATTATTTTTTTGAAAGAAAATAATGTGGCTATGTGAAAAATATGCACATAGGATCATGTTTCCTGATTAACATTCAAATTATTAATTTTTTGAATAATTATGAAGAATACGAAATGCGATAAAAATGTGAACCTATTTAATCTGACGTGTACATTATTCTGAAACTGAAATTGAGCATATTCACTAATTCATTTCTCATGCCTTTCTTCGGTACAAAACATCAGCAAAATGTAAAGATAAAGTAAATGTACAATGCACAATCGACTGCTGATCCATACTTCTTTAATTGTTTGGTATTAGCCAGTTTTGGTGCATCATTGTAAGCTTTAGTGATGGATGTGAATTTAGTATGAATTTCCGAAACACGTACTAAAAAAATAACGATAGAGATTTAAAAACATTTCGATTGTATTTTTTTGTCCTTATACTCACAAGAAGTATTTAGTGTTTTGTGGCAGTTATAAAACATGACCCGTGTTTTATGGTCCTCTGGGATATTTGATTCTAAAACTTGCAAATTTGCAACTTGCCAACAGTAAACACCCCTAGCACCGCTAAAGCATAATTCAAAAATAAACGTTAATGGTATCATTTTGAATTAAGACGCATATAGTGCTTAAGTACAGGGATGCCTTTGTTCAAATTAAGAAACACTAAGTGCTATTAGATTAGATTTTGTCAAACAGTTTTAAATCTTTTTTGTTTTATTAATACATACAGATATATTTTTCAGCCAAAGTTCATAAAACCAGAACAATTAGAAACTTTACATCATACATGTAGTTAAATACCAGTAAACGAACATGTTACAACTAGTGTATTGGCAACTTGATATCAAGTTATATTTGTCTGAGTGAAATTTAACCAAGCTTCTCAAGACAAGAGAATACATCAAATAAGATCTCTTTAGTATACATGTATCTTAAAGTGGCCATCAACTTTCCTAATATGTTTAAATAAATGGTTTCATCAAAATAATTAAGGTGGGAATTTATATAATATAAACAGTTACACAATAAGGACACCTTCGACACCCCTTATCTACATGTTCGCTATCTATATGTAAACAAGTGAGGCTTGTCCGATCATCTATGTTTAGGAAAAAAGTCACTCAAGCGTTATGAATTACTATCGGGACGCTGTGTTGAAGAGCACTTAGCAGTGATATTATGCAATTTTCCAAGATTAAATTACCAAAAACACTTAGTTTGAAACAAAACAGAATTGTTTTTTAAACGAAAATAAATGTAAAAATCCTGTTTAACGTCAACCATGTCATTATTGATCACACGTATTAAAAATACAGAAATGTTTTCCGTATGTCGGGTCTGTATAATCAATCATTCAATATCATTATTACACAATATTATCTTTTATTTCTAAACAAATATGGACACAAAGTTCTTTTTCGTTTAATTTGTTTTTCAAATTTCTTTACGAGACAGAGTTTGCTTGTACTTAGCGTATGTACATGGTTAAGAACCGAGAAGAAAGTGTCTGGATACGTAAAACTCATTTAAAAATCATCAAAACAGGAAAAGAGGAATGTTTCATAGTGTTAATAAAGGCAAAGGTAAACGCTTTCACCTGAACTTTAGTACAAATATATTAATTATTATATAAAAAGACATGAGTCTATACATGTGTTTTGCTGAAAAGAAACTGTACTTATACATTTTGTATGTAAAATAATCTATTAACAATACACAGAATATGTAAAGCTGCATGCCTCAAGATGAGCAAAATATTTCAAGAAAATCGAATTTTAGAAAAACGTTATTTTAGAAACGTAAATGGTTCAAGATTTAAGTAGTGTATTGTCTAAATGTTTAAAGATCTGTCGTAACGATTATTGTGCCTGCCTTTCATTCATGGTAGCTTATTTGTTGATATTTTCGATAATGCTAAAGAAACAAAATAATACAAACACGAACTTTATTCTTATCTTTAATATCACAGCATTTTTGTTCTCTTTCGAAAGAATTTATTTAATATTTTAATAATAAATCACATAATGAGAATTACAAAAAAATATTTTGCTAGTATTTTGCTTGTACACATGATACCTTCAATTAACATGTTCAAATAATCAAAAAAGAGTAAACAGGAAAAGTCAAATAATTTCAACAAAGAGAGGTGAATACTTGCAACTGACCTTTTCAATTTATTTACAGTTTGTTGGTCGCTAATTATACAGCCAGACAGAAAAGGACCCAAGAATTTAATAGTTTTATAACAAAGAAAACACAAGATGGAAAGTCTTAACTTAAAATAATAAAATATCTATTGCTATAGTTTAGATGAATATTTATCTTATTTTTAATTTATTTACTTTCTGTGTAATAAAAATACATCCTTGATAAAGGCGTTATTTAATTTCATTTGTGTTTTTACATCAAAATACAGTACCTTTCAATGAATGTCAAGTGGCACCTTACTTTATTACCTTGATACCTTCTCGAAACGAGTTTTCAACACTGCAACATTTTGAAGTTTTAATGGTGTAATGCAATTTTTCACGTACAAATAAGCGAACATCCCCTACAAGCTTATTTACATGAATTACTTGAAATAATTTTTCGAGATTAATATTCGGGTTGATGTAGGTCGAGACGCAAAATTTTAGAAAATTCACCCGTTTTCAGATCAGGATAATACATGTAATTCTAATTGTGATTAAAAATGATCTAAAATTGAAAAGCAATGCTTCGCTTTACAGTCAAAACGAGCTCAAATTAGTACAAATTCATAATTGCCTATTCATTTATGAGTATTATTCTTAATTATCATTTGCTTTACAAAAACATTATTAAAGTATTTGCCAATAAAGAGACGTATTTTTTTTGGAAAAGGAGTGATTGTATTTGCAATGGAAGGAGTTCGTTGCCATCATTCCATACGTCTAATGTGTTCCTTTTCATGACTACATCTGTAAATGAGAACGTGTTTTGACTGAGTTGTCCGTGCACTGCAAATTTCATGCCTGTTAATCCAATTTTAAATTGAATGTTCCTGTTTTTAATGACATGTTTACATATTGACCTAAACAACTGACCTAACATTGCATATAACAAATAAGGAAGTTTGCACACTTACAGATGCGACAAGACAAATGTATGTACATCTGAAATGTAAAGAAATAGTTTAAGAAAGTGTGTTTCCAGTTGCAGAAGTTAGTAGAACTACAAGAATACGTTTAAACAGTAACATGTGTAATAAGACAAAAGTAGATTCAGGCAGTAAATTGATTTTAAATCGCATGACGCTCCGCCTTTTTTGGACGGAGTATTTAGTAACTTCTTTCACGGAATTGTACGAATCAGTTGATAAAAGATTGAGAATATCCAGGCGACCAAATAAAAAAATAAAAAATACAAAAAATGACAATATTAAATTACAAAATTTCTTACAGCCAAAGCAATTTGACAATATCTTTGTGAAGATAAAGGTCCCTACAAGACCCACTGGTTAAGGTGTCAACTTTTCAACCTTCAGATCATGAGTGCGATCTCTAGTACGGTCACGACATAATTTATGTATTTCATTTAATTATCATTTCATGTACTATAATATTGTGAAAGAAACTTAGTCACTTGCCGACTGCCTTTGTACGTATAGTGTTTAGGGCGAATAGTGTGATAGTTGTCTTTATCTGTGCATGTCTAAAATGAGAGTCTTCAGTATGATCATTTATTATTATAATCTTTAATTCAGTCAAGAATATCAAATACATAACGTTTGTACTTACATATGCTGATGAAGTCGTTTAACTTGAAAAAGGACTGCAAGAATTTACAAGCCATGGCCAACAAGCGTGCTCTTGACTATCGCACTGCTCATTCAACTGTTTGAATTCTAGAATACATTTAAGAAGGGAAATCAATCAGTATTTTAAAGCATACGTTATGAAACGAGTTATTTTTCCTAAAAATAGTTAACCACTGTCGTTCATGAACAGACTCGATCAAACCAAGTCTTCAACATTTTCAATTTTGTCATTTTGCATGTTTTTAAACGTATCCAATTTTCTTGCAATAACTATAAGTTCAACTAAAGCATGGACGATGCTTATTAAGTTGAAAGAGCATAGATGAATATGAACAAAATTGTCATAAATTGTTATTATGGTGTTTGCATCTTTACATTACAACGTCACGTGAACTTTCGTTTCATCAAAATTGACCAATAAGCAAAAATTGAATTCTGTTATAAGACGACTGAGTATTACAGCTTCTGATTTTGAATAAATAAATAAATAAGTAAATAGGTAGGGTTGAGTATGGCAAGCAAGCAAGCAAGTAAGCAAGAAGGTAAGTAAGTAAGTAAGTAAGTAAGTAAGTAAGTAAGTAAGTAAGTAAGTAAGTAAATCAATTAATAAATATAAATCTATAAATAACTGTATAAATGAATGAATGAATGAATGAATGAATGAATGAGTAAATAAATGAATATATCAATCAATCAACCAAATTTATTTTCTGTCCATTATATTTCCTTTTTATTTTATAGATACATTTTGAGGTTAAAGAAATGGTCGGCACGTTATATTTTTACTTATGATAAGTACGATTATATATTCATTGTGTCTTAATACAATTGCTCATTCATCTAGCAGTTATGTCTTATGTGATATTCATTCCTGAATTTATGTCCCGCGTTGACAAACATTTAAAGATAAGGATTAAAATAGGAAAAAACCCACAGATGTAATATTAAATATGAACTTGATAAAATTGATCATAAAATAGCATGTTTATGAAATTTTAAAATATTTTTAATTAAATTACACTATATTGGCATTTTACAGTCAATACACCTTTCTAGTAACAATATTATATTTATATATTATGTGGATGTTTAAAGTTGTTATTAGGCTAATTTTGTTTAATGAACTGTTCATTACAAAATACCTGAGGTGTGTCTGTGTTAACCCATTACCGCATGAGCATTTTATGAAAAATGACTGTTTTCATTGAAAAGTCTCCCGTTACAAGTTCAAATTGCTATAAACTATAGAAACTGCTTCAATACTTATCAAACTTGGCACAAGTTTTTACTCGACCATTGCCTTTGTGGCATCATGCTTAGTCTTAACGAGGTAACATCTCAAAATTGCCAAAAATTCACTGTTTTACGTTGATTTGTTCCATCAAAATTGATTTTAAAGTGCTGCAACTTGTCAATGGATTGAGAAAGAGGCAAACGCTTTTCAGCGTTGGTTACCCGTTACCTTATGATCGGCCTGGGGTCTTTTTTAGCCTCTCACAAGTCCAAAATTTTCTTGACGAAACTCCCCTTGATGTATCGTTTGGATACGGGGTGGCGCCGAAAAAGTGGTCACTTTTCTAAACTACATTTCTTGAACAAAAACAAGTGCTGGGGGCCTAAATGAGGCATTTCTCACCATTTGAGACAACAAAAAGGAGGGTGGGGTGAAAAGGCGTAGAAAGGCGTGTATATCTGATAATGGGTTAACAATCCACACGAATTTTAAGTAACACTTAAAAGTGAAAAGAACATTGACATAAATGATAAAAGACAGTTGTCAGTTGCTGAATTTGTTATTTAGAGTTTAATATACGAACGTATATTCTATATCTTTAGTGAATTTATATAAACCTTTGTGAAAATAGCGGTCACAACTAAATCATCATGCAATGCATCTGTCATAGCAAATGTCTACATAATATTGATCAAAGTGTCTGAAAACTATCGTTAGCATACATATAAAATCTGGGAAATATCTTTCCCACATGTTGTTTAGATGGTATTCTCAACTTTACATTACTCTTTTCAAGGACTTAATGCACAAATTAAGTCACAAATTGTGCCGGCTCGCCACGGCGAGCCGGTATTACGGTAGGATTTTACTGAGAAACAACCTAAAACTCCGAAGCTATCCAAAAATTTAATCGAAGCTTGGCTTCCAGCTTTCTACAAAATTTATCTATCAGGGCTAGGATCCAAAATTATTTAGCCAATCAAATTTAATCTTACATAGCGTCAAAAAACCTTCAATTTTCACGCCATTTTTAAAAATCAGCAAGTATTGTTTTGAGCGCAAAGATATATTGATGATTAAAATGTTTGTCTTTATGAATTATTTTCAATAAATCATATTAACACTGACTTCTGATTTAGCGATTTCACCTGTTTTCTCTGTAATTAGCTTTCGTTTGGTTAATTAACATAAGTGTACATCTGGTTCTGTGCATTTTTTAAAATTCCTTTTTTCCGGTCATTTTATCCTCTCCGGTATTTAGTGTATGTATTTACTGGCCGGGATCCGGGACGCCCGGGATCCGGGATCGTATAAGATATGGAGGAAAAACCTAATGAACTATATTTGTGTTGATTGTTGTCGTAATGAAAGGCAATTAAACGTTAATTTTTTTATTGTATATAATGAACGTTAAATTAATTTAACTTATAATATAGATATATTTAGAGCTATTTATTAACAAACATAAAATGCGGAAATCACAATACTTATAATTATATGCCTAATTAATTGGAAAAATCAAAGACTATTTTCTTGAATTGGTCAAATCCCGGGATCCCTATATGTTCTAAAACGACCCCAGCTTTTCTGAAAACTATATACTTGAACTGGCCAATCCGTGAGATCTATTTACATTTTAATACGATCCCGGCTTTTCTGAAAACTATATTCTTGAACTGGTCAATTTCCGGGATCCCCATATTTTTTAATAGGATCCCGGCTTTTCTGGCTGAATTGAGTCAACTTGTGTTTACTTTAGGACTTGTGCCTCTCATTCCAATACTAAATAACATACATGTATTACAACTTAATTTTGTATAAAGAGACATCTTTATGAAATATACCTATCTAACATTTTGTGGTCAAGGTCAACAGGCCATATAGTAAATGTGCATAGACATAGGTTCTTCATTCAATCTGTTTACATGCACCTTCATATATACTCATACTCATCTTGGTTAAACTGAGAAAACTTTATAATGTCACTTTCAGTCAATGAGTTTTTAAGATTTTTGAATTTACTGGCCCGAATTTCAAGTTTTGAATTTATTCTACTAAATAATTAACAAAATTTTCTTAAATTTACACAGGCCTGAACTTATATACACTGGCCATCGGGCACCGGGCCAGTGTTGACTTCACTTTTATTTTGATGTTCGCTGAAGTCTCTTCAGCTAACAGAACTGTCATTTTTACATTTAAACACACCCCTTGAAAAAAATTACGAAGCGAGTCGCTACTAGCTTTTTTAAAAGCTAACCTTGTATACATTAACTTAAAATGATGAATGTATAAGACTGTTTTAAAGATTGCTAGTTTTTCATTATTCATGATTTCTCCGTTTGATATTCAATCTTGAAGGGATTTTATATTGTAAATCTGAGGGTTACTACATATTTGATATTTACAAAAGCAACTTGTTCCAAAAAGTGCAAACATAATACTATGGTTTTGTAGTGTATCTTTTTTAATTAGCCGCCGTATAGCAACCGTCTATAGGGGCGTAGATGGGGTGTGCTTTAATCTATTATTCATTGACATCTGTCTCACCTTCGCGTAACTGTCCAAAAATTAGCAACTATTACCAATTCATCAACAATCAAAGAATATAATTACACTTATTACAAATTTATTATATTAAGTTTATTCAGTAAAGGAAAAGAACTGATCTTAATGTGAAGCGTCTTAATGCATAAAGTTTCTTAAAATAAACAACAAAAATATCCCCTACAATAAAAGAAAGCAAAAAAAGAAAAACTGACGTCCATCATAAAATGTAAATTCATGGCCTTTTCACGTGTGAAATCCCAACACTTTAAATAATTATACCAGTTGTCAGACCGTTAAAGAAGGATTATTTGGTCAACCTTTTACGTCTTTTTTTTCGTTTCAGTGAATTTATGTTATTTAAAGAACCTTTTCACAGACGGCATTTCCTATCAAAGTGACGTTTAGACTGGTTTTAATTACGAAAATGTCAACATGTTTACAACCTTTTGAGTTGTCTGTGACCTATTCCTTTAGTCTGTATTTAGATAACCATATTGTTAAGAAAAAATGATACAAAACGAAAATATAGAAATATATGTAAATGATTTGCAATTATAGATTATGGTGATTGACCAAAAATTGATAACGAAAATTGTTTATGGTACAATATAAAAAAACTACTTGAATTATAAAACTGTCTGCACCACTCTTTTCAGGAATTGAGCATTGTCACATTACGTCGGTAGTTTTACAGTAAAAATGAATTTTAAAGGACCGAGTAAGTTACAGGAGTTCTAAACAACAAAAAAAACAACAACAAAAAAACGAGCAAACAAACAAACAAAAATACAAAACAAAAGTAGACTTATCTTATTTCATCAATCTTTAGTATTTTCAAATTATAATTAACGCAATAACCCACATAATAACAGATTAGAAAAATAAAGACCACTTTAGCGCATCTAAATTGCTTAGCGTGTCTTTGACAATCCTAATATATTTGACTTTTTGTAATGGCATCACAAATGTCATGCGTACAAAGACCGCACTTTCTCGTTCAATGTCAAAGAAATATATTCATGTATTCCTGTCTCTTTTCAAAACATTGGCTATGCGTCGTAAAGATTGAATTGGATTTAAAGTCTTATATTTCTTTTGTCATAAGATCTATTTTGCTAACTCATTAAGTGCACATGTCTTTGCCAAAGAATCACAAGCATTGAAAAAATGTTGCAATGACATTCTTGTGTCACGTGTTTGTTAAGTGATCTTTAAAATACGATGCATAAACGTTTTAGCTCAGTCATGTTACAATAATAATATCTTTGTTGTTATTAAACAAATTTTGACAAGATAAATTGGAGAATACCTCTAGCTGCAAACTGTTAACGGTATATCAAATTTAACAAAACCTCTTAACAATAATATTTAGCACGACTACTCGAAGAATATGAAAGTCTATTGTACTCGCCTGGGATCTGCGTCCACGTCGCATTTACACTTTAGTTATTTATTGATGTAAGTTGTCATCTCAAAAAATACTGAAGGGACTAAGTTGAAATGTTACACACTTATTGTAGGTCAACATGTTAGGTCACTGTTTAAGGCTCACGAATCTGTCATGGATTGTGACGGACTTATGGCCCTTTTTGAACATAAAAAAAATGCTTGGTTAGATTTTTGGCATAGAAAAAAAATCTTCAAAATTACTTTAGATATTTACTTGCAACTTAATATAAGTTTTCCAACTGATAATTTGAAGTTTATATACAAAGCCCTTAATTCCTGTAGGTTTTGCATGAAAAAATCGATCTTTAAATCTACTGAAGGTATTCACTTGAAAAACATATATCATACAAGTCGTTTGGATAAATATTCAAGGCTCATAACTCTTGTATAGATTTTGAATTTAAACAATTCTTGTTTTAAGTTTTGCATGCAACATCAATCTTTAAACAGATAAGCTCTTGTTTTACTTTTAAGCACCGACAACAGTCAAGCGCGCTGTCCTTCTGACTGCTCTTGGTTTGAAACTAGTTCTAAGAATCAACTGTACAACGTACGCTTTCCAGCTCTGCACGTTAATACAAAATATGTAAAGGGGTGATCCCTCCGATATACTGGCACCAATTTTATATGAAAATTGCAGACGCGGTTTCACTGTGTTCTTGAAAACTAAAAGTACAACATCTCTCACGCTCGTGAAACCAACCCTACATTTAAAGACATGTGTCGTGTTTTGTAAGTTCTCCTGGCTGATTTATACATGTTTTGATTTCTAAGCGCCTAGCCACAACACTTCAATATTTCTTACCATTGCCATAATATGCTTCCATACATAAAACACTTCCCCCACATACCCATACTTTTTCTTGCGTCATTTATTGTAAGACATATTGAGCTTTATTATTTTTCAAGGTTACTAAAGCTACTGAATTAGAATTAATTCTTTATCGTAGACCCATTACAATCAAAGTCACTTTATCAAAACTTGCGTCAACGAAAGATGTGATATTTATCTCATTGATGACATCAAATTAACTTTCTAATGATTATTTCTGAAAGGCTAATGTTTTTTTACATCAGAAAGATTGAATGTCTAGGTCCTCCAATTGTATTGCAGCAAGGAAAGTCTACATTTTAAAACAGATCTGATTTCATGACCTATATTAGGTCGACATTCATAGTCTACTTATTCGACCTCTTATTCCATCACAACTTGTGTAAATATTCGAACAATATTTCAACGAAATTAATAAACTCCCAGACATTTTATGCTTATGTTACAATCTCCAAATATCTCATGAAAGACGATCATTTTCAAAGTGTTATTTTTTTCATCAAAGTTCATCCTTCCTTACGAAGACACATGACTCCGGAAGCACAATTTTCCTTATCATTACTTCCAGGACGATATCTTTCTGTTGTAGAAATGCCGTTATTTTTTTGCCACCATATTGTTTTTTTAAAGCAAACCTTCATATTTATCAGGCAATCCTTTTGTGACGTTTATTGTCCCGATGTATATGTTTAAATGCATGACTAAACCATCAAAGATTATAAAACCATGTGAGGGAAAAAAAGGTTTATATAACTTGATTGTGAATCTTATTCTGAACTGAGCGCATGATAATGATGATAAACATACACTAAAGTTGTGTCATCAACAACCCTCCATTAAAAAGGGAAAAAACACACACACAAAACTCCCCAAAAATTAACGGAAAAGTCACATCCATCAATTTATCAATTAAATCAAATCTTTAAACATATAATAACGCCGATAGAGCTATGTGAAACATATTTTATACTTAAGCACTTCCCGTTATCAGTCTTACAATAAAGTCATGTCTAGTTTTTGTCATTTTACAAACATGCCATGTCAACCGATCAGTTCAAATCAATGTGATGACACATACGAATGCAATATTTGTTGTAATAGCAGTAGGCTATTAGTACTGTAACCGAATAACATCACATGAAATAGAATAACTTAACCAAAGCAACACGTTAATCTTTACAATTGTTTATAATAAAAAATGTCAAATAATAAAACCTTTAAAGAACATTCTGTTGTCAAAATGAACGACTTTAACAGATGAATCCAAAAGTAATCCTAGACATATCATTATGAATTCGCTTCAGATATCAAAATTTGACATTTTACAAATGTTACTTCATAAATAGATTAATGTTGTCAGGGAAGGATTTATGTGCTACCAAATCATAAAGTATATATGAAAAGTTGATGACATGTGATGTACGAGGGTTGTTCGGAAAGTTTTGAGACAATATGATTTTCTCTGTTTCTAATTACAGCTGCGTATATTATTTAATACAAATTATAGCTTAATATGTTATTTATCCGAGTTATGTCTTTAAAACGTTGTAACGTTACTATACGGCATATAATCGTTTCCATAGCAACACCTGTCTACGCATCCTGACGCACGGACTATTTTCTTGTTATAAGTTTTCTTACTGAATAAAAAGAGCCCCTAAAATTGCGCCAAACGTCACGAAAATTTTATGACGTCACTTCCAACTTAAGGACGTCATTTCCGCTAGTTGTTTAAGCCGTTACCGCAGATCATTATAGCAATACGTGCGCGACAAGACAACGACTATGGAAACACCGTCAAAAGAGGAACAGCGTGTTTTTATTAAGTTTTGCGTTAATCTTGGGAAAACGCCAACAGAAACTAAGCAACTTCTAGAACAGGCAAACAACGGACGTACTGTTAGTCGACCATTGGTATTTAGATGGCATAAAGAGTTTCGGGATGGCAGAAAGTCAACAAAAGACAAGAAAGGGGCGGTCGCCCATCCGTCATCGACGATAAACTGACACTTGCAAGAAACGCGCTTCAGTGCGACCGTCGCATAACAGTAAGAGAAGTTGCAGAAGTTTGTGATGTAGGTACGGCAACTGCTCACAAAATGTTAACTGAGACACTTGCAATGTCTTGGGTTTCGGCCCGTTGGGTACCGAGATTATTGACGGCTGATCAGGAAGAAAACCGAGTAAAAGCATCTCGACAGTTAAAATATGATAAACAAGATCAACAAGGAAAGGCGGCGTTCAATAAACGCAACCCCCATATGACCCAGCAACAAGAACCAATGGCAAGGAGCCCAGGCGGACCCCAAACAAAAACAGGACAGGGCAAAGACAGAGCACGGACAGGTTAATCCTTAAATGATAAATAATTTGTTACTGATTAGAAATTCAAAGAAAATAATAATAGGCCCACAAAGTGGAAGGGGACAGGAGACCGGGGGAAGGGGTAATCAAAGAAAGAAAAACTAGAGGCATGGGGAAGATACTTACCGTAGACGAGAAAACAACAAGGGACACAAGCAAAAGTGTCACCAAAACAGTATGAAACAACAGACATACATCTGAGGAACACAGTGGGGCGCCGCCTTGGAACGGTCAGCAGCATAATAATGACTGCTGGGGAGTTTAAACCGGTTAATGGTGCACCAAACCTCGCTCTTAGCCCCACCATGTTCCTATAAACGAGACAGTGTAAATAAAATGAGTTAAACTCTGGAAATAACGGCAACGTCGGATAACGTCGTTGCGTGCGCCGGGTCACCGGTAGTGTCTGTGCCTAACGCTTTGTAGCTTTTGTATACATGAAGCTATTGTTATGAAATTTTACACTATAATAGATGAGGTATTAAAGTAATACATAGTAAACTCTTGTTCGATTTTATCTTTTCCAACGCTAAATATTGACCCAGTCTCAAAACTTTCCGAACAACCCTCGTATTATACAAACTCATCATTTTATATAAGCTAAAAACGTTTAATTCTGAAAAATCTTTTTCCGTATAATTTTTTTGCTTATTATCTTATATAATAATTTGAGTATGTCAAAGCTAATATATTTGGAAGTTTAAATACCTACTATTGCGTGTTACCGGATTTTCCTGTTCACTAAAACACGTAAAACTGGAAAGCGATGACTAAATCATTATGTGAATGTTCAGTCTTTAAAGAAATTATATGGTTAAATGATGGCGAATGTATGTTAGACGACTATGGTCATTATGACTTTGATATTTTATCCTGATACTTAAAATGAAATGTTACATGCATTTTCTGTATTATATTACATTCATTCAATAACAATTATTTTTACATGTTCCTTTTTTACAATAGAGAATATTTAAAAATTGCTGACGGCTAAGCCAATGTCTATGCCACTTCTAGGCAAGACCTCTGTATTTCTTAAAATAAATTATTAGTTATTTCTTACCCCCAACCTTTGTTATGTAACACTTCATCCACGTGGTTTTCCCTTTCTGTTTGGTTTCCCTCTGGTACATTACGACAGGATGTCTTGTGATGCTGCGATTCTTTGACATTAATAATTTATATTTTGTAAACAATTAATTGTGAGTAAGTGAGTATTATTTAATTAAAATTTCTTTAAAATGATCAATAATTCGGAAAACATCATGATAAATGGATAAAACAAAGAAAAACAACATAAAATTCTAAATTCAGAAAACAAAAACACTATGGAATGTTCTGGTAAATGTTACTTATATGCAAACACTATTTACGTCTTCTTTTTCGTTTCAGTAGTTTTATTTTGTTATTTACAGAACCTTATCACAGACGGTATTTCCTATCAAAGTGACATTTAGACTGGTTTTAATTACGTAAATGTCAATCTCTTTACAGGCCATTGGGTTGTATGTGACCTATGGCTTAATTCGTTCTGTATTTAGACAACTAAAAAGGCATATTGTTTAGACAAAACGATACCTTTTTAAAAACAAAAGTAGCAAAAAGTTAATTCAAACAAATAGACAAACAAATAAACACAAAACCTATAAAATATTATTATAGAAATACCTAAAAATAGAACATTCAAATAAATAACAAGATAATTAAAATAGAAAAACTGCGATTAGCCGTTGTATATTGCATGTAGCTGTCAAGAGTTTAACACAATTAAAGTGACATCATGTTCATTTTTTTCAAAGGATTAGTAGTTATTATGGTGTTTGACCAATAATTAATGATTTATAATGTTTATGAAACAATATAAAAACTACTTTAATAATAAAAATGGATGCACCACTTTTTTTTTTAAAGAAATCAGTGTTACCGATAATTTCTGAACGATATTTAAAGGCATCTTACTTGTTGAGGTTTCATTGTACAATATGAAGTGGAAAACAATTATGGCGAAATTTCAAGTAAATAATCATTTTTACCTGTAAACTGAGCATTTATACTTGGATATACATAATGTCATTTCAATAAGACTGTTTTTCAATAAAATTAATTTTAAAGGATTGATTCTGTAAAAAGAGTTCTAAACAAGAAAGGGATTCAAGCAAACAAACAAACAAACAAACGAACAGACAATTAAAAAAACACAATACTTTTTTTTCCCAAATAATGACAGATGCCTACTGTGTTTGATTTTCTTGATGGTATGACAAATGTCTTGCGTAACAAGAACGTCTTTCTCGTTCAATGTCAAAGAAATCAAAGTCAATCTGGTCTCTTTTACAAAACATTGGCTAGACATCGTATTGATGGGATCAGATTGGAAGTCTAATTTCATTTAACACGACATTAGATCTATAACATTGTGAATTCAATAAGAGCACATGTCTCTGTCAAGGACAAGTATTGAAGCCACGTTTTCCTATTGTGACCTTAAGAATACGAAACACGCGCTTTTCTTGCTAGATTCAGACATGTTATTTATCTTTGCTGGTATTAAACCAATTTAGGCAAGATAAATCACACGTTATATCAAAATTAAGAAGAAAACCTCTATATAATTTTATAACACAATCAAATACAATAGTTTTAAGCTCGAATATTCAAAAATAAGAGAAAGTTATTGTACTTACCCTAGTTTTGGCATCCACGTCATTATTTTGTATTTGATGTATTTGATATCACCATAAGTGGCCATACCTAAGGCGCCTTAGATCTCGGCATACTCTGATCCCTTTTTTGTTTTTGCATGCAATATAAATCTTGAGATTACTGAAGGTTAATAAAGTCTTCGGAGACTTGGAGGTTATTATCAAATACCCATAAATATATTATGATTTCGACGGAATTATGTCGGAACTGAAACAAGTATGGTTGAAGTTTTGCATGCAAGAACAATCATTAAAACTATAGGCTCTTGTTTTACTGTAAGGACCTGACAATAGACAAACGCGCTGTGCTTCTGAATGTTCTTGTTTATGATTCAACAATATAGCTGTGTATGTTTATGCATAATATAAATATCTGAATAGGGGTGATCCCTCAAAAGCACAGCAAACAATAATTCTATATGAAAATTACAGACTCGCTTCGATTGAGTCTGTTAATGAGAGATCATGTAAAAAAGAATATCTCTCACGGCCCTGATACCTACAGTACATTGAAAGGATTACCATGTTCTGTTCATTCCGACATGATTTGTCGATTATTTTGTTAGTAACCTCATTATCAGCTATCTGATTTATAAAGGTTTTGTATTATAAACGCTTAGTTAAAAGTACTAGCTATAAAATACTTAATTATTTCTCCACATTGCCATAATAAGCTTCCGTATATAAAACCCTTCCGCGAAATTTACAAGTCACGTACTGCTACTTCGTTTTGATTCATTGCGCGCCAAACCTTTAGCCAACACATTGTTCATACATTGTTAGGAAGGAAAGGAAAGCTGTATGAACATTGATGTGAAACCTTTTTCTTCAATGTAATTTTCATACTGTTTAAAAATAATTTCATAACAAAGTGACAATGATATTAAAATTGTATAGCGTGATGTCCTTAATATTCCGATATCGCATATTAACAACATATTATTAGATTTTAAACAATGCTATGTACATTCTTGGGCATTGTAGAATAAGACAAACGGGAACATAATTATAAGAGCTAACAATCAAAAGCACCGAAAACAAATAGTTGACTTAAGTACCGCTCGAGTACCGCTCAAGCCGATAGTGGGGGGGGGGGAGTACCGCTCAAGCCGATAGTGGGGGGGGGGGGGCTTGGGGCGTGAGGGATGTTGCACTTATTCATTATCCCTCATGTACAGACTACATCAAACTAAGTCTGCAATTTTCATGTAATTTTGTTATTTTGTTGTGATCATTGCTTCCGAGGGATGACTTTGTTTCCAGATTTTTATACTTCATAACTGCAGGTGTCAAGTGCTTAGTGGCAACTGTAAAAAGTTGCCCCGTACTTCACTTCAGTGTTCATATATTTTTCTGGTCCTTAGGGACCATTGATGCCAGCACTATTAAGTGATGAGAATTGAGTACCACTCAAGCCGGTGCTAGGGGGGGGGGGGTTTAGGGATGTTGCACTTATTCATTATTCCTCATGTACAGACTCAATCAAACCCATCATCAGCCTCAAAATAATGGCATGACTAGTTCGTTACAAACCAATCAGTTCAATAATAAATATGAGCGTAATTTTTAAAAAATATAGCAGGTACTTACAATTTAAACAGAATAACACAACTTGAAATAAAGATATAAAAAAGAACAACTTAAGTACGAAAAGCAAGAATTGTGAACACGGTAATCATCACCATCGTTTATTATTATATTAATAATATAAATGTCAAATCATAAAACCTTAGAAGAACATTTTATTGTCAAAATGAACAAATTTAACACATCAATTCAAAGTTATCCCCGACATATTATTTCGACTTCGCAAAGTATGAATGTCTTCAAACAAATATGTCTTATCCGCTATAAAATGTTCAAAAATAGATTTATGTTGTCAGTGCTAGTAATTCACAAATTATATATGACAAGTTTATAATTGTATTGCATGATATACGATGTTTATATAATCTCGTCATTTTATATAAGCTTGAAATTTTTAAGACTTAGTCTGAAAATATCTGGAAAAATGTTGAAAAATCTTGTTCCGTGTTATCAAGGCAATTCTAATCATATTATTTTATATAACATTTAGATTCTGCAAAACCTAATATAACTGTTGCATGTTAACATATTTTTGTTTACAAAACACGAAAACTTGCAAAGTGAAGACATATTCGTAATATAAATGTCTAGTATTTAACAAAATTATATGGTTAAATGATGGCGAACGGATGTAAGTCTAACTACATGTTAGTACATTACAAGCTCGATATCTACCCTGATAGTTAAAATGAAATTTAAAATGCATAATGCATTTTCTTTATAAAATTGCATTCATTCAATCCCCTCTTCTTGTTTGTTTGCTTTTTAACGATACAAATATTCAAAATTGCCGGCTTAGCAATGCCTATGCCATTACTAGGCAAGACCTCTGTATTTCTTTTACATTATTAGTTATTTCTTACCCCTTTCATCCACGTTATTTTCCCTTTCTGTTTGGTTTCCCTCTGATACCTTACGACAGGATATCTTGTAATGCTGCGTTTCTTTGACATCAGAATATGTATTTTGTAAACAATTAATTGTAAGTCTTCAATAATTAAAATTTATTTAAAGTGATTTATTATTCTGTAAATGTCATGAAAATGGGTAAAACAATGAGAATTGTAACAACTCAGAAAAAAGAAACACATTGGAATGTTCTGGAAAATATTTCTTATATACAAAACATAAACACTATCGAAAACTAGTATCTATGATATATAATATAAAAAATACGGCACACGAAAATACATTTGCTTTTTCATTTTTAATTTCTAAAGCGTGAAGCACAACATTTCAATAAAATATAAATTGTCTATACCATGATGCCTATATGAAAAGATCAGAATCACACATAAAATATTTGTTTTACTCATTAAATTATAACATTGTTATACTTGATCATTTAACCGACTATGCTAATATAGCATGGTACATAACAATCACCATTTAACAAGTCACACCTTTACACCAAATCAGTCTTAAAACCCTCAATCAAACCTAGCCTGCAACATTTTCAATTTTGACGTGTTGGACTTTCTTTAGGGATTCTGTTTTTTCTCTATTTTAACCCCATAGCACGAAATAATATTAGGTCATATGTACACCAAATATAGAATGAAAATTGATTAAAATAGGAAAGCAAAATAAGCGCTATGTCTCGCCCTAAATAGATCTAAATTGAACATCGGGAAAATATTGACAGGTTAATCCACCATTTTACAACAACGGTGTCAGGGGATGCATAAAAACGTGTTCTAACCTTGATAAGTTATGATTTTATCCTTTCATATAATGTCATAGGTTAAAATAAAATGAAAGAAGCGCGAACAATCAAGGATAATGAAAGCACTTATAAATAGGTTTATCTGAAAAGTGTATTTGAGTCTGAGCTGTAAAAAGAACCATTGAAACGTTCAACGTCTGATATGCTCTGAAGACACATTTGTCAGTAAGTATGAACGGGCTTACCATTTGAGGGAAAATGATATTAAACAATTACAAACACTCAATAATTAAATTGATTGATGTTAAAAAGTCACCAGGAACTGATTTAAAATGTTGATATCACTGCAAGCTAGGTATCTTAATTTAAAATAATAAAAGAACGAAACAAGAACATATTCCGTATACTCACCAGAACTCATGTATTACATGAGATAAGCTATATTTTTCTTTGATTTTACATAACCATTTCCCTTGACTACACTTTTCTTATTGTGAATATGATGTTGCATGTTATGATGAGGATTATGAGCCTACTGACATTGCAATGGAAAGAAAACAACAACAACACAACAATTCAATATTATATATCTAATTTTGACGTTGTTCATTATTTTAAACACTATCTATTACAAAAGGCTCTTGAGCATTGTTCTGTACGGGTTTTCAGATTAAAAGAAAAACAACTTGTGTTAATAAATAAGACGGTATTCTTGATACAATTACCATGAGTCACATTCTCATCAGAAAATATCAAATTAATTTCAAGATTTGGTATCATTCAATTTGTTCAGCTATTATATAGGATAATTATTAACGTGTAATGAGGTTAAAGCATAGTTTTACGTGACCTTAAGACACAATTTACAAATACAAATTGGTAAAACATTTTTACTTGATAAAACATAACATTTTAGTACATATGAAGAATATGAATACTTCTTATCAATGCCAATAAATCTTTTACGATCAAATTATATTCGAATTGGTTAAACATTTTCGTTTCCATTTAGCGCTGAAAGGGACACAAATAATTCCATATAATCTAAACTTGTGCCGATGAAATAACAATGACTTGTTTTATATCAAATCGTACTAAGATATAAACATAAAAGATCAATTAATATATTTTGTTTAAATGTTCTATTACTTAACTATTGACCCCTACTGATAGAATGATACAACAGTTTCTTTAATAACAAATACAAGTCGATGTTAAGAAATGACATAGTGCTCAAAACGGGCTCAATTTATTAAAAGATTTGGAGTTTTTTTCAAACGTAACATTATGTTTGAACTATGAAACGATTATTCTTTCAATTAACATTGTAACTAGTTTTGCTAGAAATGACTATTTATTTGGTAAAGTTTTTTCACACAAAAGTAACAACTTTGTAACAACCTACTTGCATCCATGGTGTCATACTTGTTTCTTTTTTGAACATTTGTAGACATGTGCATTAACACATGTAAATCTGTAGCATCATAGTCACGTTTAGCACGTTAAGATACAAGCAATCTGACTGGTTGTATTTTGGTACATTCACTACATATTTCCCCAAACAAAACGACTTTTTGTTCATATGATTGTTCCCTTATTTTGTGTTGATTCAAAAACATTTTGCGCATTGATCAGTCATAATTACGTTTGGAAACATTTGATAAAAGATATTGCGAAAAGTACAATAATATTTGTGACAACCAAGAGAAAAGTACAATAAAAAAGGCAACATTCAATGAATTTAACATGTGCACTCGTCAAATAATGCAAAATTAATATCTTGATACTTGGAAAATATATTTTTTAAGGAAAATATCATGTGACCAATTAGTGAAATTTGTAAAAGCATATTTCCATTAGCTTTGATTTACATTTGTTAACATTCTTAAATAAACCTTTGCGGCCACAACTGAATTAGCATACAGAATATCTAAACCAATGTCTACAAAACTTTGATCACAGTGTCAGAAATGTCAGACATCTAATATGTGTTCTTCACATATGTTCAGCATTCTGAATTACTCTAGTTTTCAAAGTGGGACAAACAAGAGAACAGAACATTTGTATGGTATCAATAGTATCAAAAGTATTTGTATGGATTTGCATTTTGTTTTTAGGTAGACGAGGAATCTATGTCAGACACACTGATGCACCTTTAATGTATAAATTAAAACATGTACTGTAATCAGTCTCTTACATAACTGATCTAATATGAATTGTTTTCAAGAAAACTTCAAACTTTTATTATTTACTCAATTTTGTATTATCGTGATATCTGTAATATTGATGGAATCTAAAATGAATTGCGTTTTTACGCCGTTTTTGTATGGTGTCAGACTAACCTGACAATATTTCTTTGGCTAATTTTGGATCGGGACGGGACGTTGTATTGATTTAATTCAAAAGTCTGATTCTTTTAACAGCAGCTATTTGTGACTTGTTCAATTATTTAATAACAATATATATATTATAAGGAATGTCAGTTCTATATTAAGCATATTGCAGCGATATATTTCCGGCTGGTTGGTATGATATATTACGCCGTGTTATATATAAGATAAAGGGATTTTGTTTTCTTTGTTAGTGTTTTTTTAAAAGTCATATTCTTCATAGTAAAAGTAATTTAAAAAAAAAACCTGTTTGATTGTACTGAAAACCTAATATATTTGTTCAAATTTCTCTGTTCATCAACCATGAATAAAAGGGCGGAGGGTATTAATTGTATCGTATTGACAGATTGTTGTAGTGATGAGAGATCTATAATTGACATGCATGTTACAAGCAGGTTATACATTTTTTTGGTATATTAATATAATGCAAATGAGGACAAATGTAGTCCTTGGGGCCTATTGCACATTGTCTTGGAGATGCTTAGAAAAAAAATTGGAATCTTTTTTAAGCTATCAACATATTTGAGCTGGTTGAAATTTGCAGCTCCAGAAATATTGAGAATAATAATGCTGAACTACAAAACAGTCATAGGATTACAATAGCAATAAAAGTGACATTATGTCTATCCAAGTGTAAATCGTCTGTGACGTCATAATGACTTTATAAATCGACCTCAACTTCCCTTTTATAACATCAATCTGTATGATTCAAAATCAACTGGGGTCATATACTAGTTATATCCAACCTTAGCACTTAATTTAAGGGATGTAAATCTGTGGTGAAGGTCATGGTGAACTTGATCTTTATCTACTCACCTCAAAATTGAGGTATCACCTACTGACAATAGTCAGTGTCACTTCCAAATACAACAAACATCAAAGGCGTATTTTGAAATGAATTGTTATTTCATTTTTGTATTATATTATTGGATATTGTATGATGCCAATATAAAGTAATGATTTTCTATTTTTCCGTTGAGAGATACAACATGTATAGTTGTGATAATATTTTTTAACATAACGGTCAAAAGTCAAATTCATATTTTTACTACAATTAAGCTTTCATCTAAATTACTATAATTGTTTTCGAAATGGGAAAACAAGTTGCCCGACATCAAGCTGTTTTGTCATCTTTTTTTCTTCTAATAAACATTTCTGTCAATGCGTAACTATGTAATTCATTACTTATTTATTAGACTATAGCATAGGACATAATCTTAACTTGTGATAAAATGCCTTCAAATATGTCACATGAAACGATGGATTATATTTTGATTCTGATTTATTACGCAAGATATCTTTTTAATTTATCAGATGAGTTTATGTCTGAAGCATGTGTCTGATATATTGCTGTAATTTGTTAGGGTCTATTACGCACTGACACATAGCGTTTACCCCGTTTAACTACGGCTTTTGATGCATGTCATTTGCATCGGTACTGCCACCTGTTGCTGCCTTAGCTTTCTTTATTTATTTTAATGTTACGTTTTCAAGTTTAATGTTACGTTTTCACTTTGTTTCCCGTAGCCACGGCAACCTCATTTCCTCAAAATGAATTACGCCATAATGGCCTCCATACTCCAGTTTTGGTAGACTATAGTACTAAGTTTCTTAACCCTTTATCTGTGTATCCTTGACGAACTGTTGGTATGTAGAACTTTTTCATTAGTGTAAACGTACCATAACTTTTTTATGTACATGTATATATTTTATCAAACTGCTGTATTATCCATCTACTTTACAACAACTGATGAAGGAAAATTATGTATACAGTGTTCTAAGTTCCAAAGCGTAAAAATATTTACACTTGTATTGGTAGTGTACTGTAATATGCCTTCCATTTGATAGGTGATTAGTTGCAAGTTGAGTATTTTTAACTTTTTTAAACTACATTTGATTTAAATTTGTGACTTGAGCTATATTGATGTTTTAATTTGTTTGTTTTTCTTTTAAATATTGTATCACTTATTTGGTTATATTGTACAGTACCTTTGAACGTGTCAATGTGCATGAAAAAAGTGCTTAAGAAGTTTGGTATATAATAATAATAATAACCAATAAATTGAACTGTTACTTACTAAAATGGGCCAGTTTTATTATGTGAATATCAAATGCTAATATAATGATGTATTTTAATCTCCGTTCATATTTCACGACAATGTTTTTTGGTACGATTCAATTTAGAAAAGATCTATTTGTTATTCTAGCAACATATAACATTATTCACCGAGTTTAGATATAGGACAGACAATCTAATACGATTTCCACCATTAAATTCTCATTAGGAAATACTTAACGATTTTCCAGATTTAATATCATTTAACTGGTTCTCATATATAGGACAACCGTTATATTTCTTTCAGGTCATTACTTAGTAAAATATACAAAGCATAACTGAATGTGTTGCATTTTTAAAGAAAGAAGATGCCATTGAAAAACTGTCTTCAATTAAGAATCGGCGTCTCCTGAGTATAGGGGGTAAAGACATTTTTGATAAAATCTTTTCTGTATATGGACAAAAAGAATCTCATTTTTAAACAACTGTCAAAATGGTTGCTAAAGTGAAATAAACAGTTAATACCTGTGTATGAAACATCACTTGGCAAAGAGCTTGTATCGTTTGCATCATATTAGAAGAAATATACCATTCTCAAACGTGATTTGAAAATGAGAAAGATCTGTGTCAGACTGATTCCCCATTTGTTGACAGATATTCCTTAAACAATATCCAATAACAATGTACGGTCTTTTTCAAATGTCGTCATTGGTGACGAAACATTGGTTCATTTTTATGAGCCAAACAAAAATAATAAAACAAGATTTGGTCTACACGGTATTGCAAAAGGCCATGCATTGCAAAAGGATCGGGTTGAAGAAGTTAAAGTATGCCAATTTCTTTACAACTTCAGCCATTCAGGTTGCTATTCCTTAAGGCAAATCTGTTAATTCAAATTTTAACTAGACAAAAGTTTTTTTCAAAATCTTAACAAATGCTTTCGAAAACAAAGACTCGCAACAGGTTTGTCCAGTGACAGATTCATGCATAGACTTGCATTTAAATTAGAGCATAATCGTTTTTGTCATATACAGAAATTTTGCAAGATTTTTTTTCTCTATATTTTAATTTATTACAAGAAGTGTTTTACATTAAACGTTACGTAACTACTATGTTTTCCAACGCAATGGGTACTCAGACAGACCTTAATTTATGATAATTGATCACGGACAATAAGTCTAATGTAATTGGTCTCTTACCGCTGATTCAAAATTCACAAATATATTTGATAAGTAGCGGTAACTTGCGTTAAAAATAACGTAAAAATACTACAGCGCCCTTCATAGGATTTAAATCAACGAATCTTTAATGTTTTTTAATTGGAAAATCATATGAATTGTATCAAACTAAGTTCAAACTAAGCTGTATCTATTTATCATTATACTACCGAAGGCATGGAAACCTTAAAACAATAAAAGAATCAAATTCGAATAATAGGATAGAAAACTCAGCTTAAGAATGTCAAGTGTTGCGATAGAAATGCTATAAAATCTATTGTCAACCTAGTCTGAAATTTATCAGGAAAATTGTAAAGAGGACATGGCTTAGATTTTGTACAAGGTCATCTACATCAATCTTGATTAGACACGTCTGCTATTGACAAAACACCACCAAACAGTTGATTGCTGTCATGTGAGTTCTTAAAATTGAACACAACAGAAGCGTTTAATGATTAAAACGAGCTACACCTCACGGATTGTCTAACCTTAAAAACTAAACCATTGTTCGGCCACTGCTGTAAAATGTTAACTCTTTAAAGTGCCTTGTTACAATGTTACCTGGGTCTTTCCTTTATTCTGTGGAGATAAACGTGCCTAAAATCTTTCGATATTCATGTCCAATTTTAAAGCGGTGCGGACATATATGAAGACGTGAAGAACGCAAGGACTCCCTTTGGCACGCATCGAACGGCAGCCTTAACAATAACGGGCCTTGGTTGTTTCACCTCTTCTCGTCAACGGGTCGTTACTGATACTTTGAGGAACACAGCACAGCATATCACAACTGCGAATGGTAACAAGTAGGTCGATATTCCACTAAGACATGTGTTTGGGACGCTGCCCGTGCCGCCAAAATTATAATGTAAACGTTACGTAAATCTTATTTCTAAATAATCTTATGTTTACTTTTATGAAAGAAACAGAATTTTGCTAATCACCAATTTCATCTGATTGTTATGGCAAATGTGTGATTGAAATGTGTCAGTTTGCTCGTTTTAACCATAATGATTCTATATTTAATCTAACTGTTCGGGTTAGACAACTGGGGTATTTCTTTTTTAATTAAATTATTATTATATATTTCTTGGGGTCGACTTAAGTCACAGGTTTTGAAAATTCTACTTATACTGTTCCTACAACATGTACAAGCTGTCGTTTATATGATATCAAATACCACGCTATCATTGTAAACAGGCAAGCAAGCGTCCAATCTGTAGTTTCCTTTATCCCGGTGCAGACGAATCATGTGTACTTGTCTTTTATTTTTGCCTCGTAAGTAATATATGTATATGTTAACTTGTGTAACATTATACTTAGATAATAAATTTCTTGAATCCGTTTCAATTATATGATATGCTGTTATTTTTTTTATCATTTTAAAAACAAGATGTATCGTTCAATGTTTATACACTGTGTTTATTTAATCCTAAGTCCACGAAAACCAAAAGGAAAATGAAATATATTCACATGTGCACTGGCAATAAAAAGCATAAAGATGTTAGAATAATAAATTAAAAAGCCAAATCAGTAAACGTCCTCCATATGACAGTGCAATCATGAACAGAGGGAAAATGTTCTATTTATTAAGATATTAAGTATTGCTTGTTCGACATCGACTTTCCAGATTATATTTGACCTTTAGGAGTTAATGAACTACTAAATTAGACCTTCGACTAAAGTAAATATAAACACTTAAATTCATATATTGTTTCTCAATATTTAGATCTTAAATATATGCATAACTTGAAAGTTATGCAAATTGTATTAAATCAAGTTTAACTTTATCTATTTATCATCGTAATAATCTTAGACGTGGCATTTTAGACATAAATTTATAAATATTTTAACAGGAAGGAAAATTACAACACCAAAATGTCACATGTTGTGGCGGAAAATTATGCAACAAGCTAATGACAAGTAATCTGGAAACATACGTACTACAAGTGAAAACCGCCTAGATTCTGTACAAGGTCACCTGTTGCCATCATGATTAAACGCATCTGGCATCGATAAAAAAAACCACGTGGTAAAGTTTGTGGTGTGATATAATGCTTTATATGAATCTAACTCCGTTCATATTTCACGACAATGTTTTTTTTGGTATGATTCAATTCATAAACACAAAAGATCTATTTGTTATCAAGCAACATTAAAAATCATTCACTGTGTTTATATACAGACAACCTAATACAATTTCAACCATTAAATTCTCATCAGGCAATACTTAACGATTTTCCAGATTCAATATCACTCAAGTGGTTCTCATATATAGGGCAACTGTTGCATTTCTTTGAGGCCATGACATAGTAAAACATAACCGATAATGAAATTTGTTGCATTTTTAAAGATAAAACAATGACATTCGAAGAGTGTTCAAATATAATTGCATTGTTCAATATCTAAAAACTAAAGCACGAGGAAATTAAGGTTATCGGGTAAATATTCATGTTACCTTTACATTGATACCACATTTATTTAAATTAGTTTACTTTAACTGTGTTTGTAGCTTGGTATACATTGCCTACAAGTATACTGTAATATAAAAATAGATAGTAGAAGATGCCTTTGAAAAAAAAGTCTTAAATCCAGAATCGGTGTCTCTCCAGTATAGGACATTTTCTGATAAAATCTTTTCTGAAAATGGACGAAGAAACTTAATTGTGTCAGTTATTCGTTTGGTTAATAAATTTAATTATGGGTTAATTTCGATTAAGATCCACTCATGTCCGTCGCCTCAAGGAAATGACTGTCAAGATTGTTTTAAAGTGAATGAAAAAGTTAATACCGATGCTAGACACATCCCTTGGCAAATAGCTAGTATAGTGGGCATCTCATTACATTCTTGAAGATGAGTGAAATGAGAAAGATATGCGCAAGAGGGATTTTCCCATTTGCTGATAGATGAGATCTAAGTTGTTGTTTAAACAGTAGACAATTTACAATAAACGGTATTTTGCAAATGTCGAAATTGGTGACGAAACTTGGGTTTTCTATTAACTTAAACGAAAACACTTAAACAAAATTTGGGCAAAAAAAGACCATGCATTGTAAAAAGGATCAGAATAAAGAAGGTAATGTATGTCATTTTCTTGGCAACCCAGGTTTCCAAAATTCTGTTTGCTTTTCCTTAACGCAAATCTGTTTATTCGACATTTGACAAGCCATTTATTTTCCCAAAACTTAGCAAATACTTTCGAAAACAAACACCCGCAACATGTTAAGCCAATGCGAGATTGTTGCAAGACATTGCGCCATTGCGCAAGGCGTCTTGATGAAAAGACCTTCTGAAGCAAGAAAAAGTCGCTGTGCCCCCCATCCTACATATTCACCTGACCCAGCTCCTTGTGACTTCTTGTTGCTAAAATACATACAAACATTATAAAAATACAATATTCAGTGTCTTCATAGTATACCTAAGGAAAACTTTACACATGTCTCAAAGATTGGTTACGGAGTCTGAAACTTTGTTGGAGGAGAATACTTTGAGAGAACAAAATAAAAATTAAGTGAAACCTATTAAGAATCTAACTTTATGATCTTAGATGCATTCATATTTGAACATCCCGTAGTCACAAAGAAGAAAGAAATAATAATTTAGATCATTAAAATATACACTGTGTTCCGTGTGGATATGACGCTCCCCGTATTTGTTCAAAACATATTTCGCCGTAGTATTTTGGCTAATTGTGTCTACTAAATCTTCTCGCCGTTAATCACGGTTTCTTTGATGAGTTGTTAAAATAAAATTTAGATTCCCATACTATGGAAATTTTGTTTCATTTTATATCTCTAAAATGTTAACTAAATTAGTCAATAAAATATATTCAGCTGATTTATTTTCATTTTGATATGTTCTCACTGATTTAATGTGTTAAAGTTTTTTCTTTATTTTAAAGTAAAATGAATAGGTTTATAATGGAACGTCTGTTATACCATGAATAATTATGTTGGTAGAGTAAAATAGATCGTATATGACAACAAGCAATGAGAGAATTATATATAAATGCTGTTGGTACATCGTTAATTTGAGATTCATGATCCGATATTCACAGTAAATAAACGAAACCACTTTTCTCTGTCTGCTGTGCTTGAACAATTCAATATGCGTACTGTCTTGCGATTACAAGCACATGTTCCTTCTGAACACTGTACCTTATTTGGGAGCCTATATAATTTGACGTGTACCAATTATTGCGGTAACAGACGGTACATACTTTTTATATAGCAGAATGTGATAATAACATACAACAAATTATTCATCATATAATTGTTTATACTACATAATTTAAATCTCATTATTTTTTTCAGGATATCCAAACAGAACATTTCTATTGTTTTCATACATACTTGAAAGTCAGTCACTAGCTTAAAACTGGTTATTACTGGAAAGCTATCCAGGAAAGGCGGATAGGTAGACCGACTGCCGGATAATTATAAAAATGGGACAAAAAACAACAAACAAACAAAAACAAACAACAACCACAAACAAGCAAAATAAAGCTTCTACAGCTCCCTTCATAGGATATCAATCATCGCATCTTCAATGTTGTTGTTTTTTTAATTGTAAAATCATATTAATTGTATCAAACTAAGTACAAACTAAACTGTTATCTATTTATCATATAATACCAAAAGCATAAAAACCTTAAAAAGATAGATCAAATTTGGATAATAGAATGGAAGACTTTAGCTCAAAAATGTCATGTGTTGCGGCAGGACATGCTATAAAATATATTGCCAAGCTAGTCTGAAATTTATTTGGAACAAATTACAGGGTGGAAACGGCTAAGAATGTGTACAAGGTCACCCATATCAATCTTGATTAGACATATCTGCTATCGATAAAACTCCACAATAAAAGTTGATTGCTTTCATTTGAATTCTTTACATACAACAGATGCGTCCAAATTGTAAAGTTAAATAATGTGAACACGACCATGGAGTTGTCTTTCAATCCGATATTATAAAGATAAGCTGCATGGAAACATTCTCATCGCTGACTTCTGAATTTCACCTCACGAATTTTCTAGCATTATTAACAAAAATTATGGTAAGGGCCACCGCTAATAAATGTCAACTCTTTTAAGTACCTTGTCACAATGTTGTCTGAATCTTTCCCCCTCATACGTTACAATTTTCCGGAGTTAATGTTTAATTCTAAAGAAAAGTTTGCTGAATTTGTAATCGCGTGACGTGAAGAACGAGAGGGAATCCATCAGCATGCATCGGGCCGCAGCCTGAACAATAACGTGCCTTGATTGATTCGCCTCTTTACTTCAACGGGTCGTCACGGATAACATGAGGAATCTCACGGCACAGCACATCACAACTGCAAATAGTAACAATAGGTCGGTATTCTTCGGTTACATTTCGGGACGACGGGACGACTGTCATTGTCGCAAAATTATAATTTAAATGTAACATTAATCCTATTTATGATATTAAATGAATACTAACATAAATGGAACAGAATTATGCAAATCATTCTTTTCATCTTTTAAATATTCTTTGTTGATTCAACAAACAAACAAGTTCCAAATATTGGAAATCTTTCTAAACTTGATTCAAAAATAAGTCCTTTTACGCTTTTAACCATAATGATTCTATATTAACTGGCAGGATTAGACAACTGTGATATTTCATACTTAATTTCTTTTAACATATATTCTCTTAGGGTCATAGGTGGAAAAGCAAGCGAACATCCGATCTGTGCAATTTTCAATTATCCCAGTGAAGAACTTGTGTACTTGTTTTATTATATTGCCTCTTATAGAACTTCTATAAATGCTACCTTGCGTAACATTATATTAAGATAATGAATTGCAGGCATTCGTTTCAACTTATGTGTTTAGGACTTCAATTATACATTAGTTGCAATTTTGATCGTTTTTTCCTCACTTTTGAAACTCTCTGAAAATGATTTAATCAGTTGTTCATATACTTCACTTTTTGATTTTATAATCAAAGTCATCTCCTTCTGATGATTGTTTTAAAAACAAAAACCTTTTTAACAGAAAATGATTGGACGTCCAGTTGAATTTGGAAAACGCATTCATAATAGAATAATATAAGAGTTATTTCAATCTTTGATGCGCCATTCTTAACATGTCTTGTTCGGAGTAAATTAAATTTACAACATTAAACAGACATTAATTTTGTCTTATTGATATTATTAATTATAATAAAACAATATTTTGAAATGTTTCGTCTTGTTAATGTTCTTTTTATTACATACTTGAGCATGTCAAGATAATTCATTTTGAGAAATCTATAGATAATAATTGTAAGGCATGGACTTATCAATGGAAAGCGGTGTCATGTAGACAATCTTATTACAAAACGTACATACATACCATTGTTACATATGAGGCAGACATTCGTTTTTAGGCGTATGATAGGCATATCTAATATACTGACAATATAAATTCATTGCAGTGCCTGACAATATAGTAAGTTTTATTTTAGGATATATCCAACAATCATCATGGTGTATACGTATTTTATTAAATCTAAAACATCCATATTATATTGTATGAGTCAAAATAAAACATTGCATTTGGAATTATGAAGATAATCAAGAAATCTATAGAAAATGTATTTTAATAAACGTTTGTTTAAATTGTATGGTTAACGTTATTTGCAAGGTACAAACTTATTTTGATTTCATTCCTGATCATTTTTCAGCAGAGAATCGTCATTATATTATATAAGATTTACTGAAGAGAAAATTAGTATGTGCACTGACAATTAAAACAAAGTTAAAGATGTTTGAATGAGGAATGAAAGAGTTAATATGTAGCCGTCCTCATAAACATAGTGATATTGCATTTTTATAAAGATAGATAAATATTACACTTCACTACATTTTGTTCACTTTACATTTGAACTACAAAAAATCTACTGGATACATCTCTCTACTTAAGATGTCATTCAATGACTTTTTAATATATTTACTTGAAAATCATGCCAATTATATTAAATCAAGTTCAAATTTATCCATTTTTCGTTTTAATAACCTTAGACATAAATTATTCTTAAATGTCAGGAAGGAAACTTGTAATCAAAGTGTCACATTGTTGCAATTAATTCTGCAAAAAGACATGTACTTTTGTATTTATAAAAATTTTAACAGGAAGGAAAATAACAACACCAAAATGTCACATGTTGTAGTGAAACAAGTAATCAGGAAACATACGTAATTCAAAGTAAAAACCGCCTAGATTATGTACAAGGTCACCTGTCGCCATCTTGATTAACCACATTTGGTATCGATAAAATACCACGTGGTCATTACAAAATCTTAATTGATTCACTAATGGAACGTGTTACAGTAGTGTATAGTATTTTCAAGATGGATGGTTATTTGTGGGGAGGACAGGTATGTGATTTTTATTCCGGTCCAAACTACAAGTAGTTTAAATTTTAAGTTATGTTTTTGCGCTTTGCTTGTAAGGAACAGGATCCGGTATCTAGTCATATATTTATGCAAACCCTGCACCGCAGATTTATCTCTAAATGGTCTCATAATTGTGCAGATTTGACAGTTTGAAAATTTGAATCGAGAGACTAACGCATTTTTCGCCCATACATACATTGTTTATGCATGCATAGAAAAAGTAAACCTACAAAACGTCAGTCCTTCATGTTTAGAAACGTTTATAAAAGTAAATGACCAGTTGAACATTTTTTGCGTTTGAAAAACAGTATAGAGCGAGGTGAATTTTGCAGGGTTACAGTAAAGACTTAGCGATTTTGATCCCATATTGTTACAGTTTATACCCAAGAAATACTGAAGAAATATATGACTAGATACTTACAAGCAAAGCACAAAAACATCTTCTAGAAGCTAAACTACTTGTAGTATGGATCTGAATAAAAATCAACTACCTGTCTTCCTCACACATAATCTTGCATCTTGAAAATTCTATACTGTAACCAGAAAACGCGATACTGTAACACGTTCCCTACGGTGTGATGTCTGCTTTAATTGTTTGATATACAATATAAGCATTCAAAATAATGAGATTGAATATCTTGAGCATGGCCATGAATTTAATCTGATCTTATAAAGATGAGAAATTGTGCATGCATTCTTATTCTTGACTGATTTAATAATTACAAAAGTACATCAAACATGTAATGGAATAAATAATATGTGGTAATAGACATTGCAACAAGAAAGCTAAATATAAACCTTTATAATACGTATACAAACAAAACGTTAACAAGACCGCCTGGAACAATATACCAACAAGCCTTAAAATCTCATTGTTATTGTCCTTTTTATATTTTTATCAATTCAAAACTTTTGTCACACTGACACTTCAAAACCAGGTAGCAAAAAGTATGTTTGCACCTTTAACCATGAGCATTCAATATAAACTCTCACTGTCAGACGGTTGCGATATTTTCATCAACATTGTTTTGTTTTATTGAGATTTTTAATCAATTCAATACAGATTATATTCTTAAACATAATTGTGGGAGCATATATCGAATATATACTTCGATACGTGACAGTCTTTGTAAAATCAAACAAGTTACTGTATATATGATAAAAATATATCACTTTATTGTCGAGAAAAGCCAAGCAATAGTCCAGTCAAACAATCTATGTAATTTATTTTAGTTCAGATGTAAAAGGTGTAACCTTTTGTCATTGCCTCTTTTTAAAAATTAATACATGTATATACATGTATATATACACATGTAAAACTATATAATTAGAAAATAATTTTTATATACTTTAAATTTCGTAAGACATTTTAATTAAATGTAACAAACCTATATAAAAAATGATTTTAATGCACTTTTTTCCTTTGTAATTTTCAAATAATCTTATTTCGATGACTTTTTTCATAAAAATTATTAAGTTGATAACTATAAACAGTTTGATTCGACGTCGTGTGTGTAAGCGCACTGGTAATATTGCAACAAAAAGGTTTGCTCCAATTTGTGTAACGTCTTTCTCAGGATGTCCAGGTCATCGGATCACTACAGAATGACAATTTTACATCACGAAACAAACGAATTATTGGCCATTGTAATGTTGTTATATTAAACAAAACAATATTTCGAGATGTTAAATCATGTTTGTGATGTGTATCACATGCATGGGGATGTCTAGTTAATTCTATTTGAGAAAACGTAATCTAATATGTGTATGACAAGCGGAGTCATGCTGCCAATCTTTGAATAAAATGTACAGACATAAAATTACATAAGGTAAGAAATGTGGCGAGAACCTCTTTTTATAGAGTATGAGGGGCATATCTATATTTAAAAATTAGTAAGAAAAATAATTCATTGCATTGTCAGAAATTATTACTACATTAATATATTGAAATATGGTTTATTTCAAATGTGTTGTACTCTTATCGCACTAAATCAATATCATCTATGTCAGTGAAAAACTGTTGCAATTTATTGCAGAAAGCTTGTGACTTGAGAGAAAGAAATAAAAACACAAGTTATTACTTTTTTTGAAAACCTTTATTGGTGCCTCATAAACTAAAAATATGGGATGTAATATCTTTGTTAGTACCGTAATTGTGATAGCGTAATAACATTAAATGCAGTCTTGATAATTGCAACATTTTAACAACCAATAAAACAAGGCTAACACTATTTATCTATTCAAATGCCACATCTGTACATAATTTTTTTAAACCTATACATGATTTTCTCTAAATTAAATAATTAAATCCGGATGACATATTTCAAACAAGTGAATCATAATTACATGTGGATATATTCACCAGACTCGTAAGATTTCAAACAAATGTTTATTTTAACATCATATTTTATATTTATTCAGTTCATTATTGAATGTAATATCTTAGTAGATACGATTCCCTTTGCAATTATATCTAAAGACCTTCCATTTGTTTCAATAAATAGGAGAGTCATCTTGATACGATGTTTGCGCGAGACATTCTTGTCATTTTGTAAACTTGCGATTTGTAAACTTTATGCGTTATCTAGCTGCTTGGTTACAAGATTTATGCATTGCATTATACTTATTATGTCGTTAGCCAGACATTGAATAAGTTATTATTGAATTTTATCTGCTGGTCGAGGAAACAAAAGTATTAAAATTCAGAGGTAAGTGTTGAATTATTTGGGAATTATTGCTTAAGTTGCTCAAAACGTGACAAGTAGCAGCCAACATAATAATACTGTCAAACCATTCGATACAATTTAGTTTATAGCTACAAAATTTGATTAATAAAACTTCTATATTTAAAGTAAGATATCAATTTATTAATAGTTTTAAGATGTTTTATTGCAAATCAACTGCCATCAAAGCAAAAGCCCCTTTTAACATGTTTTGTCCCATTTTTTTTTAAATATTTGAAATAACCGCGTGTAACAATACCCACCGAGCAAATGGGTTTTATTCACCGATTCTGGGGATATATACAATAGCGCCTTATTTATATCATAATTCTAGTCAACTGAAGTTTTCACTGATACCCTCTCGGTTTTTATATAACGATTCTTGAATCTACTTTCCGCACTTGCAATAATTTAAAAATAAACTTAAATTCTAAATAAGTTTGCTGTTTAACTAATGTATGTAACCATTATATACATAGTATTTGGTAGTAATTATGGTTAGAATAGTCGCGTGTTATACCAAATCTTTTACGAGTATATTAACACTTATTCGTTTAAAAATACTATGTGTATATTTCTTACTTTTGAAAATATATCAATGATTTATATTACATTAATCTTTGTCCATATATCGGGTACTTGGAAACAAGCACCCACAATTTTTTTAAATATAGTTCAAATAAAAGAGGTGCATTGTTTTATGTTACATTGATAATAAAAGTCTTGACACAAGGACTGTGAAATGATATTTATTAAAAGGCCATAAATTATATACTGAAAGGTAATTCAATCATTTTAAGTTTCCGCCGTGTGTGAGCTGGTTAAGATCTTTGATGTCAAACCACTTACCCTTCACTGCTTGGATTCTGTTGATCAGGAAACTATCCAGCTAGTTATGACATAAATCAAATTTTAGAATAATATGATGGGGGAAACTGAAGCACATGAATGTCACGCGTGTTGCAGCAAAAAAAGGTATAAAAATTAAATTAACTAGTTAGGTTGACATTTATCAGGAAACATACAAACAGGGTGAAAACGGCTTAGATTCTGTACAAGGTTATCTCTATTCATCACAAGTATAGGAATCTCGTATAATCTCGATAAAAAATACTTGGTTTATTCCATACAAATGATTGCTTTCTCTCGAAATTGAAATACTACAGAAGCGTTCAAACGATTAAATTTCTTGAACACGACCAAGAACAAATACAGTTCAATCAGATTTAATAAAGATCCCTGATTTTAATAATCAATAATCAATTTAAAATATTATTTAGCCAAAACACATTACCAGTGAAAATAAAAATCTGGAAACAAAGTGATCCCTTAGAAGCATTAATCACAACAAAATTACAAGAGAACTGCGACTCGGTTGTTTGAGTTGTTCAGGGGGGGATAATATTAAAAATACGTGAACATCCCACCGCCTAGCCCCGCTTAGCCGGTACTCAATTCTCAAAACACCCTTTTCAAAAGCCCCATTAAGCCTGTTTTTTAAAAAGAAAAAGTGAAGAAACCTTGAAGGTATGCCAAAAATCATTTTAATTTTTTTCGTATTTGTCATATTAAAAATGGATTCTACAGACACCTACCGCATATGAAACATCAAAACTTTACAACTGTACATAAATAAAATCATTTTTGTTCCTTTTGACCATAAGCATTCCATAAAAAGAAAACGGTTAAGACAAATTCTTTTGTCAAGAGTCGACCTTAGTGACATGCGTGTACCTTTGCAACGATCTAACATGTATATGATAACAGTTGCATTACATACCGATGGCAATGATGTTGATTTGAAACAGCTTGCAGTTCAATCTGAAGAAAGGTTTTCTTTAACCCTAGTGCAGTCGCAATAGATGTATCTCTTCTTTTAAAGTAAATATAAAAAAGTTAAACATTGTTATATTTCTTTAAATACAGAAGGTAACAAACTTACGAAAAAATTAAGCATGAAATTCAAATCTAGGAAGTGATTGTATGTGTTCAGTTCATTTTCTTTCATCTTAAGTTTGAAACACTGTGAAAGAAATTGTTGTGGTTGTTGATGTACTTCATATACGGTTTTATATCAAAATCATCTTCTCTTGAGGAAGATTAAAAAAATGTATTAAAAACAACAAAAAATAAATTTGATTCGGCGTCATGTGCGAAAAATCATTTATAATTTAATTACGAGAAATTTGTTTTGAACGTTATGTGTTATTCTTGTGATTAGACATCAGAATATCTCTTATGAACTGACAACATGAAACAGACACAATCTTTGTTTTTTAGAATGTTGTTACGTAGAAAACAACATTTCATACATGTTTGAACATGTGAAAGGTTTGATTCATATACTTGAGCATGTCTTGGTAGCTTTATTTGAGGAAACTATATCTAATAAGTGCATGACATAAACATATTGTTCTTAGGAACGCGGTGCCATGCTGCCAGTCTTATTATGTTATTATATAATGAATAGATACAAGAACTACATCATAAGATTAGAAAATAGGAGATAATTTTATGATATAGAGTATGATATAAATAATTATTATACTGGCAATATCTATTCATAACATTATCTAATAATATTTTATATTTCAATTTAAAGTAGGTTGTATGCATATCATAATAAATCAAAAGCATCAATATCAGTTTAAATAAGACCAAGTGCTTTGAAATATAGACGACAGTTATAGTATTCACAATGTAAATGTATGTGCTTTGTCCTTCCATCATTTTGAAAATTATTTTAATAGCAAATCTATTATAGGGCTCCCTCTCTAGGTTTGCAACGTAACAGGGATATACACAGAAATACAGCATGCACATATTCCTTTTGTAGTTTTAAACATTTTTTTTTCAATAAAAAAGAAGCAAACTAGACCGTAATTAAAAAAACCTTTATCTGAATAAGACTTTTCAGGACGATAGATAATTCTTTAAATATTTAGTTTTTTGCAGTTTATCTAGGTAAAAATCAAATGAATTAACGTTTTCCATTTCATGGGAGGTTGAAATTTGTCTTTAAGGTTCTAATTTGTTGTATTTTACATTCGCACCGACACTGTTAAGGTCATATGATTGTTTGGTAAGGTCTCTATACACAAGACTTTCAAATTGCTGAAATATCTTTTCTTTCTTTTGTATTTTGTTTTAAATTGAATTGGTCTATAATGGACACATTTTCAGCATAAATACAAGTTAAGTACGAACATTTATATTGTAAATAGTAATATTTTTGTCCTATAACTTCTTATATTCTGCTATAAAATAAATGTAATATAAGATCGCGTATCTCACACTTGCAAACAGCATCCATGATGCATAATTATTTTCTTGATTTGTTGTTATGTCTGACACTATATAACATCATCTTAATTATTTTATTATATTACACAGCTTCCATTATAGACCAATTTACTTCAGAATTGAATTGAATTATTGTACACAGAGGTTGAGATTCTTTCTTATTTGCTTCAACGGCTATCGATATTTCTTAGAATGAACTACATGTATATAATCATAAAATTTACAACAGTGAAATTAACGACTTATAAACAAATTTGTATTATAGCTGAGAGACCAATTCTTTGTAATTGTGTTTGGAAACATTTATTTATCCATCGCAGAACATTGCATTAACTGGATAGTGTGAATATTAGTTATTTAACCTGCACTCCAATTGCCGCACTGCCATTAAATTAAATCATTTAGTTTGAGAGTCTAAAAAATGTATTTTTACTCAAATTTTGTAATGAAGAAAACTAATTGTGACTGCTAAACATTTACAAGTACCTGTTTGCTGCAAAAATTATGTCGATAAAATTCAATTCATATTATTCCTCAGCACAGTAACTGAACTGCAGTAAAAGATAGGCGGGGCTAAACTTAGCGACGTCATGAATCTGAGTTTCACTAGTATTCAATATATATACAAATAGTACACACATAGTACAAATAGCTAATTTAACAAAAAGTAACTATGCAATTGTTTATAAGCAATATTTTTAAAACATTAATATCTGACAAAGATTTACAGTAATCCTTGTCATGTATTTTTTTAATTTCAAACGTGCAAAGGAGTATTTTGTCGATATATATTTTCAGTGAATGAAAGTTAAAAAATGTACAACTACTTTAAGTAAAATAGCAACCATTAACTAAAATAACTATAATAACAAAATTAAGATTTTTAAAATATGCATATTTTTAACAAAAACTTGATTGCCGATAGCAAATCAAACCTTTGATATTCTTCCTTACTTAAATTATCGTAAATTGTTTTTGATATAATCTATTGAAGCGTCTATGTATTCAATCTTTGCACTGAATTCTCGACATTCATTACATGTTATTGCAGGACAATTGATTAACAAGATTCTCAATTGTCAATTTTAGAAGCATAAGTGTGGTAACTGATCATTAAACAGAGGAGGCAATTTCATTCCTTTTTAGAAAATATATAAATCAATTTCCTTGTACCAGTTTTCTTTCATTTCATATTGTTATTTTTTTTTCAATATACGTCACAAAATTAATTGTCATAATCCAACAGTGAAAAACTTAGCCTTAACTGTGTATAAATCAATTACTTTCGAAACCCGCCGGTAGAACTAATTATTATTTGATAATCATTTTTCTCCCAATCAGTAAAACCCCCATTATTGTACAACAGGCTGTCTGGTTTGGGAAAGTTAATGTCGATAAGCCAATTTTAGAAGTTCCGAGACACAGTCTTCAGGAAAGGTTAACTTAATGCTGATAATAGTATTCCATGATTTCTATGAAAATTAGCGTATTGATGCTTTAGAATTATGTCATATTCAGCTTCTATAACCTTGTTCATAGGCAATAGAGATATGAAAAAGCCAATTTTCAGTATCAATTTCGTGCCATTTCCTGCCACATGACCATATACGAATGTTTATGTAGTTTATATATTTTATAAAAGGTAAAGTGACGCTTTGTGTTATCTTAAGAATGGTTGTAATCACTCTGAGAAGTGCATCATCTCTCCCCTCCTTATCACATGCTTAAAAGTTATCCAAATAAAGAAAACCCGCCGTGGTCAACATAAATATCTTTATATATCCTTCGTTAGTTATCAATTTAAAAATAAAATGTGGGGCAGTATTTTTATTTCTTAAGTTGATTTCATATTTTATCCTAAACATTTGTCTCCAAACGCCACTGTAATTGTAAAATACTGAAATATACATCAAATCTCCGCGTTACAGTGAAATACTAGCATAGTGTCTCTTGAAAGTAAAATAAAAAGCTTAGATAGAAGCATCATCTGAAAGACGCACATACTTTCAAAACAACTTTGAATAGCAAGATTTTCTTGAAAGTAGGTCATGATAAAGAATAAGGTTAATGAAGACATTATGCTGAAATGTATTCCTTAAAGTTCATAAAACTGGTTGTATGATACTAATAGCAGACTTCGTAAAAAAATTAACATTAGTTAAGATATATAATAATAGTCTTATTGATACAATATGGCTATTATCTTATTTATGATGTCATTTCTCGAAGCTTAAACATTCACTCAGGATGGTAAAATAATGATAAAGAGTAAGTTAACGACTAAATAAATAAAGGGTAAGTTAACGGTTAACGCCTATATTTAAAATTGAAGCATAAATTTCCTCGCTTAAACCTCATTAAAACGTCAAAAACTACCACTTACGTATTATACTCGAAGATTTATGAATCGTGTACCAGTTTGTAGGCGTGTTAATTCAGAAGAATGTTCTTAGAGATATTAATTAAATTACGGTCTCATTTTTCATTATTGCAGTTTTTGAATTATTTATCTAGAATATTGTTTTATTTTGTCACATACGATATAAATATTGTATACTGTATAATAAAAGATGATAATTATAATACAAAAATAAGAATGAATTAAATTGTATGGTGTCAAGTAATCTTACACTCTTACACGAGGAACTAAAAAAAAACAACAATAACAAAAATTGGTATTTCAATATGAAAAACTTTGCTATCATTTGTATTATATATAAGTGTTCCCTTTAAAAAGATGTTGTATTTCTTTGTATATGTTTATTAAAACATATATTTCATTGGCTGCATTCTAGTGTTTAAAATGAAATGAAGCTTCACAGATAATATAGTACATGTACTATCCAATAACACTAAGCACAAAGTCCTACTTATCTACTAAAACAAACTTGTTAAATCCACTTTCCATTTATTTTCGTTCACAATAAAATCATTTATCATCCAATAAGCTGACTGTTAGAAAAGTAAAAGTCGATTTGTCAACTTGAAACGTTTCGTAAAGCACAGTTTTCAGGAAAGGTTTATATTCTTAAACTGTCATAGAAATTTAAACCAAATGCCAAAATGGGACAGTACAAAAGCCGATGAATTTGTCACTAACATACCAGATGAGGTAATAAATACTTTGTTGACCAATATTGAGGAGTGTAAAACACAACCTGTTAATCAAATACAAATAAATAATATAACTGAACTACTAAATAATATTTTTATAACAAGTGCGCAAGTGACATTTCCACAAAATAAAAAGTATAAAAGCAATGTAAATATAAATACTAAAAAAAATAAGCCCTGGTTTGGTACTGACTGCAAAAAAGCTAGAAAACAATATAATAAAGCTAGAAAAAGGTATAACAAATATCCTACTGGTGAAAACCAAACTTTATTAAAAGCTAAGTGTAAAAACTATAAAAGAATTATGAATAAATATTTGACCAAGCACAATAAAGATAATGAATCAAAACTAAGAAAAATGCAAAGTAAAAACCCAAAGGATTATTGGAAATATCTTAACAGAGTAAATATTAAAAAAAATGTAGATCTCCCATCTCTAGATTCCATGTATGAACATTTTAGACATGCAAGTAATAGTGATGAACATGACTTTGATGAAAATGAAATATTCAGCAGAATTAATATACAAGATAATAATGATATTCTAAATTCAGAAATAACTATAGAAGAAATTAAGAAATGCATCAAGTCCCTGAAAAATGGAAAATCAGTTGGTACTGACAATATCTTAAATGAGTATATCAAATCTACAAGTCATAAATTATTACCTATATATGCCAGCCTCTTTAATCTTATCTTAGATACTGGTTTAATACCCTCTAAATGGACAGAGGGCATAATAATCCCAATTTACAAAAATAAAGGAGATTCAAAGTCACCTGTGAACTACAGGCCAATAACCTTACTAAGCTGTGTTAGCAAACTTTTTACTAGTGTTTTAAATATTAGACTTAACTCATTCTTAGAATCAAACAATATTCTAAATGAAAACCAAGCTGGTTTCCGGAAAAATTATTCTACTTTAGATCACATATTTAGCCTTAATTGTTTATCTGAAATTCTAAAAAAGTCAAAAAAGAAACTTTTCTGCTTATTTGTTGATTTTTCTAAGGCTTTCGATTCAGTATGGAGAGTTGGTCTGTGGAAAAAATTACTTGAAAACAATATAAATGGAAAATATTTTTGTGTTATTAAAAATATGTACTCCAGTATTAAATCTTGTGTTTCTCAAAATGGAGAACAATCTCCTTTTTTTGCATGTAACTGTGGAGTACGCCAAGGCGAGAATCTTTCACCTGTTTTATTTTCACTTTTTCTAAATGATTTAGAAAACTACCTCTTAGAAAAAGGGAATTCCGGAATAGCTCTTGAAAATGATCTTAACTTTGAGAATCTTTTAAAAATATTAATCCTTCTCTATGCAGATGACACTGTTATACTGTCTGATAATGCAAAACAACTCCAGGAATGTATAAATGACTTTGTTGAATATTGTGAACATTGGAAATTGAATATAAACATTGACAAAACAAAAGTAATAGTATTTGGAAATATAAATAACAACTTCACTTTTAAAATAGGCAATTCAAGTTTAGAAATAGTAAATAACTACAAATATCTGGGAACACTTTTTGCTAAATCAGGAAGCTTTTTACATACAAGAAAACATCTAGCACAGCAAGCCAAGAAAGCACTTCATTTACTTTATAAAAGAATTTATAACCTTAATCTCCCAATAGACCTAATTTTCAAACTTTTTGACCATACAGTATTACCAATTTTAACCTATTCATGTGAAATTTGGGGATATGAAAACTGTAACTTACTCGAAAAAATTCATACTGAATTTATACGTAAAATTCTACATCTTAGAAAAAGTACCCCATTGTATATGCTTTACGCAGAGTCTGGTAGATATCCTTTGGAAATAACAATAAAATACAGAATGATAGGTTTCTGGAATAGACTAATTACGGGAAAACAAAACAAAATTGCATACAGATTATATCAGTATATTCACAACTTAAATTTAAATTCAAAATAAGATAAAATCAATTTTAGTTGAATCAGGACGTAATGACTTTTGGATACATCAAAACCAGATTGAATCTAAAAATATCAAAACTATCATAAAACAAACTCTTCTAGACCAAAACATCCAAACTTGGCATGCATCTCTAAATAACTCTAGCAAAGGTAGGAACTATTCACTAATTAAAAGCAATATAAATTTGGACAACCACCTTCTTAAACTTAACAAACAAGACTTCATTACCTTAATAAAATTTAGGACAGGCAACCATCATTTCCCTATAGAAACTGGAAGATGGAATGGAATAGATTTACCAGACAGAAAGTGCTTGCACTGTGACCTAAATGACATAGGCGATGAATATCATTATTTGTTAAAATGCCCGTTCTTTGAGCAAAACAGGAAAAACTTACTCAAACAGTACTACTATAGAAGACCAAACATGCTAAAATTCAAAGAATTATTGACAAATACCTCCATAAATATGCTGCAAAGAACATGTAAATTTATAAGAATACTTTTAAATGAAATTAAGTAAATTAAAATTACATTTAAAAATAATAAATATATAAACAAATAAATAAGTAGATATAAAAAAGGTAAATAGATAAATAAATAAAAAATAACTTAGATACTAAGTACATTCCTAGTACTGTAAGGTACAGAATAAATAAATAAATGGTAAAATAAGTAGATACATGTATAACAAATTTCTTTTTGTTAGAATCTTTCAAATTTGTGCTTCATCCATGTTTGAGCATTTATTAAATATATAAACATGATAGAAGAGTCCAATGATTAGTACAGATATAATGCATGCACACCAGCACTGTTCACAATCTGTACAGTATACATTTTAATATTTATACATGTATATCAGTATATGTACAGTAAGCCAATGTCTAATTTCTTACTTGTTTTTGTTTGTTTTTGTTTTCCTAAGTCGTTTTATCATTGGAATACATGCAATCAAGCCAAGATTTGAATTACTGCTTTCTTTGCAAAATGTAGGCCTACTTAGAAAATGAACTTTCTCACTTTAAACCACGTGCTAAGTAAATCCATTCCTACTTCGATTAAAATCCCATTGAATAACAATATATTTTTGTTCACCCTCAACATCCATCGTAAATTTAATTATTATTGAACTTTCAATACTATGTACAGTAGAATTTTAACTGTACACTATCATTCAATAATAACTTCCATTTTGTGTATTGATTGACCTAATTTGTGCACAAACTTTTTTAACGGGACCTCGCAACAGGGCCCGTATGTAAACAATGACGTATTATTTACCACCTTCGCATTTCTATAGTCCGTTTCAAACTGGCATCGAATTTTTTGCGCGTGTGTATCTACCCCCCTTCAGGCGGTAGCTGTTTGTTTGTTGTTTTTTTTTTTCTTTTTTCATCTCTCATTCTCCCATGATAATGATAATAATTAACTTTCCTCTTACAAATATCTCAAAACTATTTTTGAACTGTGTAGAAATTTATTGAATAAAACCATGTCATGTGTTAAATTAACAAATATTCACTACTGTTATGTATACTCATGTGTTATATTGTATGTAACTTGAGTTAATAAAGATATGTTCTGTTCTGTTCTGTTCTTAAAAGAATTGAATGACTGATAAAAGCACTTTTTTAATGTATTTGAATGCATAAAATAAGTATTGTAACAATTCCCTTTTGTAAAGACATTTGACAAATACAATGCATTGATGCATTGTTTGGGTATTAACTATCAAATATTTTTGTATATGGTTTTCTAGTCACTTATTTGTGGTTGGTTTAAGAAGACATTTAATACAAGCAAACAAATTTATCCGAAATCATCGAGACCGTACTACATTACATCTTGGAGAAAATCTCATTATCAGATGTATTCAATTTATTGTGTTTTCAATAGACAGATTTATCTTGTTGCAACCAAATTTCTATAGTAGTCCATGTTTTAAATGCTCTCGGTGTCATTTCTTACTTAGATTAATATTTAGAATGTCAAATGTATATAGAGGATATATGTTTGTTTGTGTGTAAGATGAAATTTTATTTCATCGAGTGGGCTTTGAAAACAGAAGCCAATCGTGAGAATACTGTTTTTAAAGTTCACGAGATTAAATAAAATTACATCTAACACAACAAACAAACAAACACATTTTTTATTTTATGCTTTAAAACAAGTTAAAACGAAATTTCCTTAATATTAACGTTAATATTAGAATCTGTTTTCCCCATTGAAAGCCTCATTTAGTCGAATTTCTCATTAAAGACAAGAAGTCTTGGGCTGAAAATTAAGTTCGACAATCAACGTTAAATGGCGGCGATATTATTCATTTTATTAAAAAAATATGAATGATCGCTTGTTTAAATAATAAAAACAAACAATTCTAGTAGAAGAAAAAGTCCAAACATCCATCAATATTTCTGTTACTTACTGCGAATTAATAGACCTGGCTTTGTTAAATGTAAGCGGCAGCCATTTTTAAAAGTTATGTATTTCACGGGAGGAAAACAGGCCTAATAATGTTTGATTCAGATGGATATCATTTGGATTTGTTAGTCATACATCTTTTTAAAAGAAAGAAAACTTATTTGAGGATTGTAACAGACAATAAATAAGTGTTGACAGAAGTGTACACATTCAAAAAGCGGCTAGGAAATTGGAAAACTGGAAAGGCTGCCTTACGAACGCTGGGTTGTTTACTTATTCTTCGGGCTGATGGGTGTCATTGCTTTTCAAGTTATATAAAGCATACGGCAGTGTTTGCCCGTAGGATACTTAAATATGCCCAAATGTCATCAAGAGCAATTTTGCATGTGGAAGGAATGTATTTTTCAGACTGTAAAAATGAAACAAAAAATAAGAGACGATCTTTGGTGATTGGTAATTTGAATGAATAGAAGTAAGTTTTCTTCATTTTATTACTTTTGACATTAAAGTTATTTATCAATTTCAGCTTTGCTTTTCTCTGGATAGGCTGACATTATCAGAATTGTCAGCAAAAATAAAATTGAGGTGAAACAATGGGGAAATCTTATTAAAGTAGATTCGTCATTGAAAAGTGTGACATTATATTAATTTTCAATAATCAAATATAACTTTCACGGATAAATCAGTTATCTACTGGAAAGCATAAAATAAAATGTAATAATATATGTGTTGCTAATGTTTTATTGCTCGTTTTGTGAAAGGTGGATCTTGTCAAAATAGCCATTTTATTTAGAAAAAGAAACTCAAATATCCGCCATTTTGTGTTATTTTATGTTTTGATGTGACGTCGCAATAGTTACGTTTGATCCGGTTCGCGTCTTGTGTATTTATATTAAATGAAATTTGGAAATAAAAAAAAAGAAGACAAAAACTTGATTTCCAAAGAAGCTTCAATATTGTTAGAAAGCTTATTTTCAGCAAGTTTCCTTGTTGGAGATCAACTCACCGTTCAAGTGAAGATTTGAGCCTAAGAAACGGTCCGCTTCCCGGAAAAGAAGCAACTGTTTCACATAAAGGAAGCAAGTCTTAGAAAGGTCTGATTCCTAGGAAAGAAGCAAGTCATAGGAGAGCAGCAAATCCAATTTGTGCGGCAAGTCTAACTTGTGCAGCAAGGCTAAGGAGGGCAGCAATTCCAAGGAGTGCAGCAAGTCCACGAAGTGCTGTAAGTGTGTAAGTGTACTACTGCGGCAAGTCTTATACTGCAGCAAGTACAAGGAGTGCATCAAGTCTAAAGAGCACAGCAAGTCCAAGGAGCGCAGCAAGTCTATGGAGCGCAGCTAGTCATATAGTGCAGCAAGTCTAATACTTCAGCAAATCTTATACTGCAGCAAGTCCAATACTGCAACAAGTCTAAGGAGCGCAGCAAGTCCAAAGAGTGCATCAATTCTTAACTAATCATCACAAGTACCGCTCGGAATATCAATAAAAATCTAATAGCAAGTGAAACCGACAGATCTTTGTACATTATATTACGCCTTTAATACACATTTATATATTGTCAAAAAGACTTACAAACGTTTGTTATGAACACAATTATAAAAAATATGGTACAGGACGTCAGAACAACGAAACGGTGAATACATCAATGTTAACATTTCTTCCCTTTATGCTATTCTCTTTTTAACTTAATGAAAATTAACAAAACAATATACTCCGAGTCATAAAATGTATACACACAAGAGAACAATTGCATTTTATAAAAAGGGATTTATCCAACCAATTAACTGTCTCCCGCAGACCACTAATTATGCGGACTTTATCAAGTAAAGGATTAGATAATGACAGCACATACCTAACAAAATGTCGTTTTAATTACAATGTGAAGGCGACATAATTGCCTAACATTACTCACATTATGAGGTAGTTATTTTTTTGTATTGAAGTATTATATAAAAATGAGTTTTTTTTAAACTATACTTTCATTGTGATTCTTGAAAATGTTAAGTAAGTACTGACCTTTACATGATGGATGTATTTCCTGCGATGATAATGCACTCTAATTAGCTGTATAAGATATGATAATGTTGTATACGTTGTCAAGGAAAAAAGAAAAGAACTACCCTCTCCCCGCCACACACACACACGCACAAACAAAAAGGAAAGAAAAGAAAACAGAAAAAAGAAAAACAAAAGAAACAAAAAAGCAAAACATAAAACAAAAATATAAACAAACAGAATAAAATCAATCAATCAAGTTAAAGGTTTGTAAAACCTTAAATTTTGAAGTATGATGATACGTGCACAGGTCACAAGGATCATTAAAGTTTAGAGGAATATCTTACACTCGATGTGAAAATTAAGATCACACTGACTCGTTCAAGCATACAACTTTTAAAATCTTTATAATTTTAATTTCGTCTCCAACATAACTATTTGTGAAATGACACCGATTAAAACAACAATTAGATTGATATTGAAACGGTATAAATATACATTGAACTAAATAGTTAACCTGTAAATAAAGATAAAAATATTGAAATTGTTTTACAATGAAGTACAGATGATTAGCCAAGAAAATAGTTCACTACGTCCTTGCTTTAATTGCGTGCATATTTTTCTACAGATATGCTTTATTAACTGAAATCAATTCTTTGCACTGAATACTACCTTACTGTGTGTTAACTGAACTGAAGAATTAGTTTTCTCATTAAAATAAACAAAAAAGATATTACTGTTTGTTAAAAAACACGATTATTTGAAGTCAGCTATGCGAATGTTCCTTTGACCAGTAATGTTAATTGACAAATACAACTGGCTGTATTGAATATTCAATCTTTTGTACATGGGATTTCATTCAAGTTTGTGGTGTAAATATACATTCAATTTAAGCAGAACATCCTATTCAAAATTAATCAAAAACGTATCATATTATGTCATTGACAAAATCACTCTGTCTGCTTAAACTATGTATGGTGTTTGTGACACACAGAATAATCATGTGCGCAAACTAATTTCTATCTAAGTAATGCCGTTATATGTCGTCAAATAGGTTCATTTTCAAAATACGCTCGTCTTTTTTCATACTCAAGAAAGGCAAAATGCCAAAGTGTAAATGGGTGTTGTTTATATTTTATCTTTAATTCTGTTATTAATCTCTTGTTTTTGAAATGTGGGATCCTTCTGAATTCTTTTATTACAAATAATAGTAATAATAATAAATGTTTGATAATACAAGAAATAAGTTAAACAACCAAAAATATGATGTCATATAGCAAGGTTAAAATGTCAACCTTCCTTGAACAGAAGCAATGTCAAATCCTTATCTCATAACGAACTTTCGATGAACCATTTAAAATAAATAAAATTCACAACTTCTTTTTCATAATTTCAATATGAATGAATATATTTTTTGCTCTTGAGGCATCTTTCTTCTCAAGATGTTTACTGAGTTCTGAATTTAACAAGGACAATCTCAAAACATCAAATAGCGGACAGTTTCTCTACTCTATGGTATTGAGAAAGATTCGTGTTTCTGATAATGTTGTCTTCGATTGGATCAAAATTGCTCAAATTTTATTGCTGGTAGAACATAATTCCAATGCATGTATCAAATAACAGCATTTACTCTAATCGTAAAAGTCACACGTAAGAATAATAAAATAGTCACGTGCTTTGGAAAACCCTTTGGAAAAAAACCTATTTTTAAAATTCTTTTTTCACAAAACACCAGACTTCTGAAGAAGTGAATTATATTAGTTTTCTTTACAAAAGCCTTTAGTGATAATTATCTTTCAAAGCTTGAAATAAATATTTTTGCTAGTCCTGTGATTACATTCCAATTCGGAAATGGTGTTTTGTCAAAATCCACAACAGAGTTTGTTCCTCTTGCCACGAAGTGGGGATGATGATAACGCACACATATTGAACGTTTTAAAGAAATACCACAATTTGTTTATTCACGTTATGTTGCTAGATATAAAATATGATAAACAAAATCAACAAGGAAAGGCTGCGTTCAATGAACGCAGCCCCCATCCGACCCAGCAACAAGAACCAGTGGCAGAGGAAACCAGGCGGACCCTAAACAAAAACAGGACAAGGCACAAGACAGAGCACGGACATGTTAATCACTAAAATGATAAATAATAATTTGTAACTGATTAGGAAATCAAAGAAAACAAATAAATGACTGAATAATTGGAAATAATTTGTAACTGATAAGGAATTCAAAGAAAACAAATAAATGATTGAATTATAGGCTAAGTTATCAAACAATTAATATAAGAGAAATCAACTACTACCAACAAAGTGATTACATTCCAATTCGGAAATGGTGTTTAGTTTTGTCAAAATCCACAACAGAGTTTGTTCCTCTTGCCACGAAGTGGGGATGATGATAACGTACACATATTGAACGTTTTAAAGAAATACCACAAAGGGAAAAGCAAATAACTGTTACAAAACATTTAACCGAAATTCTGAGTCGAATAAGGGCATAATTTTTACAAAATAATCGATATATTATTTCCTCTTGCTCGGAATCGGGGAAAATAGTAACTAACAAGTAGTGAATGCTTCAAAAGGTAAAGGCAATAAGTGGTCCTGTACGAAAAAATGAACGGAAGGGGCAAACATTTTACAAAATACATGAAAGACTATGTCATCTTGTCTGAAGCTTTGGCTGATGGTAACTTTCAATTATTTTAAGTTGTTAAACAATACATCAAAGGGTACAGGAAATAAATGGAGTGGTACGAAAATCTGAACAAAAAGTGTGACGCAACGCCAACCCCCGGGTGAGAAGGACAGCTCTCCGTATTATATAAATATAAATGTCAAACTGAAGGACATACTACATGTACATCTATATTAAAGCCAACACCACAGCAAACAGAACACAGGTCATACATAAACATTGCAAAGAAAATCAAATTAAATTGATTTCCAGACAATATTTACAATTTCCTGAACGTATGTTATTATTTATGTTTCTGTAATAATAAAGAACTGACACTAGAGACGCCACATTTACTACTAATGCTATAATAAATACAAAACAATTGAAATGATTAAAAAACACAAATCACAAATAAAATACGGCTTCTAATCAAATCATGTTCCTTTTGCGAACATTACTTTCTCTTCTTATAAAATTTGATTCACAAGCGAACAATGAGGGACAGTAGTGGATTATCTTCCCTTGATAAAAACCGAGGTTAACCAAAATGTAAGTAGGTCCAAATATTTGGAATCCTTTGCTTTTATCGTTGAGTTTTATGTAATACAGGTTGATATGTCTTAATCAATTATTTCCACATGCATCAACAAATATGTAAACCTTAAGAAAAAAATGTTTCATTTATGTCAACAGATTCTACATCTTATCGCAATATTTAATCTGAATATTACAAATGATCATAATTAGCCCTAATTAATTTAGTTTGCTACAAAGAAATAGGCGATAAAGTCCGAGTAATCCAATAGCTTAGGACCTATCTATTTATAGGGAGTACTCAGGGGAGGTTATTCACTAAAGTCCCTCATTGACTTATATTCAGCAAATAGGTCACATTGCACGCATATGTATGGTATTTCAGTTTCTTTAATATCAAGTTTTGCATATGATTTCAACTATCAGAAAAATACCAGAAAAACAACAATAATTATAATAATAAAATAAATAAATTATTGTTTTAGTAATAAAAAATATATGAAAAATACCATTTATTTTATACTTCTAAATGAAATATTGAAAAATATTGATGAAAATCACATGGTTATTTTTATTTTCCGTACCATTACTAAAATAATCTATTTTGCAATACAGTCTATATGGAAATAAGTTTTAAAACTGTGACATAAATTGTATTATATTACAATATATTAAATTATGTTATATAATATAAATATAGCTGCGATCTAATTGATCCAAACAGTAGTCAGCAGAACTATTTATAAAATCATATTCACTGGGTGAAGTATCATATTCACTGGATTTTCCAAACCTAAAAAATGATTGAGACTCATATTTAATTACCATACAACGTATACTGTTTGCATAAAAATGTGTTTTATTTTGTTCTTAATGTCATAAGATATTAAAATATAAAATTTTTACTATAAAAGTTAAAAGCTGGACAGCAATGATGTTTATATATCTAAATGCGCAGCCAGCGTTCTTTGGTCGCTTGACGCCTGTCGTCATATTGTTTACTCGTCTTTTTTTCCCGCGCTTCAATGAAAACCGGCAAACGTTGTGTTTTGTATTTCCTTGTAAGACTTTACTTTTGTGTGTGTTTTTTTAAACTTTGCCTATTCATATAATAAAACAATTATTGACTAGTGAACCATTATGCATTAAATATGATATGAAATTCACCGGCAGAAAATCATCTATCGCCTCGATCAATATGTCGTCTACCAGTTGAAAAAGGCATTCATTCGTGATAATACCACTTTATTGAAAACCCTAATGAGTGCAAAAACATTAGCCGAGAACAAAAAAAAACTTGGATATTAACTGAATGCAGTTAACTTAACTGAAGAATTATTTTTCTCACTAAAATCCATTTTGTATGGGAAGCCTTTTAAATTCATTCTACGGGAAGATTTTATCTGACTAGATTTTCATGAACCAGTTTCCATTTAATCCAGGTTGCTAATTGTAATTGTAATTGCGCGCGCGAGTACCTGGGATTAAAGTGCATACCACACCCTCATATTGTTTTATATGTAATTTATATCAAGTATTTTGAAATGAATTTAATATTGTTTTTACACAAAAGTAAAGTTTTATAAACACCAACAAAATAGCATGCTGTCAAGCAATCTCTCACTCTTTCGTGTCTGATTATATTTTGTGTTCAAAATAAGGTATTTAGACTTCTTATATTATATAATTATTATCCAGCTTCACATGTACTAAAGAGAAACAGAATCCTTAAGACCATTCAAAATGACAAAATTGAAAAGTGTTGCATTTTAAAAAAAAATCTGTATAGAAACTTGTTATTTATGATACTGTGTTTGTAAGAAACCGTGAGAGTTAATTATCTCCTCTTAAAAATCCATTAGTCTACTGGAAAAACCTACGATTAATTTATGTTCTTTCGTGTTTATTTCCATAGGCTGTAAGAAACTAAATGTTGTAAAAAGAGTCACTTTGACACCAGTCAGTCATGGAAAAGGTTATCAATATATTTGGATGAATATATATACCTGTTTGTTTTAAAAACAATCATGTATTTGAATGCAACAAATAAAGTCAGCTTTGCGAAAATTCCTTTTCAGCAGTAAAGCTATTTGACGAATATAACTGACTGACGTAATTTCGTAGTATTGAATATTCAATCTTTTGTAGGTGGGATTTCAAACACGTTTGTGTGGCGTCAATAGACATTCAATTTAAGCAAAACCTTTTATCCAAAATTAACCTTGAACGTATTATATTGCGTCATTGACAAAATCACTCTGCTTAAGCTGCGAATAATTTTGATTCATGGTGTTTTCGACAGGCAGAATAATCAAATGCGCAAACAAATTTCTATGGAAAAAATGAGTGACATGCCTTCAAATAGCTTCATGTGCAAAATACGCCCTCTTTTATTTCTTACACAAGAAAGGCAAAACGACAAAATGTCAATGAGTGTTGTTTTATATTGTTATGAAATGTATGATCCATCTCAAACTTTGACACAAATGATAATGACAAATAATAATAATGAAAACTTTTTGATAATACAGACACTTGTTTTTAGTTTATAAAACGTAGTACTTGACGCTGTCTTCACAACAAAACAAATCAAATCAGACAAATAATCATATACAATGTAGTCGAGGGTTGTCCAAAAAATGTGTGCACTGCTGTTATTGTCGTGCGAATTAATGATAATAAACATTATATATATCACTTGAAGGGGAAATCTGTCTCAAATAAGAAAACAAAAGAAAATGTCGTATAACCGGCGTGTCGTGAAAACGAAACGTCATACAGTTACCTTAGTAACGTAATACCGGCGCACGACAAAAATTGGGTTAGTTCATTACTGTGATTGTTTTTTGTTTTTTTTTTGTTGCTTGTAATATGGCATTTGCGTTCATGTCATAATTTGTTTTACTGTCAATAGAGGATTGATTTTGTAGTTTTTATTGTTCTTATGCAACTTTCATGTAACATATTCCACCAGTGCACAGATAAATTGGAAAATCCTCGTCACATGCGCCGGCATTACGGACGGACGTCTGCCTGATCGGTTGTCATCGTCTACTGACTCTCGTCCCTCTACAAACCGTTGTGTCATTAAAAACCAGCCTTCGTGACACTGAACTGGTCCCGCTTGCCCTTTTAAGTTCTTTGTAGGTATCTGGCGGTGTTTTACCAATACTTACGCAAAATTTAATGATCGTCAGTATTTCCAGACGTTTAGGGACTGACATCTTCACATTATCACAGTATTGACGACCACACGGAAATGTTTGTTTAAGACCGTTACAATAGGGCAAAAGACGTGATATTTGCCAGTGACGTAAGGAATACCTGCACACACCTTTATCTGAATTTTCTTCTGCTTTCATTGCTCTCAATGACTCTTTATTGACCAGATGTTTTCATAATGCAGAATTTTACGAAGAACATTTATAAGCATATCAAATAGCGGACAGTTTCTACATTATCTAGTATTGAGAGAGATTAACCAAAAGGCTGTATTCGATTCGATCATAAGAACTTAAATTTTATTATTGATAAAACATAATTCCAATGCATGTCTCAACAACATTTACTTCAATAGTTAACGTCAAATTATAAATCTTTGAACAATTTAACATTAAAATCAACAAATACGTACAAGAACTTTTGAATTAATGCAATTCTTTTCACACAACGCCAGAATTCTGAATACGTACATGTTTGAATATAATTTTCATACTTTTAGCCGTAAATGCCTTACCTAAAAGCACTATCTTTTTAATGTCATTATAAAACAATTAACCATCCTTAAAGACAATTTTAAACATGCAACCATGCATTAATTTGATTTAGTTAACAGGAACTATTTGTTTTAGTCACGTATGTTGCTAGTTGTTTTAAATACATTTCACATACTCAATCTTCATGTGTAGAATTTATTTCTTATCACATATTTGGCACAATATGATTTAGAAATACTGAATTTATACAAATAAACCAAAGTAAGAAATACTTCATCTAATACTGCTATTAATTAAAGAAATAAAAACTACAACCAACAAAGTGATTCCGTTATTGAGTCGAAAATGGTTCATCTTTTTGTTAAAATTCACAACATATTATTCGTATCATCTTGCCTGAAATTGGGGCTGATTGATACTAACAAGTTTTGAAAGTTTTGAAGGCAATACCTCAGAAATGATTGATCTCATACAAAAAACTTAACCGAATTCGAAGTCGAAAAAGAAGCATAATTTTATCAAAATTTATGACAGAGTTATGTCCTCTTGACTGAAAGTTTGGATAATGATGGTAATTATCAAGTATTTCAAGCAATTCCTCAAAGGGTACAGGACTCAAATGAAGTGGTAAAAAACCTTAACCATAAGAAAGATAGCCGTCACTATTATATAAGTATTGTAGTAGAACTATAAGATAAATAAACATAATACATGTATCTCCCATTTTGAAGCAAAATACTACAGCAAACGAGACACTGTCCATACATTAACTCTGCAAAAAAAATCAAATTACAATAAATTTTGATTTTCAGACAATATCAACCATTCCCTAAAGTATTTTATTATTTGTATTTCAGTAAATAATGAAAACGCAACACTAGAGACGCCAAGTTTACTACCAAAAGAAGAAAATAGATTTGATCACAAATGAAATGGCGCGTCTAATCATCAATTTCATGTCCTTGGATGAATATTGCAATAGTTTCGATTGTTTCAAGGTTAGCTTGACATTTAAGAATAATATGTCTGATGGGTACAAGTGGCTTTTATTCAACAAAAGGTCATATTTCATGAATATGGGCCATTTATATAGTTTCTTTAATATCAAGTTTTGTATTTAATAATAAATTTTTAACACATTTCAACAATCAGAAATATATCAGAAAAAAAAAAGAAAAAAGTAGATAGTTAGAAGATATGATAAATAATTATATCAGGGAAAAAATCAATACTTGTGTATGTAAATGAAATATTGAGAAATATTCATGAAATAAAACCCTTAATTTTATTTTCCGTATTATCACTGTAATGTAATTTTTTATGCTAGGAAACATATTTTTCGTATTTTCACTGATGTCTTGGCTGACTTTTTTCTTCTAAATTCAGTAAGTACAAATGGAAAAAAATCGACTGGAAAAGCAGCTTAAACCAATGTCTATTTTTTGTCTGAAAACGGCAGTCGTAATTTCTCAAAGAAGAAACATCGTTAGGTTATCGTGACACAAAGAAGAAAGACACAGTTTTCCAGAAAGGTTATTATTGATTAGCGATACACACTCCGCACATTCAGTATCAATATTGGAAGTTAAATGAGCTAAAAGAAAGATAACTTCTAAACAAAAAATGTGACGATGAATTATCTGCCAAGAGCGAAACAATGTTTATGCAACACGAAAATGTGCGACAATGATTAATCTGAAAGTTCTTCCTGTATTTGCAATATTTCTGGCAAGACAAAAATAGGATGTTCCTTTTTAAATCCAAGAAACTATATATTGATTGATAATTTAAACCAATTTTATTATAATGAATAAAGTAAAGTAAAGTAATGAATCGCATTCTTTTTGCTTGTCTGGCACTAACAATTAAGGTCAAACAGCACCGAAACAGAACATATGACTTTGGCAAACCTTGGGTGTTACAAACTTTAGAGCAACTCTATAGACTCCAATGATTTGAAACAATTTACGACCACGCAGGAATAACAATGGCTCCAATGTTTATGCCCTAACCCTTGAAGCCAATTCCAGCCAAAAGGGGCAAAATATTAACCGACATTTATCATCATAAAACATACACTGTAAAGGATGCTTTACCGCAGCAATACACTGTATATCGCACAAACAGATATGTCTGTATAAAAGTGATTTGCGGACAAAAAGAGTAATTTTTGGACGTATTATTATATTTTGCTCTCGTCATAACGGAGAAATATAAAATTAGACGCCGCCAAGTGAATTGCTTCTGATATATTTGAATGCAAAAACTAACAGCGTGCATTTGCAACAATTATATAAAGAGGTGTTTCTCTTCAGTTTACTTTCACATATAATAATTGTAATCGAAGAAAAACCATATGTAGAAAGGCTACATGCGGCAAATATTCAAAGAATTGTGTTATTTTAGGTCTTTAATATTATTTTCTTGCAACTCTCACCAGAAATATAAATATTATTTAGATTTAGATAAATATTTATTTAGATACTTTGTATATATGTTTATATTTCTCAAGAAACAAAAGTAGTGTTCTAAAGAATCAAAATGAATCAAAAAGTGTTGTAATGAGTCTTGTACATTACGTGTGAGTACATCGAGAAAATAAGACAGCGATAATCAGAATTATAATGTTATAGATAAAGCGTCATTTTAATGGAAAAAATGAAAGAATTAGAATACTAAGTAATAAGATTGTACCATTACTTATAGTTACAGCAATTGTATCATTGTTTTGAGACCTTTCTATTGAAAATGTGTATTTAAATCACATACCCATAGATGTACGGTGCGTTAACTGGAGTGCAGGTATTAGTTTACTGCACTCCAGTTCATCACACTGTCTATCGGTAATCAAATGAGGTTTGATTATTGTGACGACAGTAAATAGGATAATGATAGATAAATCATATTAAGATGCTCGTACATTGGTTACAGTTTTTCGGGGGATATTGTCATATGGTCATATTGTGACGACAGGGAAACTGTTGCTTTTTTGCTTATGAACAAACGAGGATGAACATCAAGACACTCCTTCCTCATTGTACAAATCACAAATCAGACAGACAGACTCATGTTCCGATGCTCGTTCAATTATTTATTCAGATGATTACATATAATGACAGATAAAATGACATGATATTTATTCTACGACGCACAAGAAAGATTCATAGCGGATGCCTTAGGCACTCATTTTGTATCGTCATAGATACAGCCCTACTTAACGCTATTTTGTACATTTTGTTAATATGTTTAAATGAGAGACATGGGCAATTCAGTTAAATAATAACCTTCGACCAAAGCAAGGCATCGACAATGTCAGGGTCTCCTTTTGACACATATTACCAGAATGTGAAAAAGCTGCCGTTAAATACGGTGCATTTGTATCATGGACTCGATTACTATTGTTAAAGTGTTTCTTTCTAATTTATCAAAACACTAAGCTTGCGTCTATCTCTGGAATTTACAATATAAAAAAATGTGACTACAATTTTGATATTTAAGTTGATAGCAGTTTTATGATGTCCTCTTATGATTTCCGATGCTATGAGCAATGCGGAAGAACATTTCGCTTTTGTTCTGAGGTAGCTAGTTTGGACACAATGCCTTGTTTCTTTATATGTCCATTACGGGTCTGAAATAAATTTTTGTAATCTGGAAAATGGTACTGTGCGTTAGTTTGATGTCTCTTTAGCTCTCAAAGCGTTAGTTTCTATATCAAATGCTTTCTTGTCCTAATTCCTAAAGTCACTTTGTCAGAGGGCTAAACGTGTTATAACCACTTGGATGACATTTTTATGTCGCCTTGAGTCTCTGAATTGGACTATATTTTATCTAATAAACAGACCTCGAATTAACTATAATATTAGTTCTGTTTATTCTATTTTGAGAAGTAATTGATATTTATTTAATACCTATAATAAATCTGAATACAATAGAATATCTTACCAATATACGGATGTCGTAACTTATCACAATAGTACAGAACAAATCTTTGGTATTTGTTAGACACGATCTCGTGACCTCACCAAAGTGCAAAAGAAATATCGGTAGGTTGTCATGACACATACAAGGAAGACACAATTTAATTGAACTGATGTTATTTTTGAACAGACTATACACTCTGTTCATTCAGCAGTAAGATAGAAAAATACAGTGAAGGGGACACAACTCTTAACTATAAGTTTGACATTTTGAGTGTGATTAGAACAAAACCTTTTATACTCAGTCTGTTCAAACTTGTTTTGTTTTCCAGAGTATTGAACAGATCATGGTTAGTTTATAAGGGTAAATCGCGGTGTTTTTCAACGCAGCCTCGAAGGACAAAAACCGTATACTGTCTATATATACAGCCTTGCTTAGTACTATGGTTCTATGCTGTGGGTATAGAGTCTTTTTTGGCACCGAGGCAAGAAAGAAAAGAAATGGCAATTAAAGACAACAAATATCATTTAGTGAATCTGTTGAGATTAATTGCTTGACGTTTACATCGATTTTTTGTTAGCGATTTATTTTCTTAATAAAGGTAAGAGTAACACGTTTATGTTTCAACAATAATTATTTTATAAATTGATTTTTTCAAGAAATGAAAACGCTTATGCTTATATAGCGGACTTAATATTTGTTTATTATTGGTGATATTTCGTTGTACAAAGAAATACTGATTAGAGTCAGGATATGTAACAGCATGTTGGCCTTTGCAGTAGCGGGAATGCCTCCATAGGTTGATGCCACCGTTTAGCCCCGCGTCATCGTAAGAGGCGACAAAATGGGTTAGAATTACTGGAATCTATGCATTCCTTAGCTCTAGTCGATGAGGTGTTTTTGACCCCTGGTGTTGTATTAAGTTTGTAAAACTAAGTTACCTAAAATCATATTTCCCGTTTCGGTGCCATATGACCTAAACTATGATGGTGCACCTTAAAACCAAACAAACAAACAGAACGTTAGATAACAATGGACTTTGAACTGCCGAGAATGATGATTCCTATATATGTATCCTAGTAGAATCAGCTGTCAAAATTATCATATCTTTGCAAAGGTAGGCGTAGCTTTATATCAGCCCAAAGCAATATACGTTCGCAATTGTATCATTTATAACATTTAAGATACTCGCCTACTGTCACCTACTGAAAAAGAGGAAAAGAATTTCTGAGTTAAAGAATCTCTACTTTATTTTATATAATTTAAACAAGATGCGTCATGTAACTTCCCCCTAATTACTAAACATTAAAGGCCCATTGTGCCTCAGAAATGGGATTTATTTTAATGTCTCAAAATCTTTTATTGTTTGGTATTCTTTTATAGATTCCAAAAAGTTACTCATTGGCCTATTATCTGAACTGCGCTTTTTAGCAATTGGTACATTTATGGTGAGTATTTTGTATGAAAGTCAGCGTACTACTTTCCTTACATCATTTGGCTATTTGTATGACAGATCATTTTACATTAAGCCATACTTTATACAAGTATGATGCACTTGAAAAGTTTGTGGACCGTCTGCATGTTGGTGTAGAGCTGCTAACTGTAGTCATTTACGTATAGAAGGTCTAACATGTATGTGACGATGTTAACAGAAGGAGTATAGGCGATACTGTGTGAACGGCGGTGCGTAAATGAACGCTATGAGCAGCCGTGCTTGGTGTTAATGACGGATGTTTGCGTGTGTTAAGCCGTTAACTATTCGTGCATAAATGATGTTAATCAAATGCTTATTTCTAGCATTATGATAGAATGAGGTTTCAAAAACTTTACTTACAAACCTAAAATACGGTATTTCGATAATTTATAAATGATACATTGTTTTCAGACATAAAATGACTACAGTTTTACGTTTTTCCTCAGACTTTAGTACATTTGTATTGGTATGATTATTAATCACTCTTTCGAGATCTTAATTAGAGAGTGTTACTTGATAGTTTTGAAATGCAAGTGTGCCTGATTCGTTAGTTGTTTGCGAAAAGAAATTGGGGTAACTGAAGCACCTACTCTAAATAAAAAAAAAACAGTATAACTTTTCTGCGAATAAAATATTTATGTATTGTACGAGGAGAAAGTGGTTTTATACATGGTCTGCATTCAGGTTATAAATTTATAACCAAGCAAAGAACAAAGTTTTGCTGTTTTCACCGACGTAGATAATCATGAACTTGGTTAAAAGCGTAGGTCAATAACGATTTGTATACAGCTACGCAGAAGCAAAGAACTTTATTTATCTAACTACAGATATGTTATATAGGGATCAAAACAAACTTTTAGGTTGACATTGTTGGAAGGGAAACAACTGTTGATAGAAATGATCTCGTATACGACACAGTTATGCATCTTTATTACATGTTTTACAGGAGAAATTTCTCAAGTTACAGTTGAAGCTTCTCACATGATGGATGTCCGAGAAGTTCATTTTGCTTCGTTTTTGTACTACATTTCAATGCAATGATTTTTATGCGAATCATGAGAGCATGAGAGAACTTATGATAATAATATTTATATCTCAGAATTTAAATGAAGTATAATAACAAAACATTGTTTGCTTTGCCAAAAGACCGCCGGGGACATTTCATCTTCACGAACCCCAAATTTCATATTCATGAATTCACAATTATAACTTCGTGAATTCATTTTTTCTACATACGGAATTCACGAGTTAACGATTTCAGCTTCATGAATTCATTATTTCAACTCAAATTGCATTTACGATTTCAACTTCACGAATTCACGATTTCAACTTCATGAACTCATTGAAATCGTGAATTTGCAATCGTGAATTCATGAATTTGAAATTGTGAATTCGTGAAGTTAAAATCGTGAAATCATGAAGATGAAATCGGGAGTTTATGAAGTTGAAATGTCCCCATCGGTCCTTTGTACTCAAATGACTACTACTTCTTGATAATAAATGTCATAAAACGATGTATAATATATAGCAATATTATACATATTACAAATAAATGGAAATCAATAGTTTGTCATTGAAGCATATATTTATTGGCAAATCAAATACATGGTTAAACATTTTGTAAAATGGTTTTTGTAAAATGGTTCGTCCATTTAATTATTTGATAAAAAAAAATAGTTTCAGTTATAAAAATCATTACAACTAAATTAAGGTATGAACACATATAGTAATATCTAATGAATGAGATAAAATATAAAACTAATTTTTTATCTTATATATAAAAAAATGATAAAAATGGAAACATATATAAAGTGCAAATAAAAAAGATATGAAAATAAACTCTGGAATAAAAGTTATATACAAACATATATAAAAATATAAACAAGAAAACAATATTTCCTTTGAATGTGTACAGTTTGCAGAATATGTCCATTTTGAATTCGACGAAATAACACATAGTCCATTGAGCAACTTCTTTAGATAGGACCCTTGTAAAGAAGACCTAAAATAAATGAAATACGAAGATATTAAATATTAAATAATGTTTTTCAGGAAAGCACTCTATCCAGCAAATAGTTCAAACATTACGTTCGGCTATTTCCGTCGCTTTCCGGTCACCTTTACTTTCCGCCCAGAAAATATATACGAAGACTGCTAAGTTCTCACGAGCTCAGGAGATATAAAAATATGATACTGATATTCTTTAATCAACAATACAACCCGATGATTTTAAAGTAATTGCTCATTTTACTTTTTTACTTTTTTCCCCTTTTTTTCTTTTTTACTGAGCTCTGGTTTTATCTATGAATTGAACTGTGTGTGTTCATCTTACCACAATATCCTAATGTATAAATGTTATAGAAACAAAATATGTGATGTAATGAGGATCATCTGAACGACCATCTTGTTTCCAGATTTTTTTGCATAGTTCTTTGATTCGACCAACTGCCTTATGCTTTTTGTGAAAATTTCTTGCTTTCTTGCTTCTGTATATCATTAAGGGAGCTGTAAATTTCAATAGCAAAGCAAACATACCGCATTTACATAAGAAAACATGGCATTAATACGTAAGAAGATCAAATAAAGGCATCTCAGTAGTCATCCCAATAAAATGGTTAATAAATATTATACATATTACAACCTATAACATTTTTCGGAATGTGTGTTCGTTCATGAAAATTTGAAAAAAATAAATGAGCCGCGTCACGACAAATCCAACATAATAGGTTTGCGACCAGCATGGATCCAGACCGCGCAGTCTGATAAGGATCCATGCTGTTCGCTTACGACCCATATAACAAGTAAAGAAACTAATAACGAACAGCATGGATCCTGATCAGACTGCGCGGTAGCGCAGGCTGGTCTGGATCCATGCTGGTCGCAAACCCATTATGTTGGTTTTGTCGTGACGCGCATCAATTAATATTAAAAGTCAAGATTATTGCAAAAAAGAACACATTTTTTTTTAAAAAAAAAAGATCCGACTTATCCACAATCCAAAAGCTAAGCATGCGGGCTGGAATTTATGTGATCATCATCAATGGTTTCTAACATAAGAAACAAAAAAATGTTTTAATAAACCTTGTGAAGGTTCACGTTTTTAGTCATCTATTAGAAAAAACTCTCTCATGATGCAAATACTCCGTACCATATATGTTATCCTTAAGCAGTTGCAACTTTAAAGCTTAAATGATCTTTACTTTTTATTCATGAATGTCAGTTACTATGTAATTTTTGCTAAGTGAGTACTCATCCGCTTGTTTAGGCTACCAAATGCAGCGTTCGCTGTCGAGTATGGACCCTGGACATGTCACCAGTCATTAATTTTGAACCATAAAATGATGAATAGTTACCTCCGTGTTACTGTCACGGATTTTTGGACAAAGATGTGAATTTTGAGGCAAAAGAATGTCATTGTGAAGTCATAAATGAAAAGTTTAATGTACAGTAACCCGAGACAATATGAAAAGGTCAGGTAACCCTGAAAAGTGCTGTTTGTTGCAGGAAAGTGACTGTTTTTCAAGTCTTCACTTTGTGCTAGGGTGTGTAACTCTTCCTCGTTGTCTCTGCCTACTTTGTAGGGCAACTATCAAAGATTCACCCATTGAATAAGTATCAACTACTCATTATTACACAAGTTCAATCTCCCTGTTTTACATTACTACAAGGTTACATGCATACATATCTATTTTTTGATAAAGGATGCTATTCTAACATGCTTATGAACTTTCACCTCCTTTCTATATCTAAATTTAAAATTTAATGCGTATGGCCTTAGGGACAGCAGGGGAGTTGACAGTTACAGGCAAATAATGGGCAATTGACAGCAAATTCCAAATAAAGTAATAATAATGAGCGTTACTTTTAAAGCGCGTTTGGCGTTGGCGTTTATGCAGAAGCGTTGATTGTAATAAACAGTTTGCCATTTAAGGGTAAACTACTTTGTCTAACAATAACTTTATAGTACATGCTATTAATAGTTCAACTCTTGAAGACATACAGATTTTTCTTTGTGAGATAATTATTATCTCATATTCAGTTTGATAATAAACGCCATAGTAAATAATAAACGCCATAGTAATTAATAAACGCTATAGTAATTAATAAACGCCATAGTAAATAATAAACGCCATAGTAAATAATAAACGCCATAGTAAATAATAAACGCCATAGTAATTAATAAACGCCATAGTAAATAATAAACGCCATAGTAAATAATAAACGCCATAGTAAATAATAAACGCCATAGTAATTAATAAACGCCATAGTAAATAATAAACGCCATAGTAAATAATAAACGCCATAGTAAATAATAAACGCCATAGTAAATAATAAACGCCATAGTAAATAATAAACGCCATAGTAATTAATAAACGCCATAGTAAATAATAAACGCCATAGTAATTAATAAACGCCATAGTAAATAATAAACGCTATAGTAAATAATAAACGCCATAGTAATTAATAAACGCCATAGTAAATAATAAACGCCATAGTAATTAATAAACGCCATAGTAAATAATAAACGCCATAGTAATTAATAAACGCCATAGTAAATAATAAACGCCATAGTAATTAATAAACGCCATAGTAAATAATAAACGCCATAGTAAATAATAAACGCTATAGTAATTAATAAACGCCATAGTAATTAATAAACGCCATAGTAATTAATAAACGCTATAGTAAATAATAAACGCCATAGTAAATAATAAACGCCATAGTAATTAATAAACGCTATAGTAAATAATAAACGCCATAGTAAATAATAAACGCTATAGTAATTAATAAACGCCATAGTAATTAATAAACGCCATAGTAATTAATAAACGCTATAGTAATTAATAAACGCCATAGTAAATAATAAACGCCATAGTAAATAATAAACGCTATAGTAATTAATAAACGCCATAGTTATTAATAAACGCCATAGTAAATAATAAACGCCATAGTAATTAATAAACGCCATAGTAAATAATAAACGCCATAGAAAATAATAAACGCCATAGTAAAGATTAACGCCATAGAAAATAATAAACGCCATAGTAAATAATAAACGCCATAGTAATAAATAAACGTGACCTGTTTCTTTTTTATGAAAATTAAATGAACTTGCTTAACATTTAAACTTTTATCCTTAACTAAAATAATTTAAGGGCTGAACCGCGGAAGTATTCAGTTTATATACAGTTTGCATTAAGAGAGCAAATAAATAAGCAAAACACATACTAAATAAGGCATGTGCTTTGAGACATTGTTATGGACAGACCCCCCCCCCCCCCCCCCACTCCCCTCCCATCGTGATAATCTTTGTTTTCATACTGTGTCAATACATGAGAACCGAACTATTTTTAATACAATCGATGAAATTCCACAAACATGTTGTGTGTAACTATTTTCCGCGGACGGACAAAACGGACATGACTTACCAGTACACAACCAGAATATATATGTTTATAATATTATGTATTAAATCATATCTGTATGTATAAAACTGTCTTCACATAATAACCAACTACAAATGACTAAACATTAATTACTAAAACAGTTAACAGTAGGATGGGCGAACTACCACAAAAGATATTATTACAATAAAAGCATGCCATGCAAGTTGCCTCCCCCGAACGTGCTTTGTTTACCTGCTATACACGCCGTCATAAAACAGGCAACGTTACCCGCTATCATTGCCCTTATAATGACTTTTGTGATGTCCCGTTTTCTGTTCGGGGCCATTGCCCCAAGCGCCCCTATCATTACCCCAATTGATGCCAGATTGGAAAAGCCACAAAGGGCGTACGTTGAAATGACTATTGACCTTTCCTGTAAAGAAAGCAATATGAATATTATTTCTTGATATCAAATATATTTGTCGGATCAGAAAACCATGACCTACCTGCTATGCATGCCGTCATAAAGCATGCAACATTGCCCGCAATCATTGCACGAACGACAACTTTGGTGATATCTTTCTTCCGGCTGGGAGCCAGAGCGCCAAGGGCACCAAGCATAATACCTATTGATCCGATATTTGAAAATCCACAAAGAGCGTATGTAGCTACGACAACTGATCTATCCTGTAATGATGAAATTTGTTCATAATAAATGATACTAAAGCCTTAAAACCTTTTTACATTTGATCGCAAAAGTTTTCTAAATTTACATTATTTAATCAAATATAAAAACATGTGAATAAATATTAAAGAAACTCCACTGAGGTCCAAAAGCATGAAGATATACAAATTGATTTTTTTACATAAACGACCTGGGAAACTTAAATCAGAAATATATGCAAAAGATAATTAAAAAATATACTCAGAAATAAATTGAAAGTCATTTTTTGCGTTATCTTTAGCTCGATTTGAGTCAAAGGCATTGCAACGCTTTTCGATTTCGATCATTTCTCACAATTAGAATCATAATTCTGGAAAAACGGAACGAGCGAATTATCTGATATTTTGCACATAAGTTATTAGTCAAGACCTACATCAAATGGAATATTATTCTTGGGAAATTGTTTTCAGCTCTATCATGTCAAAAAACCTCAGGGCAATCCCTTAAAATTAATTTTCGTTTGCAAAAGACAAGTACGTATTTGGCATCTCAAAATTGTTAATTATAGCGATGGGAAAACACATACAGAATCAAACAAGAAGGTATAACAGGGAAGTCCTTTTGCCCTCATTATTGCAACTCCATTCACCTTTTGCAAAGGGAAGAGAGAGAGCATGAAATGTATGTTTGAAAGAAAAATAAACAACAGGTATCTAGTGTCTCGTGACATATACTTCAGTGACGTCAAATTTCATTTGAATGCTCAGACCCCTGAAGAGTAAGTGCAGAATCTATAAATCGAATACTAAGCAAGTGCAGGGATGCGCTTATAGCCATGTTCTCATTGTTTTGAAATAGAGATACCACCCCGAAGAATCATTCAGATGGTTTAAATTAAGAAGATAGTGTAGATAGTTTTTGTACTTCAGAATGTTTATCAGAAACATCAGATATGAAGAAACATTGTATCACTGTAAGTGATTCTTGTTTTTAAAATGATTAAGAAAGTAGGTGAGAAGTATATATCTTACAGTAATGTCTGATCAATACACACAGATGTCTATAACAAACTAAGTGAAACAAACAGTTTTTCCTCAAGTAACGATCATATACTTACATGATATCAAGCTTGTATCTAATATACTGTAAGAAACACTTTATCATATCATCTAAATTACATTAAAGTTATAATTATATGCCAATAATACCTAGTAGGGGAGAGAAATCTATTTTAGTATAATAAGATGGAATTGCGTCCCTTATAACCTTTACATGTTTAAAAGTGATATATTCCTCTGAATTTTCACCGTTAATTGACTTATCTATAACATTAATATATTTTGAGGACAGCCTATTTATGCAGTCTGACCTTATTGTGCACTGTCTTATAATTTATATTATCAGTTTGACATACGCATTCTTTTAAAACAATCAGAAAATATTCATATCCGATCCATTTCAATTCTGGTCTATTATACAAGTTAAACGATTCAAATCTTAAGTATGATTAGAACCAATGTATTCCATGCGCTTTTTTAAAAGTAATGGTCCAAAAATAATAGTAGTTTTCGATGTGATAATAGCTCAATTAAAAAAAGTCACCACAGAAAAGATAAAGGGATAAATAAATGAGATGTAACGTAAATCACGCACTTAATCAATTACAATTACACATGAAACAAATAAAAGATGCTGGTTTTACCATAGTGAATGATATTTTACATATAAAACAGTATAGTTTTATTTTAAGTAGTAACTTAAGCAAGATTCCTGTTTTTACTCATTAAACCACTTTGATATGTTTAATGTTTTGGTGAATATTCAAAACTTACCGATAAAATGCCCCCTACAAGAACCTCGCCTGTGTAATTAATGATAATGTCATCATTTTTGTGTGACGTGCCGTTGTATGTCTCGTCGCTAAGATAAGCGTTGTATTTGGCTGTGTTACCGATATAGGTACTCAATTCTGAAAACATCAAGTATGTAAGTACTGGCTCACAAACGAGGAAAGATGGATAAATATTAGAGGGAAGATAATAATACAACAAAATACATCTTAGGTATATTGAAGAAATGCATTGTATATTGTTACACGTGCATAGTAAGATCACACGGAAAGAAGACAACAAAAAACAGACTCTTATAATATTTTGTTCAATGTATATGTTTCAAACATTCTTAGGTATTGGTGCAAGACTTAGCGTGTATAAAATGTTAAACATTAACGTTGGAAATGTTTAGGAAATGTTTAATCATTGTTAAACTTAACAATAACAATGGCGTCATAATCTTTGCAAAAGTATGCTTAATTTTTCTGATGTTAATTGTTGTAAAAAACAAACTGGTTAGGTCAAAGAATATCTTATAAATTGACTGCAGTCAGATTGATATGCAAAGAAAAGAAGAAAAAACTGAATAATTACACATTAATCTACTTCATTTTTGTTTTGTTTCAAGAGGTATATGCCTAAGACCAAGTCAACTTGTATCATCATTGCAATAGGCACTATTCTTAAACATATATAAACTTACTTATAATACTGCACGTTTGTAACGTCATTTTTCATTGGATAATCGTGACGTTTATATAGTTTTATATACACAGCCGCTGTCGATTCATGAAGGAATCTTACTTTTTTCTCTAGAAATGACGCTTGCTGTATTATATATTCGTTATTAAGATTGTTGACAGGTTATATGGCCGTATATAAACGGCTATTTGCAACATAACACTCGCCTAACGGCTCGGGTTATATTTACAAATACCCGTTTATATATGGTCATATAACCTGTCAACGATCTTTATAACTCATAATATATGCATTTTTGTCAATACCATCGATACTTGTTAATCGTGTCCGTTTGCAAAATGTGGTGTTCATATACGGATGTACATGTAGCTTTTAACATTAAAATATTATATTACCTCCATAAGCAACAAACTCGTTCAAAAATGTTTTTGTTCCAATCATTCCTGCAACTTTTCTCACGTCATCTACGTCAGTACCGAGTAACCAAGACACCGGATAAAACAAATATGAGCAAATAAGCTGAAAAGTAAAATAAATTTAAGCCGCGCCATGACATAACCAACATAATGGGTTTGCGACCAGCATGGATTCAGACCAGCCTGCGCATCCGCGCAGTCTGATCAGGATCCATGCTGTTCGCTATCAGTTCCTCTACTTGTTATAGGGTTTGTAAGCGAACAGAATGGATCCTGATCAGACTGCGCAGATGCACGCAGAAGCTTCACGGTGCATCACCGTTCCTAAAAGAGATATTAATCAATACGTTCATTATCGAAAGATTAAACAAGTTGCAACTGTGTCGGGGATTAGATAGGACAAAACGAATTTGTCGATATTCGTTTATAAGCACATTTTCTACATGAAAACGAGATATGGATAATATCATTGAGCCCGACTATCTAAAACAGTGCGCATGCAGACATATACACATATATTAAATGATTACAATAGATATGCAGAAAGAAACTCTGAACTCTTATGTAAGTGTCGTATCAAAATACTACAAAAACATAAACACTAATATTGTAACAGCTGTATGACGTGACAATTTTATAATAAGTTCGCTGAATATGTTCAGTTCAAAACAGTAAATTACAATGTGTAGCTACTATTTGAAGAACTTAAAGGCACATTGTGCCTCAGAAACGAATGACGATTTACATATTTAAAAAAAGACAAACTTCTTTAAAAAATAGACAAACGTCTTTAAGAAAAAACAAACTACTTTAAGAAAAGACAAACTTCTTGAAGAAAAAGACAAACTTCTCAACTTCTTTAAGAAAAGACAATCTTCTTTAAGAAAAGACAATCTTCTTTAAGAAAAGACAAATTTCTTTTAAAAAAAAAGACAAACTTCTTTAAAAAAAAAAGACAAACTTCTTAAAGAAAAAAACAAACTTCTTTAAAAGAGAATAAAAAAAGACAAACTTATTTAAGAAAAGACAAACTTCTTTAAAAATGACAAACTTTTTAAGAAAAGACAAACTTCTTTAAGAAAAGACAAACTTCTATAAGAAAAGACAAACTTCTATAAGAAAAGATAAACTTCTTTAAAAATAAGACAAATTCTATAAGAAGAAAAGACAAACTTCTTTAAGAAAAAACAAACTTCTTTAAAAAAAAAGACAAACCTCTTTAAGAAAAGACAAACTTCTTTTAGAAAAGACAAACTTCTTTTAGAAAAGACAAACTTCTTTAAGAAAAGACAAATTTCTATAAGAAAAGACAAACTTCTTTTAAAAAAGACAAACTTCTTTAAGAAAAGACAGACATGAATTTTATAGCATTTAAATAATGGTTTCAAACATGTTAGATACCTGTTACCTAAAGACAATGGCGCTAGATACGAAATAAAATAACATAAAGTAACAAAATGAAACCAATTTAGTATTTCGACATCCATACAAAATGCTTAATTACTATAACTGTACTTAGTACGAAATCACCAGAAGATAAAGATAATCCATGTATTTGGAAAATATTTACTTTTTTGAATCCATAAAAGTACACTAAAAATAAGCAGCTTTTAAAAATAAATAAGAAATGTCTGTGGCATAAACGGCCTTTGAATACACAGCTACAACAGCTAAATGTTTACGAAATGCACAAGGAACGAATCATTTTAAACTTACCGTGAATGTAAGTTCTGGATCATACATATCGACTCTGTGGCCCAGCCAGATGAGGGTACTGTCTAGAAACTTCAGGATGGCAAGGAAAGCAATCAGGTTAACAGCAATGTTAGCAATAAGTTTGATTGAAATAGACGCACCGTTACTAGCAGCTTCAATGATGTTCGACTCTGTCCTAGAAACAAAGTATAAAACATATAAAAAAAAAACTAGAAATGTGTCCAAAGGACACGGGTGCCCCCACCGCGCCACTGTTCTATCAATCTTTTTACTAAGTCAAGGGAAATTACTCTACAAATACTGGATAAATCCACAAGCGAAACCCCAGGTGCAAATCTAAATATGCTGAGCAACCTGCCCATAAGGTTTAATGACTATGTCAAATCCTTTTTGAGTAACTTGCGACACAAGTTGAAAATTGCAAAAATTTTCTAAGTGAAAGGCATTAACTCTAAAAATACTAAATAAATCCAGACGAAAATACCTGGTGCACAACTGCACATGCTGATCAATATTCCTGTAAAGTTACATGACTCTAAGTCAAATACTTTTTGAGTTACGTGCGACACATGTTGAAAATTGCAAAATTTTACTAAGTCAAGGGCAATAACTCTGAAAATACTAAAAACATCCAGACGAAAATACCCAGGTGCACAACTACACATGCTGATCAAAATTCCTGTAAAGTTTCATGACTCTAGGTCAAATACTTTTTGAGTTACATGCGACACAAGTTAAAAATTGCAAAATTTTACTAAGTCAAGGGCAATAACTCTGAAAATACTAAAAATATCCAGACAAAAATACCCAGGTGCACAACAACACATGCTGATCAACATTCCTGTAAAGTTTCATGACTCTAGGTCAAATACTTTTTGAGTTACATGCGACACAAGTTGAAAATTGCAAAATTTTACTTAGTCAAGGGCAATAACTCTGAAAATACTAAAAAAATCCAGACGAAAATACCCAGGTGCACAACTACACATGCTGATCAACATTCCTGTAAAGTTTCATGACTCTAGGTCAAATACTTTTTGAGTTACGTGCGACACAAAAGTGAACGGACGGACGGACGGAGGACGGACGGATGGACGGACAGAAGGACGGACAAGGGTAAATCTAAATGCCCACCACTAACGTGGGGGCACAAAAAACCCTGAATAGTTTATTCCAATGAACAATGCATATGCACTGTATATACCGACTCTTTAGTTTATTATTTTGTGCATTTTGTGCATTCTTGTCATGTTTTTGTATAATTATTATATTAGACCTTATACCTGTTTGGTATACAACACCACGAACAGATTAGGGAATAAAGTTAACGTTAAGCAGTTTCAGTAAGAATGACGATTCATCATATTCCTTTGTATTTTGTTTTAGTTAGAAAAAACTCCACTGACGTACAAAGCCTTTAAAACGTAAAATTCAAGTTGTTAAACAGATCAGCAGGGGCACTTTAAACAATGCAATATACTAAAGATGATTAAGAAATGTGCACAGAAAAAAATGATTTAAATCGTATTTTTTGTGCTATTGTTCGTCCGATTTTCAATTTTGGGTATTTCACAATTAAAATAATTATTTTGGAGCAATGCATCTCAAGCTATTGGTCTGGAAAACAGTAATCTTAGAAAGTTATTCTAAGTCGTGTCATACAAAAAACTCAATGAAGTCCCGTTAAAAACATATTTCTTAATTTTGCTTTTGTATAGTTTTATTAAATAAGCCCATGTAATTGACCAATTGACGTTCAATATACGTTGGTTATCATGGACTTTACAAGAACTCGTGTGCTTGAAACTCACCGAGATAGATATCAAAACAATTATTCAGTTTGGTGGAGTTGCAAAAGCAGCAAAAAGCAATTCAGTAGATAATATTAATAAGAAAATACCCTTTCTCCATATTATAAACATCCTCGGCACGATGTTTGCTTGTCTTTGTTTCAGGATAGAAGAGTTTTGCCATTGCCAAGGCAGCTGGGGCACTCATTACTGAAGCTGACAATAAATGGTTTGGTGGAACCTGAAATGAAACAATAGACAGCAGCTCAACAAAAGGCATTTCAAATGAGTACAGCTCAACAATAGGCTTTTCACAAGGGTTCAACTAAGAAACAGTCATGATTATGTTCTTTCTATAATCTTACTGCAGTCTATTTGATTTAGAAAACGAGTTGTTACATGAATAGTGTACGAAAACAAACTATAACATTATTCTGTTCCTTTTTAAGCCATTTATTCCCTAATTGGCAAAGAAGAATAGTAACATTTCCAATTAGAGGGCTAATACCTGAAGTAAGGTTTATACATACACCATTAGAGGCGTTAAATTGTCAGAATTTGTATAACAGTTGAAAACTTTTCATATATTTTGACAATTAAATACACATTGTAAATTTCTATACGTTTCAACATTTCTACATTAATAATTAATAGCGCGTGAAAGAAAAATAGTTATTTACGACGTAAACTAGGATTTTGTTGTAAATACATTTTCATTAAACGTGATGATCGCTACAGTAAATACAACTGTTTTATGGTTGACTAATACATGAGACTTCGGTTAAATCCCACGTATAAAGAAATCTTAAAACATTGTAAAAAATAAAGTCATATACATGTACATGTATATACTGTTAAGTGGCTTTCACCAAACCTTGATTGTTTAGCAAATTTAAGGTATATTCATTATTTCTAAAATGAATAGGCCGTTGACAAGAACAGGAAATTTTAATAAAACTTAATTTTTGTCAGAAATAATTAACGTTAAATATGTTGATAATTCATAGTTACAGTAATGTTTAGATTTTAATTCGGTACAGTATGTACGGCGTTTAGTGTCTGAACAACCATTACTAAATTATTCGGTTAAAATGCTTGTTGGCCAGACTATATACTGGTGTCATTAAGACATGAAATTACATGATACAATAAAATAGAATAAAAAATACAATACAAATACACTGCAATGTAATACAATACAATGATACTGATATGATATGTTATGATATGATATAATATATAAAAAATAATGATTTGATCTGATATGATATGATATGTTGTAATATAATATCATATAATATGATGCAACATACGGTACGGTACAGTACAATACAGTATAATACAAAACAATACAAAACAATACAATGCAATATCCTGTTGGTTTAAAAATAAAAAGGCCATTATAAATATTAATTGCAATACAGATTTTATTTCCCTCGTACTCTAATATGCACTATAATGTGCTTAACTAATGGCTGGTTAACCAACTGTGTACTCGTCCAGAAGAATGCATATTGAACTCAACACTGTATAATAACTTTACCAAACGGTACGTTACGACAAGTAAACTTAAAAATCCTTACGTTCATAAGAATATAAGCAGCCATGACAGAGCCGGCAATGGTCGCGAACCCTCCGGTACAGACGGCGTGAATCTCTGACTTGGTCATTTCCTTAATAAATGGTCGGATCATTAGAGGTGACTCGCTCTGAAGAAAAGTAACACATAAATCAATTGTTAATCATTATCTTTAAAAGATATGGAATCAGAAAATGAAATGAGGCACTGTAAGAAAGAACAGGTGTATTCAAAACTTCATTTTATGTTCACCTCATTGATTCTTTTCAATCAAAATACTTTGTATGATTGCCTCAAAACTTTAGTCATTTGAAGACGTTGGATATACGAATATAGTTTAATATTATGGTGAACTGATTGATGTTCATTTGTAATTATTTATGTCAGAAATAAAAACAGTGTAAAAAAGTGTAAAATTTCTGTTCAAGAATCGATCAATCTATTACTTTAATATTCTAGTTTCTTCTTTATTGACAATAGAGAACGATTAATAAATAGACTGTTATCAAGTTGTATCATTAACAGTACTGTTTCTTTTACAGAATGAAAAGTACAAAGAGGCATAATTAAAGAAGAAGTATATAGTAAGCGTAGATAAAAACCCACTAAAAGCCGGTGGTGATATTTCAACTTTTTGAATTATCTGGTTTATCTTCACGAATTCGTAGTTTCAACTTCATGAATTCCCGATTACAACTTCACAAATTCACGATTTCATCTTCACAAACTCACGATTTCCACTTCACGCATTTAAGATTTCAACTTTTTGAATCCACGATCTCACCATCATGAATCTACAATTTCAACTTCATGAAGTTGAGATAGTGAAATCGTGAATTCCGTATGTTGAAAATATGAATTCACGAGTTTAAATTGTGAATTCACGAAGATGTCATCAGGAATTCATGGACTTGAAATCTCTCCACCGGTCTTTCCTAAAAAGCGAGAGTAACTGTATTTACCTGGTCACACTGAAATACAAATTTTTTCATTTTTAGGTCCCCTGCCCCCTAAGCGTAGATAAAACCCCACTAAAAGCCGGTGGTGAGATTTCAACTTTTTGAATTATCTGGTTTATCTTCACGAATTCGTAGTTTCAACTTCATGAATTCCCGATTACAAAACTTCACAATTCACGATTTCATCTTCATAAACTCACGATTTCCACTTCACGCATTTAAGATTTCAACTTTTTGAATCCACGATCTCACCATCATGAATCTACAATTTCAACTTCATGAAGATGAGATAGTGAAATCGTGAATTCCGTATGTTGAAAATATGAATTCACGAGTTTAAATTGTGAATTCACGAAGATGTCATCAGGAATTCATGGACTTGAAATCTCTCCACCGGTCTTTCCTAAAAAGCGAGAGTAACTGTATTTACCTGACCGATGAAAATATTACCAGCCGCATTAAGTGACTCGGTGGGTGAAGTACCCAAACAGAACGCCAGAAATCTTGCCAAGTGTCTGATGACGAATTGCATCACACCGAGATAATATAGAACAGATATCATGGCGCTGAAAAACACGATCACTGTAAGCACCTACAATGATAAACAATAAAAATATGTAAGAGGCAGATTCCATGTTAGATTAAAACTTTTATAATGTATTAGCTGTTTGATTAGGAAAAAGGTTATGTTAATCAATAGCATCTGATCAATTGATTTCATTAAAGAGTATTTTAATCTTATTTACAACTTTTATAGAGCGAAAATAACTTAAATAAACGTAGAAGTCAAAATTATGTTCTTATTAATTTTGGAAATGGATAAATATAAACACACTTATCAAAAACTTGTAATAACTTGTAATAATTCATTCCCTTTGATGTTGAAAGAAGAATAACTAACTTTTGACAACAACAACAACAAGAGACACATTTCACCATCAGTAGATCCATGTATTTTTCACATCAGTTTTAAATTTACATACATGAAATATTGAGTTATTCTATCATTCAAATATTTGCTTATATCAGATCGTAACTTTAAGACTTTCCAAAAGAAGATAAAGGATGAAAGCAATACAGTAACTAGTTTCTCTTACAGTTATCGTCATCTTAGGAATACATATACTATTATTAAAATACCTTGAAGGCAAAGAAATGGTGTTCATATTCGCTTCCGAACACGAATTCTGACCCGGCGTCTGTGTGTGCCAGAAACTCTCTCACCCTATCACCAAGCCATTCAAATGCCCGATACCCAAACTCCGTCCGTAAAATCAGTAATGCAAAGTAAAACTGGAGCGCTAGGCCCCAGAACACTGGCCGGAATTGAACCTGCACAAAACAATGATAATAATCAGCAACAAACTAATAAGTGATAAAAGAGTATATAATATCATTATCTCTTTATAACTGATAGGCAAATGGAAGGCAGTCCCTTTCAGAAATCTTATTTCAAAGGGTAAAGAAACAAACTAAAACAGTCTTGGTCGTTTAAGATACCATTTCTGATGCCATTTAAAAAGTGAATAAATCTATGATAATTCGTATTGTATATACACTATATAGGTCATGCTTCACTGAATAAGTTTAAAATAAATTATGCCGCCAAATCTCAAAACAAACCACTTTAAAAAAGTAAATAAGCAGAAACCTTCAAATAAGAATTTCAAAATATAATTGAGAAGAATTGATAAAACGTGCAAAATAAAATTACAATAAAGCAAACAGAGCTATAATGAAAATGGTGTCTCAAATGTTATGCACACCTTGTTGGATTTTAGTTATGTGTGAAAGATTGGAGAAAAAGAGAATCAAGGAAAATCTGCTGTACCTTTGTAGGATTTTTGGAAAACACAAAGAACACCAGGACGAAAACGAACATGCCGAATGCTGAGATAAGATTTTTCGGCCTATCAATAGCAACGTCAACTATGATGAACGCTATGAAGAATAATATTGTTCCAATGACCAAACACCAGTACAGGCTGCAATAAAAATATGTCATAATAAAAGTTATACGACTGTGTTACGTATTTTTAAGCATAGTTATAGAACGGTCTTCGATTTTAAAATTAATGAAAATAAAGTATACAGTAAACACAATGGAATTGCTAATATGTTTGAATTTGTTGGCCTAAACGTACCTAAACTTTCGCGTCAAGGTCTCGGAGCTTACCCGCATCTGCTTATCTGAGTTAGCGCTCGTTCGTCCATACTTTTCTAAGTTTGCGCTCGTTCGTCCATACTTACCTAATTTATCGCTCGTACATAAATACTTACATTGCGCTCGTATGTCCATACTTACATAAATTTGCGCTCGTATATACAACAACAACAACAACATTTTATTTGCATAAATGTTATAACAACATTATAGCCATAAAGTATATATAATGTTAACAGTGATACAAGTTCAAATATAAAAAGTACATAAAAGTTAGCACGGGAAGTATAAAAAAGAATTTAATTTCTCTGTCTATTACACGATGCAAAATAAACATATTTGCCTAAACCAATTAATTCTTTAGATGACTTTGTTAATAATAAATTTTCAATTTTTCTTAATGAAGGCCATCTACAGTAATAATGTTTTAAATATTTATTCCTAATTTCTGTGTGTTTGGGACAAACCAAAGAAAATGATATTCATTTTCGACCATTCGCATATTACAATTTGTACAAATTCTATCTTGTCTAGGTGTATTTATGTACCGACCAGTTTCTATTTTTAATCATGTGACGAGGTTCTTAGTCTGCATAAGGTTATTCTAAATTTAGCTTCTGAAATTTCATTTAAATATTTTTCACACACGAAATCATGTTTAAATAGAGAGTATGAGCACAGTTTTGGTGTGTTATTAATGCGTGAATACCACGACTGTGTAAAATTATCGTGTATACGCTGTTTAATTTGTGTCAAATTTATTATGTCAGTATTTTGGTTAAGCCACAAATCAGTCATGCCTAAATGGTTTAACATTTCTCTAATGTTGAATGCCCAATTATTTCCATTATAGGATAAATTATTTTCAGTATCATTTCGGAGCATATTGTATATTAACTTTATGATATGGTTATCGGGTGATTTTAGAATTTTTACCCAAAATTTAAGAATAATTGACTTACTTGATATACATACTTACGTTAATGTGCGCTCGTATATACATACTTACATAAATTTGCGCTCGTATATACATACTTTCATAAATTTGCGCTCGTATATACATACTTACATAAATTTGCGCTCGTATATACATACTTACATAAATTTGAGCTCGTATGTCCATACTTACGTTATTTTTTGCGATCGTATGTTTATACTTACGTTAATTTGCGCTCGTATGTTCATACTTATCTAAGTTCCATGCGTATCTTAGTTTGCGATCGTATGTCCATACTAACGTTATTTTGCGATCGTATGTCCATACTTTCGTTATTTTGCGATCGTATGTCCATACTTACGTTATTTAGCGATCGTATGTCCATACTTACGTTAGTTTGCGATCGTATGTCCATACTTACGTTAGTTTGCGATCGTATGTCCATACTTACGTTAATTTGCGATCGAATGTCCATACTAACGTTATTTTGCGATCGTATGTCCATACTTTCGTTATTTTGCGATCGTATGTCCATACTTACGTTATTTAGCGATCGTATGTCCATACTTACGTTAGTTTGCGATCGTATGTCCATACTTACGTTAGTTTGCGATCGTATGTCCATACGTACGTTATTTTGCGATCGTATGTCCATACTTACGTTATTTTGCGATCGTATATCCATACTTACGTTATTTTGCGATCGTATGTCCATAATTACTTTATTTTGGATCGTATGTCCAAACTTACGTTATTTAGCGATCGTATGTCCATACTTACGTTAGTTTGCGATCGTATGTTCATACTTACGTTATTTTGCGATCGTATGTCCATACTTACGTTAGTTTGCGATCGTATGTCCATACTTACGTTAGTTTGCGATCGTATGTCCAAACGCTTGTATGTACATATTTATATAACTTCTAGGCCTTTTACTTATCTAAGCTTGTGCGCGAAGGCTTATTCTTATCTTAAAAGCTTACGACGGAATACTCGGGGTTCATAACTTACTTCATTTTATTTCGTATAAGTACGGAAAGTACTTTATATTCGACGAATATGAGCGAAATACCAACTAAATGTATATCTAGAAATACTTACATTAGTCTTACTTTGATAAAAGTTGGATTTTGCGAATCTAAAATGGTAAATTCTCTCTCAGTCATAAACTTTCCCCATAGAACACGTCCAATAACGAACACTGTTCCCAAAATAGTAACAATAAGTAGGCGCATTGAACCTTCGTCATCGACGTCAAACGTCTTTACCATCGCATAAATGAAGTAAGCAAAGTACAGGACGGCAAGTAATATCCAAAACCCGATCCAGAACTCTGAAAAAAATCAGTGCAGAGATAAAATGAAAAACAAAATTTGTTTTTATCTTTTAAGTATTATTACTTGCATAAAAAGTCCATTCTCATATGGAAATGGAAAAGAGGTATCGAGAAAACATTACTGTTATAGACCTACGAAAGATATTAAAGTTGAGTGTCGAGTAGACTTATACTGTAGTTAACGAAATATAAAAATTGAAGACAGAAACACTGAAAAGCAAGTATTATTGTCCAGTAGGTACCACTAAGAATACTCAAGAGTGTTGCTAATATTTTAACTGTGTAATGGAATCATAGTTTGTAGAAAATGTGTCAGACCCATAAATTCACATAAGTGCTGGTATAACTTACCCAAACTTCAGTTACCTCACTGTCTGCCGGGGATAGAAATAGAGCATGCTCGTTGGCTGGCTTCATGTTTCTGGGGTTTACTTATTATGACGATGAAAAAGGGATAGTGATAGAAAAAAGACACGTTCAGATGCTGTTACATTGGTTCATTTATCCTTGGGTTTCATATTGTGACGACAGGGAAAGTGGGATGTTTGCATATGTAACAAAAGCGAAAGAACATCAAAATACTTAGTACATATAATCTGGCTATACTATAAGCCCCCACCCCGTACAAATAAGATTGGGCCTCGTGTATTCACCTGTCTTATGATCCTCATACGTCACAAAGACAGTTCGTCTTGTTACACCTATAGTACGAGTTAATTTGTTGTGGTATTCGTCATCGTCATCACTGGACTCCTCGTACTGTACTACGTCATCATCTAGATTCATGGTGTTCTCGTGGGTCTAGGCAAAGAAAATGTGTAATTAGAGGATATTCAATTCTTTTTATAATTATAGAATTTTGTTTCGTCGAGTTGTATGAAAATGAATACTTAATGAGTGTTCAATATAATAATGTTCATACCTTGAGGTTAAAATAAATCCCTAGCTTAAGCAACAAAATACTTTGATTTTCTGTTTGTTATATTTTTGTTTCTCTTTTTTTTCACATTAAGGTTCCAAAGACTTCTTATTTATTTTGTTTTTTTGGCTGAATTTAGAAGAAAGTAGTCCGACAGTGTTCCATTGAAAACACGGAAAATATATATCACTGTAGTGAAAACGTAAATTTTTGAAGTGAAAATACAGAAAATGAGAAAATGTACTAATTTCATTAATGCTTTTCAATTTTTGATATATAAGTATATAACGAGCATATCTATTGGAATTTGCTTGAGAAACAAGTTCGTGCAACTTTCAAGTCCGCATCCTTAGCTAGTCAAACGAGGAAAGATGGGCGTTGTCCAAGCAGGACACGGACCGATGATCCTCGGTTAATTGTAGAAACACAAACAACTATTTTACCTACCCCCTTTTTCGGACGAAGTCCTTGTGTTATCAATTGGACTTCTTACAAAAACAAATTGGTCATTTTAGATTTGCAAACTAAAATCAGTGAATCTCATTGGTCATTCTTAAACAAAAATGTTAAGGACAGTTCTAACCATTATAGAATAAAATTTTAAGTATAGCTCTAAAATAAAATAAAAGGGATAGTTTTTGCCACTATAAAACAAAATGTAACGGATAGTTCTAAAATAAAATGTACAAGAATGGCGATAGTTCTTTAACTTTTTGGGTAATTTGTAATTGATTACAAAATTTAAAAAGCCAAACGTAAAACAAGTTAAAGAGAAACATAAAATAGAAGTTGTTTCCTACTTTGAAAAATCATCAATAAAAATATGGTATAATTTAATTTCAAAGTTTACAAAATGCGCATTTTCTTAGCTAAAAGAAAAATAATTATTATGTCATTGTTATGCAAGCACTGCTACCATTTCTTTTAGAATTGAAAACTTAGAAATAACAAAATTTTGCATGCAAACCAGTTTTACTTCGGCCGAGTATCTTTTTCAAAGATACTTCTTGTTTACTATTTTTTATTTGTATATTGTTGTAGTAAAATAATTATAAAATTATCATCCTATTTTCGTTTGATTCAATATCAGACAGGACTTTATTCATACCATTTTCAAGAGTTTAAATAAAGAAAATAAAAAAAAAACTTTTTCTTTCGTTGTGTGGCATGTGGACGCAAGCGGCGACATATGTATAAAAACATCTCCATTGATTTTGTTTTCTGATAACTATCTTAGATACTTTAATGTTTGGGGAAGTAATTACTATGTTAAAGTTCAAATACCTTTTAACCCTACCACTTTATTTGTTAGTTTTAGGACAATTTCATTCACACAAATAATGGTTTTTGCTTGTTATGCCTCAAGCTGTAGGTGAATTCAAGAGTCGCCGATGGGTTATGAAGTACATGTACACTTTTTAAACCGTATCAATCTCTGTTTTACTTATTTTTTTTGAAGCATTTAAAATTGAATTTTCAACTTGATCTTGAACTAGATACTAAAATTCCAATATCTTTGTGTAACATTTATCTACGAATACATGTAATGCTTTTAATACACAAACATATTTTTTATTATTGAGGAGGGCAGGGGATGAATGGATGGTTTGGGTTGGGGTTTGAAACACTCATTCTTAACCAAACGATAAACAAAAAAAAAATGAAAATTATAACAAGTGATCCGAAATCTGGTTATTGGCGTCCGCGCCGAAGCGCGGCGCTCTTATGGAATGAGATCAGATTTTGTGAAAGGGCGACAGCAACTTCTCGAGCCTTTTAGTCGGTCATAATAAAAGCCGAAAATTCCGATCGGTATGAGGGTGCTTGATTATTAAATAAGAATGAAATGTCGCGATATGTTACAATGAATTTTCGCAATGCAAACATTTACAAATGAAATAACCTTTTCCGTCAATAAATCGCGCTCTTCGGGGTTTTTTATTTATCATTTTGTAGTACACAGTCGGTTATCATGTCATGGTATGTTATTGTTGTACATGTATCCTAGAATGATCAGTTTGATGACCTAAATATTCCAAAAACCTATTTTATAGATATATCTTTTTATCACTCCTATCGGTAAATGCCGGTCTCTCCGGTCTATTTTGACCAGGATTTACTAGTGACCGGCGAATAGTACCACACGTTTATTGTCCGGTCTCTCCCGGTTTTGGAGTAGATGTTTGATATCGTTACAATTAGAAAAAAACAACAATAGCATGTTTCATTTTATCTATATGAGATAAAAACAATAAATATGTACACGGATTTATATATGTAATATAAATCCGTGATATGTACAATAATTGAGAAAAAGGTACATTTTTTATGGTATTAAAATGACATTATCAACTTTGAAACATTTTATTTAATTATTCAATTTGTTATCCGTGTTTAGTAAAGATGCCGAGGAATTATTCAAAGTTACAAATTAGATTTTATGAATTATTCAATTGATCGATAATTTAAAAAATCATAAAGAAAAATACAATGTACATGTACATGGTTTAAGAATAAATAATATTATATATTGAAAGATAAACCATAATTTACTGACTTTTTCCAGTTAAGCTTTGACTTATAATCGTCGGTCAATATGACAATTGAATTCTTAAAATTTATTTTACAATTTTAATAAAAAAGAGTAGTAAAAACTCAGTATTAAAATAGCACATAAAACACAAAAAAGAATAAAAGAAAACAATATTCATAAAATTTGTATTTTTTTTAAATTAAAATTAATAGATATTACAATTATTGTATAATAAACAATTAACGCTCAACATGATCAACATGGTAATATAACCAGTGTCATTTTTTTACTAACTTAAAGTGTGAACAGATACCTTAAGGGGGTCTTCGCTAATAGCGATAACGTGTACATAATAAGGGACAAATGTGTGGTACGTGTTGATCATGCGTTACACATATGGAATATAAATGAGCCGTGTCATGACAAAACCAACATAATGGGTTTGCGACCAGCATGGATCCAGACCAGCCTGCGCATCCGCGCAGTCTGATCAAGATCCATGCTGTTCGCTTACAAACTCTATAACAAGTAGAGAAACTGATAGCGAACAGCATGGATCCTGATCAGACTGCGCGTAAGCGCAGGCTGGTCTGGATCCATGCTGGTCGCAAACCCATTATGTTGGTTTTGTCGTGACGCGGCTCAAATGATTGCATACATGTATATCCGTTGCTATTAATAACCACGATCATAAAGAAATAACAAGTATTATTATATAATCTATAAATAGCTTTGAAATGCCTTTCCCTGATTGGCTAACAAGCAACTTTTTGTAAAAAATAACAGGTCAATATCAGAGTATATTCACTGTTTTTTTTTCCCTAAAATAGATATTCAGAGTATATTCACCAGTTTTTCTTCTAAAAATAGATTTTCTGGAAATCCCTAAAAGACGCGAGACTTTGACGTGACGTCACGCCAAGTTTGTTGTTATACTTGTGAAAAAAAAAACGTTGAGTGGGGTGTAGATCTACATAAGAGTCAAACAAGTCTATTTTAGTTAACATTTTTCATTTTTAAGAACATTAGGGATTAGCATGCAAATGGAAGGGGCCAAATTATGGAAACAGTAGACAAGCTGAAAAATAATGATTTCCGTCGTATGCAATGGCAGATGTGATAAGCCATATAAAAACTATTTATAAATTATATAATAAAACAGATATGTACTTTTTAGCTGTTGAATATGATGTGATATGTACTGAAAAATTAATATTGACCTCGGCTATCGCCTCGGTCAATATTAATTTTTTCAGTACATATCACATCATATTCAACAGCTAAAAAGTCCATATTTGTATAATATTCTAATCTCTAGCATGCCAATCAAAGTTCATAATGAACAATGTCTTTCGTCCGCTCATTCATAAGTGGTATACATTTCTGGTAGTTTATAAGAATATCTTGTCATCATATGTGTACTAGTTCATCTTCACTTGCTGCATTTCTTGCTTGGACGCCCTTTGATGCTTTGCATCAATGCTTTTCTTGTGAACAGAGTTTTAATAATACGGACGATAAATAATTACAACTAAAGATTAAGCAAGTTTACTTTAAAATTCCACATCAATGAATGATTTTATAACCTTTAATATAATATCAAACAAGATTGGTTTTAAGTTTATTGAGCTATCTGTCCTTTAATTGAAACTCAGAAAATGTTTTAATCACAAGTAACGTATTCAACCGATAAAGCACGCAAATTGTCAAAACTAACCTTTCTGTGACGTAATCCATTTGACGTTGGTATATGTACGTCAATTACTTCAGTGACCGTAACATTTACGTCATCGTTGCCGACGACCGACGGAACTGATGTCACGTTTGTGTCTAATCTGTCTTGACTGCCGCCGTCGGGAACATAAGCCAGGTTTGATTTTCCATATTTGTCCGGTTCAGATATTTGACTGTATGCCGGTGGTTGGTCGTCGGATTTACTTGGTGATGTACCTCCTGGATTGTTATCAAAATGTTTTACTGATTTTAACTGAATTTCACCATCACTTCCCGACATCTTTTCTTGTCAAACTTTATCCTTTGATAGATAAACAAAAACAATGTTTAATATAAACTTATCACCAAGTAACTTTGAAACATATCGCGGCGGTCGGTGCAACTAACCACTTTCTAGTTTACAATTGACTACAAAGTTTTCCGAAAGTGGCCGACTATTAATTCCACCTGATTTCTGAATAAGCAAGGAACAACAAAAGACAATTTGATCATTTGGCAAGGAAAAAACTTCATGTCCGAGGACGAATCCGAGAGCCTTGGGTTACAACTCCGATGCTCTCCTTGGTGTGCTAAGGGGTGTTTATACAACAATGTACGTTATAATTAAATGGTGTACGAAATACATAAAATGACATTAAAACCTCAAAGTTATCACAATAAAAGGGACAAAGCGATAAAATTTGCGAACACAACAATCATTTGAACTCTATACCCGTTTACGGAATGGCTATAAAATGTATTTACAACACAAAACTTCTGGGATGTAATTATGCAGTACTTTTTAAAATAACCTTGACCCTTTTGATCAGTTCACTGTTGATATTTTTGGTTGAGAATTTAATCAGGTACTTAAAAAAAAACAAAAAAAAAAGGCTTGAAAGTAAACATTTTTCGTGAACATGAGCCTTTTTGTATTTTGTTGTTGGGTTTATTCTAGGGGTATTAAATTCAAAGAATTTCGTGGTAAAATAATTGTAATGAAAAATTATCCTAGTTTCTTACACTTGAAAAGTAACACTATACTTTAACATTGCGCCTAAACATTATTCGGGCCAGCATTTTATGTGCACAGAGCTCTCGTATTTCTTTAGGGTTTTATCAAATGCCAAGGATGTAACCGTAAAACATAAATGGCCTAGTTTAAAGACCATGACGACGGTTCTCCTTTGTAAATTACACTGTCACGATCTGTATAAATACGTCGACTTTTCTTCTTTTTTTTTAGTTTAGGGAGTTAAATTCATAATTTATTCGTCTGTTCTTCTTTTCAAAGAATGACACGTATCTTGACCTGAAAATAACATAGTTGTTGCCATATTCCCCAGCAATAACGTTCCGATTACCGATTAAGTAAAGGCTATTTATATTAATAATCAAATCTATTCTCGAACTTGACCATCAGCTGTTGACCATGCCGTCCCATTTGAGTAGTCGGAGATTCCCTGAAAGTCTGCTTGTGTTTGACTCATTAATATGTATGTAAATTAAAAATATCTAATATCTAAATGGTATATTTATATTCATACACAGTTTAGATAAGAAATCAAAAAAAGGCGTGGTCATAACAAGGAACTTAATCATAACCCTCTGTGTTATGATTATAGAACGCATACCATCCATATAAAAGTAGTTCGTACTAGTTTGGAGCCAATACAATTTCGTAAAGTTCCTGGTCAATAGAACGCGTATGTTACTTATAATTTAACATATAAGCCTCGGAAAATGACGGAATATGCCGAGTCTTTGCGATCTATTGATGGTGAATGTTTCTACCAAATATTAAGGCATTTACGTGCATATTTACGTATCTCCAGAATGCAATATTTCTGGAAAATAGTTTGAGAGGGCAAATCTTGTTTAAAACTTTACTTAAAAGAGCATTATCATTTTAAAAAAACAATGTAATTCATAATAAAAAGAACACTCCAGTTCGTTTTTTAATGTCAAAAGAAATAAATATTTACGACTGACTCGGAAAAGAATACAAATAAAAAAAGTTTCGTTGTTAACTGAATACTATTGAATAATAAAAAGCAAATGTATTACTATATATTCATCTCTTAACACTGAATCTAAGTTAGAGTTAATATTTTCGTCAATTAAATGCAAACGCACGAATACAATATGTATAATGGCATGACCCACGTTTTAAAATGCTTAATTTGTATCATGTCATGAGAAATATGACACCAACTCGTATTTGGTTTTGCTTGCTAAATATTATGCGAAAATTTAAAAAAAAAAACTGACCCAGTTATATTCAATATACAGATGTATTGCGTTTGTATCACCTCCCGTTTTTTTCTTTAACTAAGATGTTATATGCACAGTCTTAAAAATGATTTTTTTTTAGTTTCAACAAATAAGATTAAAGAGGTTATGCATGAACGTATTCAAGTAAGAAGCTTTTAAATACACCCATACTTTCAGTTGCCAACTGTGTTTAAGTTTATTATAATGAAATAACCATTCCTTTGAACGAAAAAGCAATTCGTTCAAACATAGTGATAAATTTTATGTAAATAAAACGAATTGAAATTTTGTTTAAACGAAATAATATGCATATAACAACAAAAAGTTACTACCTATACTTTCAGAAACGGTCGGTCAGAGCAATTCTTAATTTCAGTTATTCTTTAAATTCTCTGTTTCAAATTAAATGCAACGCTTCCGTTTTAAGTAGTTTTTTATGCAAGAGCCAGGGATAATAAAAGACCTAGAATAGAAAGCAAGACCATGGAAAGGAATTAATTTAATTGTTATTCTTGTTTTCCAATCCATATATCAGCCGCGTCACGACAAAACCAACATAATGGGTTTGCGACCAGCATGGATCCAGACCAGCCTGCGCATCCGCGCAGTCTGATCAGGATCCATGCTGTTCGCTATCAGTTTCTCTACTTATAATAGGGTTTGTAAGCGAACAGCATGGATCCTGATCAGACTGTGCGGATGCGCAGGCTGGTCTGGGTCCATGCTGGTCGCAAGCCCATCATGTTGGTTTTGTCGTGACACGGCTCATTTAAGTGTTATTTTTGTCTTCCAATCCATATATACATGTATATTTTGATGTAAAATGAAACATACTTGTAAATTTGCTAAATAAAATATGTTTAAACTAAGACCAGTTGACCTAGATATCTCCTTTCGTTCTATGTACACATGCGTAACCGAGAATGAAAATTGATGTAACAAACAAAAATCTCGTTGACTGAAAATTTATACCCGTAATTTGATCTGACTGAATACATACTTTATATTTCTAACTATGACATAAAATATTTATGGTACAGTAAGATGAACAATACAAATAATAAATTATTAAGTGAAAGGGGAAGCATTCCTTATTTAAGATTAAAGTTGAATGCGTAATATTACAAAATATAATAAGAATTTACACAGCGACGCGACGTTTCTATTTTATGCTAATGAACCAGCGTTTTGTTATATAATTTGCCCGCAAATGCAAAATACATGTATACAGATACTTATTCTTTTCCTAATATACGATTCGGTTAAAAGGCATGCCTAAAAGACAACTGAATAGCGTCGGTTGCAACGATATAACTTCATTAGTGTTACATAGAAAGGTTGTGCCCGCGTTTCTTTGCATTATTTTTTCAACGTATGAAATTACAAAAATCTACAGTTGGGAACTAAATTTTCGTATCGTGTGTCACTGTGTGGGACATATTTGAATTTTGAATTTTATTGATTTTATTTCCAATAGACTAATAAGCCCATGAGGACAACATATCACAAACACTATATATGACATGGCAGAGTAATGAATGATAATGATAATAATACATTTCTTTTTCAGTTAATAAAATATCATGTTTGTCTAAAATTTTAAATGTCATCTCCATATTGTAACAGTATTTATTTTCACGTTTTTTTTAAAAAAAGAACGTTTTTAGTAAGCAAATCATTCTCACTGTTATATTCATAATGTTTCAACCTGCTTTGAAAAACAATTTCTCGTATCACTGCAATCTGGAGTAGCCTTTGAATAGATTGTTTTTATTTGTTCGGTATGAAAACAAATTTATTAAATATGGACAAATTCAGTTTTCGGGTCAACATTGTCCATCTTCTAAAATGATCATTTCAATATCCTTATGATATACATGTACAACGTTCCCCTCAGTTTTAGCTTTTTGTTATATTTGATAAAAAGAGTAAATATCACAAATGAGTTTGAAGGTTAATATATTCTTTCTGCTTGTTGAATAACCAACAAAATGACGTTAAAGTCAAGCGGGATGGGCACACAGATAACCTAAAATATCAGAAAGCTATTGAATCGGAAAACCACTTTCCATTACTACTACCTCGAGATTTATGAATCAATCATTAAATGCCATATACTTTCCCAAACCCTCTTAGAATTGCACGACAAATGACAGATGATTAATGAAATAGTCTTTAAATTTATTTGAAAAAAAAATGATAATTTGAAAAAAAGGAATAGGCACTTGGTAATAAAATTAAGATTTTGTAGTGATTTTTTTGTAAAATCTATTAGAAATCAAACACAATATACGTATATGTGTCCTATGTACAATATTCATTCTATTAAGGTGTCCGTGCCTGAAACAATGAATGGAAGGACACCTCACTTCTTTCTTCCGTTAGTATAGCCTGCAAGTCGCTGTATGACAATACAGTGTTTTCTTTTCATACATTTTTAAGTGAAGGGTGTTTTTCATATATAATTCATGTTTGTATAGTCAAAGTCAGATATTTGCCGAACTGCAAATTGTCAATAATTTTTCACTTTTCCTGTTCACATTAAACGGCGTCTTTTCATCTTTACTATATGTATTGAAGGGACACCTTAACATGTCATTAACTTCGTCGTGCATGCACAAACTTTAACCCGACAGTAGCATTCGTTTTAATCGTCACTCATGAATGACAGTTCTTTATATTTTTTATCAATGACAGTTCTTTATTAATTAAGACCTTACTGGCTAAATGATCGATCAATGAATTATAATGAATTTAAGAAAAGGGTGAAAACATATTTTGCTGTGTCTGTTCTACTCTTATTTTCATTCGCATGGAAATATTAGGCTACAATATTTAAAAATATCCTTTTCTAGTCACAATAAAATGGGGAATAACAAACTTGGTGACTAAAGCTGATGGAAGGTAAGACAAATATAATGTATTACACACACAGTAATATTTATATACATGTATTGCTTAAAATATCAGTCAACCGATTCCTTAACATCTTTATCCGTATCAAAAATTGGTTTACAACCGTATTAAAATTTTCTTACCTTGACTTTTTTTGCAAAACTCAATCCAATTCTCTTCAACCAACTCTAAAATATTTCAAGTTAAAATGTTCGTTAACATAAATACGTTTCAAATCTGACCAAGTTAAGTCCACTAGATACACCAATATTACTTTTCAAGTGATGCGTTCACGCTTCACTTAATTCCAAAACACTTTAGTTTGTATATGATGTTTGTGTAGGTGAAATACCTTAAAGTTAACACGTATGAACGTCGTTGTTATTACGTTAAAACCCAGCGAAATAACCAATTAAATCGTGTAATTAAAATATGACACATATAACTATTTTTTTTTAAATATTTCATTAGATATGAATTAAAAGAGGCTTGTCTGCTTATTAATTTCATCACGGATTTATACATGTAATATAAATCCGTGATTTCATACCAGAAATTGTGGGCGTTACAAGATAAATATTTGTACCATTTTTTATAATAATTATGCAGAATTCATCATTTTGCGGTCAGGTTTACATAACCCGGCAAAAATACATAAATGATTTGAGTATGTTTGCGTGATCATCACAAGAAGCATACGTGTTCTTTTACTTTGAATTGAAATCCCATGGACCTATTACATACCTCCGTTTTACAAAACTTATATATTAAATCGTGTTAAACTATATGGGACTGGTCGTCATTAGAAAACGTATGATTTGTCACGAAGTAGTTGAAAATTCTTCTTGGTCAGGTGAAAGTAGCATTCAAAAAGCACTCAAATACAACACAAATGGTAAAACCATATTTCCCAGGAATCAATGATTTGTATGTTTCATTATAAATTACATATAGCAGAGTATAAGAATACAGCTTTTGACCTACTTTCTAAAGCTGACCGAGTTAATTTTTTTATTAAATCACAATCCAGTGCATTCGAATAATGTTTATTTGACAAGGTTTCAGGTCAATAGGTTTTCTATATGACTAACAGTGTTTAAATTCATATGACGCGTACCGTGTACCGTACTACAACTTAAAACGGATATACTTCGGCAACTTTCGTGTAATCATTCGACACATTTCGACAATATTCGTAATATTGTGGTGAATAAAGTAAAACAGTAATCTTGTCGCTGTTTTTAATTGTCAGTTTAAATTTATAAAAAAAGAACATCACGCCAATACCATGTGGTTAACAAGCCATGTCGTCATAAAAACAATCTTCCTAAAAAGAAATTTAAGAAACATATGTCGCTACCTAGATGTCCTATTATATATAATATCTGATATCTTTGTCGGGAAAGATGATATGCTATTTACAACGAAATGAGAACAGTATACCCGTATTTTAGATTACTTTAAAGACAATCGCAGTTGCGCTCTCTAAATTATTATATCTGAGTCACTGGGCCAAGGCTTAGATAGAAATAAAAACAAACAAAAAAGCGTATATGTTTTGTAACTGCGCCGATTTCAGCACTTTTTTGGTCGGATCATCTAACACACGGTGCATATCCATATCGGTACCCTCTTTGCGAAATCTGCTGAAACGATACCCTATTTGCACATGCACAGGTCATTCTCTGCTAAAAACAAACCAACGATGGATAACAATCCAGTAAAATTTCATTGTAATAAGGACAGGAGGTATGACACTTAGAAAACATGTATACCACGGAACACTAGAATGTTTAATTTATGTGCAGATTTGTCATGTGCCCGTTTTTCATGTATTGCAACTTCACAATAAGCTACAAAAAAACCGACATGTCTTGCCTCGTCCATCACCTCGACATACTTTTCGGGCTGTAATGAACCTGTGGCTTGATTAAATATGCATCATACATATTTAATATGTTCATTTACATATCATCTTCGGACAAATGGCAGTATATATTGTCAAAAATAAATGTAAAATTCATAAAAACACCCTACTTTCGGTTTTGAAGCGGCACGGGCTACCTCTCTTCATTTGAATTTTTATATCACAGGTACCCTCTCATTTTTTTAACACATAAGTACCCTCAAAGCACGACATATGCTTTTATTTGCGTTAATGGTTAAGTATGTAATATTTACATACAAGTAAGAAAATTAATATTACATACTTAACGATTAACGCAAATAAAAACATATGTCGTGCCTTGAGGGTACCCATGTGTTAAAAAATGAGAGGGTACCTGTGATATAAAAATTCACTCAGCCTCACAATGTTGAAATTTTGTGCCAAGTTATATTAAAATCCCTTTATGCGTGTAGTAGTTTTTCAACGATCTTAGTGTGACATTGACCTTTGACTTTGACACCTGGTTCATGCGTAGGGCATTACGTCTTACAATTCTGTAAAGTAACATTTACATTCCTCCTTATCTGTAGGCTCTGGAAAATATCTGCATATTTAATCATCCTTGTGACCTTGACCTTGCAAATGTTAACCTAAATTACATGTATCACAGCCGTAGTAATGAAAGTTACCATTTGTGTTGCAATCCATCAATAAGTGATGACTGAATGGTCCCTATACACATCCTCATATTTTATCTGAACTTTGATATCTATGTGTCACCTGGGCATTAAATTTTGGCGCGAAACTCCGCCTTAAAATTGTTAACATATTATGCCAAGTTATATTACTTGTAAAATCATTCCATAAATGTAAAAGATTTGCTCCGGACAATCGTTTTTGAATTGTGTGCCGGATAATGCAGGGAGCAATACGTCTTATGGTTGTAAACAGTTGTATAGAGCATTATAAACATTCTTCAGTGCATGTACATGTAGTATATATGCTCCAGACAATACCTGGATATTTCATTACCTTGAGTGACTTTGACCATGCATAATTATATTGACCTTTGTTACATGTGTCACAGCCGTAGTCATGACAATTGCCATTTGTGTTACAAAAAATGACTGAAATCATCCATATACAAGTCTTTATAATTTTATCTGAACTTTGACCTGTATGTATGACATTAATCTTAGCTGCATGAATCTGAATTTAGCTCGCGACATTTTGCCTTACAATGATAAACATTTGCGCCAAGTTGTATTGAAATCCTTCGTAGCAGCTTTGCTCCGGAAAACCTTTAATATATAAACTTGTTTTATTTGCGGAACACGGCTACCATATTGTAAAGATTTCTATGAAATTTCATTAAAATTCCTCCATGCGTGTAGGAGATATGCTCCGGACAAAATTGAACACCGCCCGACCGAAGCTCCACAACCCGCTCGCCAGGGGCGTTCCAATAATACGTCCCGTTTTTCGAACGGGTGTGTAATGAAAAGGAAATAAACACTAGAAAAATATCTGTTTTCCTTTTTTATGTCTGCTCAATTTCAAAAACTGGAGTAAAATCTTAAATAACTTGCTATTGTAAAGATAACATCTGACAACTAAATCAAAAAATAAATTACTGCAAAACATTGTACTTGAGACATTTGTTTAACTTTACTTGTACCTGGAAGCAATAAACAAATGTCACATTTTCAAAAGGATTGAAATATTGGCAATACTGAGATGTCAAGCTTGCTTAAATTGACGGCGCCCCACTGACGTCAAAACGCATAGAAACATAAAAATTGAAATTCTTAAATAGATCAACTGGGGCACTTAAATGGGAAATTATACAAACGATAAAAGAAAAATATACGCAAACTTACATCAAAAATCAGTTTTCATGCGAATTCTGTCACGTTTTGAATAAAATGCGTTTTTACGCTTTTCATTTTTTTTTGTTGTTGTCATTTTGCACAATTAAAATGGTTTCACTGCAAATAGGGAGTAAACAAATGATCTGAAAGTTTGGTTTAAACATATTTATTTAAGCTCAATTGCGAAGCAAGTTCTTGCAAATTACATTAACACTTTCGAGTCCGCTTCCTGGAACCAACCAGTACTGTCGTCATATGAAGAAACATTGTCGTAACCCTATTAGGGATCGAACCAATGATCCCTGGGTTGAGAGGCAGAAACTTTAACCACAAGTCAACCGCTCCTCTGAAGTTTTAATCTAGATCAATATTGAAATAATACAAATGTGCCCTGTTATGTCGAAAAACACCAGACAAATCCCTTTAACAAATAATTATTAATAACAGAAAAGCTCAAGATGTCTTCTTTTTCCGTATTTTCACTGTAAAAAATATTTTTCACTGTGGTGATACATATTTTCCGTATTTTCACTGATGTATTGCCGGACTACTTTCTTCTAAATTAAGCCGATACACAAAATGTTTGGGGAAGTCTTTCAAATTGTAATGTCAAAAAAGAGAAAAATGTATATAATAAACAGAATGTTCAAGTTTTTGGATCTATTGCCACTCATGAAATATTTATTTTCATACTATCCGATGAAAATAAATACTGTATAGATTAAAAAAAACTTGAATATCCTCTATATATGCTCTACGGTGTTCTATATAGTTTCCAGTGGGTATTATCTATCATGTGTGCGTCTGACAAGAATAATTTACCATTATTATGTGCGTGAACATTGTATATTTAAGTATAATTATGATATAAAGAAGTATGTTAGTGTTTGGACTGATGATAGTCGTAATATTGTTCATGTGTTCATTAATGTTATAGCAAACACAACTCATATTAAGGCTATTAAGTCAAAGTAATAAGTGAAATAAAATCCATATACTTCTGATATACTATCGTTTGTCAGCTGTTACTCAATCGCTACTTTGTTGTTACTAATCGTTTATTTTGAAGCGAACGACTCACTGGCGACCTGTCAACGACCGCTGAAAGGGTCTCAAGTGTACAAAACGTGTGACTAAAGTGAAACAAACGTCCTTTGGTGTTCATTGAGCGTCATTGAGCGTCATTCGACCGTTTCATAAACGCCCATGCATATGTTAATTTAAGCAAGATTCATTTGATTTTGGCCTACCGTAGAGAACATCTACAATGAATGATCCTGAAAGATTTAGGATATATACGATTGCTATAGCTAAGCATCAAAATATAGCTGAGGTAATTCAACCGCAGTGAAGAAGACACCACCGGAGACGACTACAGTGGTGGACTAAATCATGAATATACAAATGTAAAGGTTTGGCAGTAGCTAGTAGGAGAAGCTCTCGTCTTGGCGTCATGATGCTGACTATTCAAACTCACAAGAATAACTAAATTAACTATGGAATTTACAGCTTTTTGTACCTGTTCGGCCGTAAAAAGCTACGCTATTCTGTCGTTATTCACACGCTAAACACACGCTAACAACGCTCGTCTGGCGTTTACAAGTAGTTCGTCTCGCGCCAGTGGCACGTTAGCACACGCTTATGGGTATTAGGAGGTAACTTACTTGGTCAATGTTAAACGCATTTCGTGCGTTAGACACACGCTAGTTATGCCTTAAATAAACGTTAATCACGCATGAGATGTGCCAACTTAATTCTAGAACGCTCAAAAATTGAAAGATTGAAACGTTCCTGAACGTCATGGTGTGACGGACCCATAAAACAAACAAATATCAACTACTTATTGAGCTCAATCGTAATTTTTGTCTTTAAGCATCTGTAAATAAAACGAAAACGTGAATTTGCCATTTAGAGTCGCTTTGTTTGATAAAATGAGACAAATTAGATAGTAAACTTAGGGTTTTACAGGAAAAAAGCTTGGGATAAAGAAAGAATGAATCAATATGATAAAAAATCAGTAAACACAACAGAGTATTTATACAGACGTTTAAATATCCGAGACATGTCATAATTCCTTGCCAACTTATATAAAACATGTATTTAATTTACATTGTCTCGCATTTATATGCGTAATTATGTCTAATAAAAATGCATACTAAGCCTTTTTACTAATTCTAGAGATATAACATTGAAGATCAAGGTTCAATGTCATATGCATTATGATAGTGAAGTTCATACATCAGAATGCATACATACTTATCATATTAAAATAATTGTAACCAAGGTTAAAATCCACCATTCAAGACAGATAACAACAAAAAACAATGATAGAGGACAATAACGAACACATATACATACCAGTTTGACTCATTTATAACCTCTTGGGCTCGTGCAATTCATTGCCCAGCTTTGCATTTGGAATAGTCCATTCAAAATACAAGGAATTTCAATACCGAAATTTATACAATAATTGAGCTACCAACTGTACACAGCCAGGTCAGACTGTAAGTATGTAGACCAGCCTGGCTCTATAATGATGGCTTAGACTAGTTGTACTTTTGCTTCACGCGGGAAAATGGAAGGTTAACAATCCTTGATTTTCTTAATTAATATCATATAAGCAAGGCGTGTGAACTGTTTGAGTTTTTCTTTGGATAAGAACATAAAGATGAACATTATACAATAAATATTGTTTCATATGACTTTAGTTGTTGTTTTAGTTTAAACACACTCATTGGAAACCTAGTGTCATTAAAATCCGAAAATTTCTTTGAATCACGGTTGAGTTCTCTTTCTCGTACATTTAAACAGTTAAAAAGTTATAATGTATAATCTTAAAGGCATAACATTGAAAAGTTTAACATCTTTTTTCTTCTATTTCTTAAATTTATTAAATCGTGTCAAATATATAGTAAGAAAAATAATGGGTCGTACCTTTGCTTAAATCCGAACAGTTCCTGTTAATTTTATGTGTTCACGGCGACACAATGCATCTAATAACTTATTTTAAAGAACTGTTAATTTGGGAGAATAAAAATGCTAACAAAACAGTTTGGTTTATCGTAGCAAACGATGTGTCTTAATGCACGGAATGCACCTGACTTCGATAAGGGATATTTGTAAAAATAAACGAGAAAACCAACATAATTAAAGTTGTTAGGTTATCTTTAAAATGTTTTGGGTTTCAAGAATACGTGCAAGTTTGTTTTTATGCATATTTCCTGGGTGACAATAAATTATACACTGGTTGTTGAAAAACAAATATTCAAACAATTGCCCGAGTATTGTCATATAAATTTTCGGGGGAGTTTGGTCGGGAAAGGGGATGGTTGCGTGAGAAAAAGCAAGGAGTTGAAGACTCAAAAACATGTTTAAGTTCATACATGTAGTTTCAACATGCCGTGTAAATATCGCATAACAGTGCTGTCGCATCAACGTTGACAACTTGATTAACACTTTTGCAACATTAACAAAAGTAAAGGGCAGGAATACATGTATATGTTATGTCAACGCAAATCTAAAATGGACAATCACACCAATCTAAAAATGTACAGTCACACCAATCTAAAAATGTACAGTCAGATCAATCTAGAAATGTACAGTCACACCAATCTAGAAATGTACAGTCAGATCCATCTGGAAATTTACTAATCACACTAATCTAGAAATGTACAATCAGATCAATCTAGAAATATACCGTCATATCAATCTAGAAATGTACAGTCACACCAATGTAGAAATGTACAGTCACACCAATGTAGAAATGTACAGTCACACCAATCTAGAAATATACATTCACACCAATGTAGAAATGTACAGTCACACCAATCTAGAAATGTATAGTCACACCAATCCAGAAATGTACAGTCACACCAATCTAGAAATGTACAGTCAAACCAATCTAGAAATGTACAGTCAGACTAATCTAGAAATCTAAGGTCAGACTTATCTAGAAATGTACAGTCAGATCAATCTAGAAATGTACCGTCAGACTAATCTAGAAACGTACCGTCACACTTAACACACTAGACATGTACCGTCAGATAAATCTAGAAATGTACAACCAGATCAATCTATAAATGTACAATCACACCAAGTTAGAAATTTACAGTCAGATCAATCTAGAAATATACCGTCAGACTAATTTAGAAATGAATAATCAGATCAATTTAGAAATGTACAATCACGTCAATTTAGAAATGTACAGTCAGACTTGTCTAGTAGTTGCAGCATTTTGAAAAGAATTGTTGAAGTTTTGTTTAGATTTTTTGTTTTATTTTATTTGACTTTAACCTTTTCCCTTGATTATTAAATAAACATGAAATATATGATGTATTTAATTGAAAATAACGACGCTGGGAAAGGATGTGGGTATTAGTCACCTGTAAATTGTAGCAATGATAGTAGTTTGAATTTCTTAATAAGGATTTCGTTCTTCATTGCCTATACATTCCTTCATTTTACATTCATCGCTGCTTCTTGCCAACACAATAATAGATAAAAATGTACTCAAATAATTGCAGATGACTAAAAGGAGGACTTTGCTTTGTTGCCAATGAATAACAGAAGCATAACACTAAAAGTAAAAATAATTTTGGTAAATAAAAGTTATAGCATTTTAAGCTGATTGGACCTTTAATTTAAATACAGCTTTTTTCAAATGATAAGCATATTGCGTTCTCTAATTCCATTATTAAAATGTCATACAAAATAAGTTTGTCTGTTTTAGAGCAAATACTCTATTCACTTATGAGGCTTAATGTGCTGTTAAAGTAATAACAATTGGATTATTTCAAAGCAGACCAGGTCCCAAAGATATAAAACCTTTTCCTGAGATCAACCTCAAATCTCGGGATTTTCATTGGTCAATTCACATTTTATGCCTGTTCCTGAGAAATCGGATACCTGAGATTTGAGTTTGAGATTAGAATATTTCTTTATAACCTTCGCCCCTGGTCGGATATAACTAAACAACAGGGAAATGCTTAATATTTTGTCGGGTTATACATTTTTTGTTGATGCATTGACCTTGTTTTACATATCAGATAAAAAAAGGTTTAGGGGTACTATCAAACTAGCTTTTGTTTTATTATTCTCTTGAGAAGCTATTGAGAGTATTTGATTTCATATCAAGATGTTTACAATGTCTAGGGACTATGTGTATTGACATCAAAACCATGTTTTATTGCATATTTCTCAGCAATACTAACTTCGAGAATAACCAGTTACTATTACAACTTTAACTTTAAAACAGTTGTTCCATCGTATGTTAAACATACAATTCGTATATTATGTTTACGAAAGACCGGGTGATGAATTTATTTCTTGAATTCGTTTAGTTAATCTTTAATTCTGTAGCCGCGCGTGACAAAAACCACAATATTAGGTTTGCACACAAGCATGGATACCAGAAACCACTTCGCACTATAGCAAAAATGGATCCTGGTTACAGAACTCGGATGACGCAAGCTGGTCGTGTATCATTGCTGTGGTCGCAAACCCATTATGTTGGTTTTGTCGTGAATTCTCGAAGTTGAAATCGTGAAATTCAAAAAGTGAATTCATGAAGTTGAAATCGTGAATTCGTGAAATTAAAATTGTGAATTCAAGAGGTTGAAATGTCCCGACTGGTCTTTCCTATATTTTTTGTTAAACATCATCTGACGATATATATCAAAACAACTGATTTCGTACTGCGCGGTACTTGATTTTGTAAACATGTTACTGCACAAGGACTACCGTTGTAAAAGATTCAAAGTATAAAGGATGCATCAATTACTCACCCGCTCACGAAAACTCACGAACCAATGTAGGTTCGTATTTTTACGGGAGCAGGCAGGTTTTTTTCACTTATTTATTTATAAAATATGAAAAATGATTTACTCTGACTGATATATTAACATATATAGCTGCATGTAACAATTTCCCGCTACTATTACATGTACCAATTAAAGTTGAAGAAATGTAATAAGATTTTAAGAAAAGTCTAAGATTCAATTAATAATCCACATGGTTTGTGCGATTAACATATTTGTACGACGAGAAACGCAGATAGGGCTTTTTTGCGTAGTTTTAATCTCTTTCTAGTAATTTTCGTAACTTGTATATGTCAATTACTTTCTTTGCCCACTTTAAAATTATACTTTACTTTTAAATAAATATGAAAGTGAAGGCACGCTGATTTAACAAACTCATATCCGGGACAATATTTAAACAACCTCATTTTAAGTTATCTTTAAAATAGCTTATCAATTCTGCTGTTATAAACGAGTTTTTTGGCTTTACAATTGCCCGTAATTGCAATTTATTGTTATGAAAACTACTTTTGGACAGGAAATACAATTCTTATTCAAACATCTAAGAATGATATAAATACATCTGCTTTATCTCATACTACCTCTGGAAATGGTTTTAAAAAAACCTTGCATTCATTATAAAAATGATATTTGTAGCGAACTTTTGAGCGGTAAGGTACAAATAGGCTAATCTTTTTCTTAAATAATACATTTAATTCAGTGCTATAAATTATAGCAAATAAATGATAAAGTCATATCAATACCTTGAGAAAAATAAACATTAAAATAAATATAAATAAAGTTTATGCTTACAAATTGAGAATATTAAACATCTTATTCGCTCCCTAATTATCATTTAACTAAACCGACACACAAACTTTAATTGGCTTAACTTGTGTATATATTATTATTTCTTTATAAATGCAGTACTATATTTCAAACTCAAATATCTTAATGCTGTTCAACCGTTTCGTTTTATTACCGATAAGGGAAAGAACTTCGTACTAAAAGTGTAAATTCGTATTACAAAAGTTATCTGCCATCGTGAATTATAATAGCTTGGTTGGAATGTTACGCGTTTTTTTTCCGATAGAAATAATACATGTTATACATTATGCTTTATTATACGCGTGTAGTGGTTTGGTATGTAGTGTTTCTATTAGAGCACTGATATTAAATTAATGTCATAGATAGTTGGATGAGTACACAAATATAAAAATACGTTTTTTTTCATGGATTGGATATTAATAACTTGTAAAAAGCTATCTTGTATTGTTCTATAACAGTCAATACTCGCAGCATTGATTTGTGATAACTCGGTTAAACAACATATCGATATAGGTTACTATACCAAGGCGAATTTGAAGCATTTTTCGTTCCGGTGTGTGAGTTAGAATATCACGGAACTGTATCTGGGTCATACCTGTGACTGTACTAATTGATTCATACTAGTCATTTGGTTTTTCCATAGCTCAGGACGTGATTTACCTCTTTTTGGTTTATCCATAGCTCAGGACGTGACTTGTCTCCATTATCAGATAATGTAAGCATTTTATTGATAAAATAAAACTTATAACATAGGAAGATGTATATTGTGAATTTAAATCATGTTGTTAATTGCGGTGCTAATATATACCAAACAAATAGCATTACACAGTTTAGTAGTTAAAATCATAATTCGTCCAGAGAGAACATTTAAAGAACTTTGAAATACTGCAATCCTATTGGACAAAAAATAATTACAGGTTTGAAATAATTGATACTGACTAGCAAACACCTACGCTTGACGATCAATATTGCAAAGATTTTAGATTATGTTATCAAATAAGAAAACCATTATTTTAAGCTAGATTTAAAGAAGAAAAAACACATTTCATGAGGTAAAAACGAAGTGTATTGAATGCGAATCTTTTTGTTGTATGTACAAACATTAACTCACTTTATCGATATTTGTTTCTTTCTTTCTCTTTGTTTGTTTGTTTCTTTCTTTCTTTCTTTCTCTTTGATTGTTTGTTTGTTTGTGTTTTTTTCTTTCTTTCTGTTTTTCTTTCTCTCATTCTTCCTTCCTTTCTTTCTTTCTTTCTTTGTTTTTCTTTCTTTCTTTTCTTTCTTTCTTTCTTTCTTACTCACTTTCTTTCTTTCTTTCTTTCTTGCTTTCTTGCTTTCTTTCTTTCTTTCTTACTCTCCTATGCAAACATAATCAATAATCCCTGTGACTTACTGACATTTCTATAAATACTGTTCGGAATAAATCTGTAAACGTTCCATTTGTAAAAAGTGTAATGCAGTGTTTCATAATTTAGGTAGTTTTTTTCTTTAAATTGTATCCTCAACATTTTTCATCATCAATTATTGGTCAATTATTATGGTCAATGTCTTGAACTACATTACTAATGCACCTCAGCTTGACAGCGAAAAAATGAGCATTATGTCACTTTAAAATATCTTCAAAATGGTACTTATTTGCCTTTAAAGCAAAAAGTATATAGTGTGGACTTAAAGTTTATTTATTTTAAAGTAGTCGATGATCTCTTTGAAATCTTTTTCTTTTGAAGAGAAAAACAAATGGAGGCCGACACTGCAAACCAACAGGAAATGGCGCTTACAAGCAATATACCTTCAGAGACAGGAAGAAAAAATACTGTAAAAAGAAGTGTTAGCCGAATGGCAGGCTTTTGGTTTTGGTCAAACTTTACCGCTTTCGTTTCGTTAACGATTGGGTGCTTTGCTCCTGGATGGTTAACTTATGGAGATATTGACTACTCTCTTTGGTATTTCACACACTGTGACACAACGCATGATGACATCTACTACTCCTTTTCATCTCCTATTAAGTGTGAGACCATGTCGTATCGTCAGATTCGTGGGTCTACGAGAGTACACAAAGGTATATTCACTTATCTTAAACCATGCATCTTCTTAAAGAGGGAATCCAATGACGTTGTTAACGAGACTGGAATTAATGTTCCATTTGATGAAGGTCTAGACTACAAACTTGTGCATACAATTTCAATCATTTGCTCACTCCGTTTGTCCGAAATAATAATTCTGATTGTGAAAAATTAACCAAAATTGAAAAGCGTTGCAATTCAAATCGTGCTAAGAATAACTCAAAAATACGATTTTCAATATTTTACTGGGTATGTTTTTAAATAATCTTTAGCAAATCTTTCTGTTTTAAGTGCCCTACCTGATCAATGTAAGAAATTCAAATTTTGTTTTGAGACTTTTGGATTAGTGGAGTTACTTTAAATTTTACATTCTCGAAGCAACATGGTGCCTACATATACCAATATATTTAAAAGCTATTTTAGTAACGAAAAAAAAATGTTTTGACAACAAATATTTCGATGTTTCATAACAAAATTTTTAAGAAAACTAATTATTTTAGTAATTTAATATAGATTAAGTTTTTTTTTGAACATTTTGCACCGGAATCTTTATTGTTTGATATGGTTATGGAACAATTTAGTTGTTACATATGTTGTATATTAATTTGCCTAGAAAAAGTCAAGTTTCTTTTAAAAACTTTGTTAATAACAAATCTTCACTAACGTTTTAACACTTGTTGCAGGATTTAAAAATTTAAATAAATTTTATTTAGTTTAATTATATGTTTATTGTCAGGGAAAACTGACAAAAAGGTGTGCATTGCGATAAGTTTTGTATTTATTTTGCTTCTATCGTCCTCTCCGCTGTAAAGTCTTGACATTTTCATAAATGAAATTAATTTCTCTATTTATTTTGTCTAGTTCTTGATAAAGCAGACTTTACACAAGCGGAAGCCCTATATTGCACCGGAATGATTTTGTCTTTTGCTACATTGATAAAATTTTACCAACACAGACAGAAAGTTGCCAGGGGCATAAGTGATGAATTTCGTTTAAGAAAATGGGCTTTTCTTCTAATTTTGTCAAGCCTCTCAGGTATGCTGTTTTGTTATGCTAAAAGCCGCTTTCACTTATTTTTGTCTTTTATATTAATCATAGAATCTCATCCTGTTTGATGACGTCAGTATTTGAGCCGCGTCACGACAAAACCAACATAGTCGGTTTGCGACCAGCATTGATCCAGACCAGCCTGCGCATCCGCGCAGTCTGATCAGGATCCATGCTGTTCGCTGTCAGTTTCTCCACTTGTAATAGAGTTGATAAGCGAACAGCATGGATCCTGATCAGACTGTGCGGATGCGCAGGCTGGTCTGGATCCATGCTGGTCGCAAACCCATTATGTTGGTTTTGTCATGACGCGGCTCATATATAGTTTCATGATAATTTTTAAATTGATGCTAGTGATTTGTTCAATCAAAACGAAATTATGCCAACTAAACGTACATGAACTATGCAACAGTAGATCATCTCACATCAAAGTGAGAAAGTTTACACACTTTCACTCGCATTGGACCATCGTTAGCAATATTGTTACTATCTTGCGCTTTCAAGCAAGTTATAATTTTCTCGGTTTACAGTCGAATGAATAACATTATGATAGCATAATCATTCAAAACAAAAACGTATTCCCCAATTCATGTACATTTAAAGGCATATGTACTTCCAAAGTATTAAATGTATCTTTTTATTTCATTTCAGCTGTACTTGTTTTTCTTCCCGTCGGAATGTTTAATGGGGGGAATGGAGGTACTCTGCCGTCTGTAACCCTGTTCAGTGGAATAGTTCTTGCTGGATTTGGTGGGGCAGTGATGGTATTGACTGCTACGTCAATGCTTTTATGTTGTCCAGCTCTTCCCTGCAGTGTCTATAAGTGTGATGATACAAATGAGCCTGTGTAATAACATGAACAATATAAACAACCTTCGTGTAGTGTAAGCAGCAATCCCGCCGACTGTGTCTTTAACAGCATGAGGTCTTCATTCACAAACGTGAAAGAGCGGGGTCTGAAGCTTATTTGACTGTAAGATATTTGTAGCTATGATCATCATCTGCCACTCATCATCGTCACATATATCTCTCCTTTGCACTCAATCTAATTTCATACGTTTTATGTTAAAAACATCGTAGAGATTTTAATTATTTTTTTAATTGAAAGTACGATATTGCAAGTGTAGGCAAGAATTGATGTAGACATGCATTACATGAAAGTAGAGAACCTTAATATGCAGGAAAATGTTGATTAAGATTTATGTCTGATACATAAATTAGTTTAATAAAGGTTTTTTTATACTTTTTGTAAAGTACCACATTGGGAACCATTAAAAGAATTCTCTTCATTTGAAAGCGTGGAAATTATATGTTGATGTTTTCGCTGTGTAATTATCAAACAATTAAACGCCAAAAGTCTAACTAATGTAAAGGTTTTTGCAATGGTTATCCTGTATTTCGACTTGTTCTTCTACATTATCTTCTTAATTTAGCTTCAAATTTAACATAATACGGAAAGGCATCAAGGTTGTGCAAAATATATTTCCTTATTTCGTTCACGTTTCTTTTGGGTTCATCAAACACAGTTATCTCGTAATGTTATACTAGCATTTAAAAATAAGTTACCACTTATCTCGTTTTGCTCAGGCTATCGACCCATTCAAACAGCACACACAACCGCTAAACGTCTCTTTAGAAACTGTTTTGTCACTATGGCTTCCTAAGTCGGTTCCATAGTAACAGAGTTTTAAAAGCTAAGTTATCCTGAAAAAAGAAGTGAAAGTTGACCAATAACAACTTATATATCAAAAAGCCTATATTTAGCCTTATATATAAAAAAGGCACGCGTAGTGTTTGTCACAAACCCTACTGATAATTGTTTATTCGGAATGTCAAAGGCACTCTAGGCGGACGAATCATTTATTAGGCGGATGCTGCTTCTGTGCGAGTATTATTATCACGATGCAGTCATCACGTGACATAACCCGGAAGTAATAACATGCATCGTATTGAATTTTGACGATAAAAATAACCTTGAACTATTTTAATCTTACCTGAGCACATGCTATGAAATTGAGGAGTTAAATTACTTTTTTTAAAACTCGTTGATTTTTGCTTTGTATTTGTACTTTGATTAAACTAAGATTTCGGACGTTTTTCTTTGTCAGGTATGTAAATTAATTACGTATCATCATTTATGTAGTTTAAAATACACAGGTTAAATATAAACAAGCATGCCAGTATTGTAAAATTGTGGTGTGTACGTGCAATATTGTTGTTTGTTGTAAATTGTAGCTATACGTGTTGGTGATAAAATATCAAACATAGGGGTTATCACAAACGTTTGTTAAATAAATGAAAATATTTATCCAATGTCAGAATTTATTACTCTAAACACTTAATAAATTTGTAAGGTTAGAACTCCCAAAGGAACTTGAAGGTGTGTTTAGAGTTTTTTCGTTGTAGATTTTGAAAATGGTGCACATATATAAAATGTTCTTATGCTACATGTAGCAATAAAAAATCTATTAAACCAAAGTAAAAGTTCTTTTTTTTCACACGATCTGAAATCATATAAAATTCTTTATTCCCAGAGGTACCGATTGATCTTGGTACGCTATAAACACTGATTTGTATCATAGTTTGGAGACCTTTCTGTTGAAAATGTGTCAGAGTTAACATCGTATACATATACATGCACAGTGCGTTATCTAGAGTGCAGGTATTAGTTACCCGTACTCCAGAGTATGCCCATGGATTGGTTCATTTTTGCTGGGGTTTACTTATTGTGACGACAGAGAAAGGGGGAGCGATAGAAATATCATATTCAGATGCTCGTTCATTGGTTACTTTTTCTAGGGTTTCATATTGTGACATCAGGGAACGTGTTTTTATGTTTGACTATGATACAAAAGAGAAAGAACATCAAAACACTCGGCAATCTGATAAATACTCGGGGGCTACGACCCCTCATACAAATGAGATAGCCGCGTGTTTCGATGCTCTTCTATTACTAATTCTGCTATTAAATTCAGTATTAAACGTTTTTATTATGCTTAGTATTTATGGTTCAAACTTGACCGAGTATATCCGTGCTTTATTCGGATATACTCGTGATACATTCGAGTCCACCGGCACGGTTGGAGCTCAGTACTCGTACCAGTCAACCCGTGTATCAACGAGTATACCGTATGGGAACCGTGTGTCCAACCGTGTTCTGTGTGCCACAGGTTTAATTAGAATATATATAATTATGACAGATATCTTTGGGAATGTTATGTATATAAAGTCAATAGCGGCTTCAAACTATGTGCCCGTTGAAATTTCTTTATAAACACCACCATATTGCCAAATATAATTGAACCGTTATCTAAATGGTAGTTTATTTCATGAAAATTTTCGAAAATTCTTTGTCAATTAAGTGTTTTTAATTCAGTATAAGACGATCATCATGCTTGGAGAATTAAAAATGCATTAAATATCAGCATTTGCTTGTAAACATGTTCAATATTAATATGTTTGAATATGTCCCAGTGTAAGTACACCCAAATGTTGCCAAAAGTGTAAGTACACCTAAAGATGTGCCAAAGTAATTCTGACAACTCAAGATTACGCATGTCTATTCTTTGGAAATTCTAAACAGCTAAGAAGTGTAGTATGACCCAATGTCTTTAGATGATCTCGAAGGCCGTCCCTGAACATCTTTTTCACATATACGGAGTTATAATACATATAAATATATGTTCATCTGTGATAAGATATGTTCCTGAGTAAGTGAATTAGGTAATAGGACAGTTTTATTTTCAAATGTTTAAAACATAGGTGTATCTTTATCAATAATTATTGGTAATTAAAATTAATAACGTTCTAAAAATATACATCACTTTGTGATATGACAATTTTACAATTTACTTTAAAAAAAATCACGTTGATTTCAGAGGTATTTCATAATAATGAAACATGTAGCACGATACAAAAAAGAAATAATAAATGTCAGTTTATTAACACTTTGACAATGATATTTTACGAGAAGCGGTCATTGGTAACACAATTGTAATGTAATCAAATTTAATAGATTTAAAATGAACCATCTTTATCACTCTCTTATACTGCGACATGACTAGAAGAGATTTGCTCTTAACATTATCAAAGCACACTCTATTGAGTTGAGAAAATGAATATATACACTATTATAGAAGTCAGGTCAAACTACAATTTTCGTTCTGAAAAAATGATTTTAAATATAGAAATTATAAAAATCAACCTTGATTTTTAAAAGTTTACAATAGTTGCACCGGAAAACGCACACTTGATTTGAATGGAGGCATCGATGATACTTAAGGTGTACATTCACGAGGCATGATATTGTCTGCCATCAAACTCATATATGAGCCGCATGTGATATCAAATCACGACCGTTTTAAAGATAAATTTGAATAGATGTATTTGCATCACATAAACACAAACATTCGAGTAATCAGTGTGTGTAACTCGGTAAAGAAATCAAAATTATTAAACCGAAACAAATAGTCAAAATTTTCCAACAAACAACCTTAATTTAGTAACTTCAGTACCTTATTTCTCTGCGGCGGCCCTTGATGAGAATGTAAGTTGGTTGATTTCTCGGAGGTAGGGCATAAATACAGCCATTGCTTCGTATCACATTCCCTAATTCTTTTAAATGACCGGTGAAGATCTGCGTTACATGTTTAAGACTCATCTGACACACCATAAGTAGTGTTGTATGTGATTGAGCTCGGAATCGCACATGCAAGCTTTTATAACTACATCAGTGCGTTACCAATGGACCGCGGATCCGGATTGATCAAAAAGTTCTTGGCAAGATGTACTTCCGGTTGTCAGAAAACCCACCTAATGGTCTTACTTTTCAATATAATCGCCCTCTACACCAATGCACTTTGCCAGCCTGTGTTCCAACTTGTTTAAATCTTCAAAGTAGAACTCTCTATTTTGGTCCTTTAAAGAACTCATTGGCCGTCTCCGTGACACCTTCATTGCTTCCAAAACATCTACCACGTAGCCTGGTTTTCAGTTTCGGAAACAGATAGTCAGTCAGAGGGGGTCAAGTCCGGGGAGTATATGAGATAGGGAAGTATTTCAAAGCTGCAGTCAGTTGCAGGAGCTATCGCAAATTGGATGTGTGAGGTGGCGCATTGTCGTGCAGGAGCAGAACGCCTTGAGTCAGTTTGCTCCCCCCCCCCCTCTTTACGTCTCAATTCATCTGCATAGTACGTACCGTGTATGGTACGACCTTGCTTAAGATAGTCAATCATGATTATCCCCTGACTTTCCCTAAAAATGAAGCCATCATCTACCCTGCTGATGGCACCCTCCTGACTTTTTTCGGAGGAGGTGAGCCGGAGTGCTTTCACTGCATGCTCTGTTTTTTTAATTCTGGATCGAAGTGTTGGACTCATGTTTCATCCTAAGTTACGATCCGGTAGATAAAATCAGGTTCATCCTCGTAGCAAGACAAAATATATCTTGAAATGTCAAGCCTGGTTTGTTTCTGTTCGTCAGTCAACTGTCTGGGGATCCATCTAGCGGAAACCTTTGACATATGCCATAAACATCAGTCAGAATTGCCTGAACAAACCAAAGCTTATGCCCACTTTCCTTGCAATGCTTTGCAGATCTCGCATTATGTCGAACATGACCAGATCGTGCACAGACTCGGCAGTTTCATCGTTGGCGGCCTCTTTTGACCACCCAGGCCGCTCATCATCTCCAATGCTCTCCCTGCCCCACTTAAATTCAGCAGCCGATTTTTACAGTGCTATAGGGAGGGGACTCCTTCCCAAAGGACTCCTTCCCAAGTGTATTCATGAAGTATTCATGGATTTCCTTTGAGTCATCCCTTTCTTACAGAGGTACTTAATGACGGCTCTGATTTTAACTTTCTCCATTTGGTCTAAATGACACACCCATCTACTGATCAAAGTGTGTTTTATGTTACTAAATCTGTGTAAAACCGCATTAACTCGGTCAGTAATCTTCAATAAGATATCGGTATCGACGTATTGTGTGTAAATGTCAGTGTAGTGGCTAAAAGTATATCGGGCCGAGAACCTTTTGATCATACCTCGTAGCAGCATATGCCGGTTGATGAAATTTTACAATATTTTGCTCTTCAGCCGTTATATTCGCCATATATGCATAATAGGAGCATGGTCCAGTTCATTTAGATTTGCTCAGCCATATTTGCTCTCGTCATATACTAGTAATTTATGTTTTTCACTTTTTTATGTTTTACTTTTGCAGCGAGTTGTAAAACACAACTTTACTTTTATTAAACGGACTCCACTTTTTTAAATGAGAGGACTGGACCAGCAGATGTGTGTACCAAATGAGTTAGGTCTGGACCAACAACTTGTGTAGGACATGTTAGGTCATTTTCTTACTCCTTTTTTCGAGAACGTTTTTTGTTTTGTTTTGCAAAATGACCTGACAATGAAAATTGTTTTAACGCTTTTCACAGATATCCGGCTAAAAATCGCACAAAAATCTATTTACTTTGGGGGTGTATTTACTTAGTATCCTTTGAAAATGTTTCATTTTATTATTGTAGCATCTTCTAATTTGATTTTTAGGGCTTTGGAATTCATTTAAGTCATATCTATAAAGATTTGTATTATTATGTTCTTTTTGTTTTCCAATAACAAAATAACCGAGCAAATATTTAACACTTTGATTATTATGCCTTTTATACAGTACTTTACTGGTTAACCCATTTAATGATCACTTCCTCTACTCCTTTTAGACGTTCACATATTACATGGTGCGTCCGTTGCTGAGTGGTTAAAGTCGTTGACCTGAATTCACTTGACCCGGACGTATCTCTGGAGGTTTTTCCAGGAACTTTAGATTTCTCCATGTTAGGATGATATCGAATTAGGTTATAGAATGTTTGTGGTTTTACTCAGGTGCCTGTTTTGCATCCCAAGTTAAGCTTGAAAGTCAACTTAAAATACCCCACACCCTCGCAAAATTTATTAATAAGTAAAATTAAAACAGAAAAAAACATACACACACAAAACAATTGTTTGATATTTCAATAATTGAGTTGTTAAAAGATCTGATGTTTCAAACGAAATCTTTAAATATACTTAACGGTATTATAAATATTAGCTTTTATAAACAGAAATCAATTAAAGACCATCAACATGGGGCTAGAAACTGACTTGGAAAACCATCAGGAACAGACGCTTACAGGTGATGTAGACAAACGGAAAAAGACGTTAAAACGTAGTGCGGTCCGACTGGCAGGCTTTATGTTTTGGACAAACTTTGCCGCTTTCGTTTCCTTAATGATAGGATGTTTTGCTCCCGGATGGTTAACTATTGGAAAGAATGACCTCTCACTATGGCATCTCACAAAATGTTATCTAAATTCCGAACATCCAATTGATGCTGTTAAGACGTTCAATCGATGTGAGATAATATCGTATTATTTGGTTGCTAGGCCACCTATGGACTTACACGCAGGTACATATACTTTTCCTGTCAGCAACTATCCCAAACAAAGCGAATTCTGACTATATTTTTCAAAATGCATCTTTAATGAATGTTTTACTACCTTTTGTGTCTTTGTAACGTTTGCAAATTAATAGCGTGATCCAAGTTCATTTCAAAAGTTTCTTTTAAAGACGAAACATGTTTATTATCTGGCAGCAGATTCATGTGAAATATACAGTGAAAGAAATCATGCTGGCTGTTCGTCTGTCCGGAAGCTTATCTGTTTGTCCGTCAGGAATAATATCTTACTTATAATTTCTATGTCTTATTGTTTTGAATATTAATTGGGGTAAGAATTCGAGCATCACAACCACACAGTGCGCTTGAGTAATAGCCCCTTTTTAATCAAGAGGAGGGATTTCCTAAGACGAATTACTATTTTGAGCTACATTTTACACATGCATATGGTTGATTAGTTTTAATTTTGCCGCGTTGTGCTGTCGTAAGGGATTCGGTTATTTTCTCTAGTTTGTAATAAATGTCAGCAATTATGTATGTACCTATAAGGAACTGATGCTTATAAACATTGATAAAATCTAAAAGTGCATTTTTAAGTTTCTATAAAGCGTTGCTCCAGGATCGCATATCAATATACAAGAATACAGAAGTTACTTCAAATTATAGCCAGTCATTTGATCTGCACCATTAATATTTTCAAAATATATGAAAATGAAAAAATAAAAAATGAAATTGATTACTATATATTTTGATGTTTATTTTTGTCTAGATCTTGATTACATAGACCTTGTGGAAGCTGAAGTTCTATACTGCATCGGAATGGTTTTGTCATTTGTAACCTTGATAAAATTTTACCAACGAAGACAAAAAATTGCCAAAGGCATATGCGATGAAATTTGTTTACGAAAATGGGTTTTACTTTTTATACTGGCGAGTCTTTCAGGTATGTCTTTGATTTTTAAAAAAAGGATAGTATAAATAAAGCCACTGTGACGTTCAGTCTTTTGACACATGAAAATAAAATGATGTAAATGTATCCCATTCAATTAATTTTGCATGTTGATGAAGTATTATTGTTTTTCAAAAAAATAAAAAACGTTTCACATATAGGCTTATTATATCAGAAAATATATCAGAACAACTGAGAAGAAATGGTGTGCCATATTCCTGTATGAGGCTTGTTCGTACTGCAACGCGATGACGCTTTGCACGATTTCATGAATGTTGATATGCCTAAATTGCATTACCCTCCATATTAGTTAGCTAATCACAATTTTAATACAGCCAGACGTTGACCACTGCTATAAAAATGGAGAAACTGACTGGGAATAATTGCAGAAATTATAACTGATATAGTTGTAAAGCATAACTCGATATTCGGTACAGATGATTTTTACTAAGTTGGAGGACATTTATTGGTCTGTTTGTTGGTGTTTGTATGTGTAGATAAAAAATCTGACGTGCACAGAGTCTGTTAAAGATGAAAAATCTTGCCAATGGTGTACCAAATGCCTCAAACGTCAGGAAAATAATTAAAAGTAATAGAAAGTAGAAGATTCGTGATTCATGATTTGTCAACGCTGTTGGCATATCTCTTTCGCCGGTAAATTTAATTTTAAAGTGTATTTTGAAAGCACAAATGATTTATGCAGGATGAATATCACATTTATGACAGATGTCCAACACAAGGGTACAGCTACAAATCGCTAGGAAATTGCTCAAAATGTTCAAACTTAATCAAAGACAATTTTCAAAAAATAATACTGGTGAAAAATCATATGTTTACTATTTTGAACAAATCAGAAAAATTTGAAACAAAAAGTATCATGAGCACAAATAATGCCCTTTATTACATATTCTTCCTTCGAAATATCGTACAATACACATCACAATAATTATACACAGCGGTTGCCGATCTTATGTTTTTAAAAGGGGAGATAAACCTAGAGCAACTTATTTAAAAAGTACCGTTTGTCTTTGTATTGAACTGTTATTAAAGGGTAATCGCCAAATTGTGTCCGTCTGTTGATACCGACCTGAGCTTAATCCGGTCATTAAGTTTCGAATGGATAAAGAACACTCTTAACATGACTTAACAGTTTTAATTCCCTTTAGTTTAATCATATTTATTTCACTACATATATTTACATTTTATATGTATATAACTGTTACATAAAAATTCCCTTTTAGAATATCTTGATAGACCATAGTTATTAAAGTACGCTGATTTATTTCATTGTTAAGGCTTGCGTACATTCAGGATAATCACATATTTGTTTCTTCATTTATTTCCAGCTGTGCTTGTTTTATTACCTGTCGGAATGTTCAGTGGGATAAAAGAAAAGGATTCCTTTGTACCGCTGTTCAGTGGAATGGTTTTTGCTGGGTTTGGTGGAGCATCGATGACCTTGATTGCTACATCAATGCTTCTCTGTTTTCCAGTTCTTCCTTGTAAATATTTCCAGTTTGATGATACCCAAATTCCTGTTTAAAGGCTTAAACAATGTTTACACCAAGCCATAGCAACATTTACATTAACAATGTATGTAATACACTATGGACCTACACTGAAACTCAAGCAGTAGTATTAGCTAGAAGCTTATATGACTAATAGCTTTTTAGCTAATCTGGAAGCATTTAAAACAATTAGGATAAAAATCCAATGAAAATATTGTTTTACAAATTGAAAGTGAAAACTGTCATAATCCTTTAAAAATTGCTTATCTTTTTGAGCCTTTTTTACAACTGTTGCTTCTAAGCTGGTTGATTGCTAGCAAATTGTTTGACATTGACTCACCAACTTTGTTAGATTTTTTTAATTATGACAGAAATGTTAAGAATAATAAAATGTACTTGGAAAATGTGTCTGAGACATTTGTATATTTAATAATTTAAACTCGTCAAAGAGTACTGGGTTAGACGAAATTCCTGCCAAATTTTTAAAAGATGTAGCTTTCTAGGAGCAAATTTGTCTCAGAGCACATTTGTCTTACGTAAGACCGATGCGGTCGCATTTGTCCCACATGAGACAAATGGGACCTCAAATGTCTACCAAAACACATTTGTATGACTAATGTGTTCCGATCAAGTTTTTAAGGTAAAAGAAAGAACAATTGTCTCATGTTTTTAAGAGACAAGAAATTACGATGTTCGCCATTTTACCTCATCTCCAGTGTAATCATCATTAGGTTTGCTTATGTTTTTTATTTAATGTTAAACCTAAAACCTATAGTGGAACTATTAATTCTAATATGTTTAATTCAAGAAATTTGATTGGCTGAACCTGAAGGCGTACATTGAAACATACGAAATCCTGTTGACGATTGTACAATGATAAAAGCGTGATGACACGATCGTACGATGGTGAAAACACGATGGTACGAACGTGAAACAACGATTGTATGATTGCGCAGCAACGATGGTACGATGGTGAAAACACGATGGTACGAACGTGAAACAACGATTTTATGATGCTAGGATCAAGACACCAATTGTTTAATTGACTTGTTGGTTTCAATTGCAGTAATTCTTGGTGTTAATTGCACAATAAAGATGAAAAGGAAGTCTAAAAGTCTGATTGATTATCTAACACGTACATTGTAAATAGAGATATCTTCTGTGTAGACTTGTGTATTTACTTTATTTTTATTTGAACCGCCTCTGTGGTCGAGGGGTTAGAGTCGATGACTTCTAATCGAGTTACCTCTCTGGCGTGGGTTCGATCCCCGGGAGATGCTTTGGTAGTTTAGTGCGGAGGAAGGTAGTCTAGTACTGGTGTAACTCTCAAGGAACAATGGTTAGGAAACTACTCGCCTATATGACTGAAATACTGTTAGGAAAAGGCGTTAAATGAAACAAACAAAACTTTATTTTTTGTATGGCAGTATAAATACAATGATATTTATAGCTGTTTATTTCACTTTTATAATAAAAATGCCCCCCCCCCCCCCCCCCCCCCCAAAAAAAAACCCATATAGTTCATTATTACACTCCAATAGGTGAATTCCCCAGAGCTACATGTATGTACAAAAAGTACCGGAAAAAGGCGTGTTAAGCTAGGTTTTCGAATTCTTTTAAAAAGGTCCAAGAGAAACAACTCTGGCAAATTTACAAAATATAAATACATGTACCAATTACTGGCCCTGTTACATATCTTAATGAACAATGATATAGATGCACGTTCCACCATCAATGTGCTACCTCTGTCACTTTGACATTGTATAAAAATTCGGACTTTTTTAGTATACATGTAATTATGTAGGACACATAGGCTAATACTCCGTGGAATTATGATTTGCAAAATTTAAGTGTTGTTATGTCAAACTCAGTCAGAATTTAACAAGCACTGAACATTGTTGTGATGACTTTAATTCAAAAAGTTCTTTGCTTGATCAGAGACAATCTGAGGAGGCTGTTATAATGGAAATAGTCCGAGTCTGTTCACCACGCTGGTTAACACAGGTATGAGCCGTGTTAATGTCGTGATACATGCCTATAATGCCGTATGTTTTGTGGTGTTGTAAATTACCGTCAAGCTAATCTTACTATGAATTAAACTAAAAAGGCAATTTTACTATCAAACCAGGATTGTTTAAAATAATCGCCAACTTTACTCATTTGAAGTGAATTACCATTAACCCCTTTATATATCTTAAGGCCTCAACAGACGGTAGGATTTTGAAGTACAACACCAATTAAAACTAAGGTAAATCTTAATGTGTGAAGACTACTATTTCTTGAATTCGGAAACCTTAAGTCTAGATGTAAGGGACAGGACATGTTCTATTTTGAAAATCTTGTCGTACAGATTTCTATAGACCTCCCACAATGACAAGTAACATATTACCAAATTATCTCCTGATAATGGGAGTAATGAATGAAATTCCAGAACAATTAGGGCTAAAAGGTAAACATAGTAGTAAGATAGGGTAAAATGATGTTGAAAAACTCTTCAGAAGACCCAAAGTTGTGTTATGTTCGAATCCCAAATTGTTCTGAAAATGATTATGTCACGGTATTGAACTGTTCTCTTACCAGGGGAGGTAGTTTGTAGGCGGCCGGATAGCTTAGTCAGTAGAGCCGCAGTCGGTATTCCGAGGGTCCCAAGTTTGAGTCTCGGTCAGGCTTCACATTAATTTTTTTTAAATGGAGGTGTCCCAATCATTACTCATGGCGAAAAAAGTATTTAATGAGTAAAGTGTGTAAAGGATCAATGTAAAGGGATCCTTTTTAGGGAAACCTCAGATGATTCCTACAGCGTAGAATGACCGTCTGAATGCAAGTGTTGTATTGCTTTGAAAAATGTACATCTTATCCCTAATAAGTGCTGTACAACTAAATCATACCGTCTGTTGAGGCCTTTAATCATACAAAAGATTTATATAATTATCATGATAAAATGTCGTATTTTATATTTTATATTCATTTTAGAGTAGAAGAGCAATGAAGTGATTTGACTAGATAGCTTATCGCCCAAACGCGCGTATCTTAAATACCGTAACACGCCAAGGCCTCAACAGACGGTAGGATTTTGAAGTACAACACCAATTAAAACTAAAATGTACAGACAAATCTTAATGTTTGGCTACTTTTTCTTGATTTCGGAATCCTTATGTCTAGATGTAAGGGATAGAACATGCTCTATTTTGAAAATCTTGTCGTACCGATTTTTACAGACCTCCCACAATGACAAGTAACAGATAACCAAATTATCTCCTGATAATGGGTGTAATGAATGATATTCCAGAACAATTAGGGCTAAAAGGTAAACATAGTAGTAAGATGGGGTAAAAATGATGTTGAAAAACTCTTCAGGAGACACAAAGTTGTGTTATGTTCGAATCCCAAATTATTCCGAAAATGATTATGTCACGGTATTGAATTCTCTAATTAGGGGAGGGGAGGTAGTTTGTAGGCGGCCAGATAGCTTAGTCAGTAGATCCGCAGTACCGTATTCCGAGGGTCCCAGGAATGGAGGTGTTTCAATCATTACTAATGGCGAAAAAAGTATTAGTGAGTAAAGTATGTAAAGGATCAATGTTTATAGGGATCCTTTTTAGGGGAAACCTCAGATGATTCTTACAGTGTAGAATTACCGTCTGAATGCAAGTGATGTATAGCTTTGAAAATTGTACATCTTATCTCTTATTAGTGCTGTACAACTAAATCCTACCGTCTGTTGAGGCCTTAACTAGAAAATGGTTCTTTGCTAATGTTAAACTTACATAATTCTGTAGTTGTCTGAATTTTGTCCATTAGTTTAAATCAAGTCTATTAAAAATGATTAAATTGACCAAGTCCGATGTGAAACAATAATATGTAACCTTTCTCATTTCGGGCGCGTAGTTCGTGTGCTAAAACTTTTCGTTACGTTTCGTAAGTTTCAAGTTTTACAACTTAAACCTAACGTTAGAAATTGCACACAAATTACTACTTTATCATGAAAATCTGACAAGAAATATATAGAAAGGGGAACTGATTCACTACATGTTCAGCATGGTTTGTTGTTACCACAGTGTTTACTTGAACTAGCTTCCTCACTAATGAGAGAAGGCTCGTGCGCGGAAAAAATGTTATTTATAAGACTGAATATAATCATGCTGTGTGGGTTGAGCAACCAAACATAGGCCTATACACTTGAAGCTCGTAAATAGAGATTTAACTTTCCGTCACACAATTTAACATACCGGCAGTGAGAATAAGATTGAATTGGAGCGTTCAATAAGGGACAATAAGTTTCTTTTATGTAGACTCGAAGTGTTACATTTCATATTATTATGAAGGGAATATCGAGCCAAAGAGAATCATCAAGTGACGTCCTCAATAATTTTAGCCTTCCTAAAATTTGAAAATATTCCGTGGAAAAAACAATAGCTATTTTTTTTTCGCGGGATAAAAATACCATATTTTGTAGCTAAAAGAGAAGGTCTTGTTTTACAGAATTTAAAGTCATGAAAACCCGTATAATATTTCGGGAAATCATTTCTGAGAAATAAATAAATAGTTTAAAATCATAAGATAAAAACGAGGGTTATATGTGCATTAATGGTTATAATTAACTTATATATTGATACTTTGGATCAATACATCGATAAAATGGTTTCATATATTGTAAAAATGAATTAATATATTGATAATTCGGTTTCATATAAAGACATCTGGTTCCATAAATGGCTTTTTTGGTACCATATATTGAAGAACTGGTATATATAAGGATATCTGGATCCATATATGGCTAATTTAGTACCATATATTGAATAATTGGTACATGTATAATATAATGTGATAACGAACTTATATATTGCTACTTTGGTTCCATACACTGATAAATTGGTTTCATATATTGTAAAAATAATTAATATATTGATAATTCGGTTTCACATAAGGATATCTGGTTCCATACATTGCTACTTTGGTACAATATATTGAAGAACTGGTATCATATATTGAGAAAATCAGCTTATTTATTGCTACATTGGTTTCATATATTGTAACTGTGGATTAGTATAATGGAGCCAGTTTAAGAACTTTCAATTCATATGTAGTTAAAGTGAAGTTATATACAATCGACATGGTTAAATTAATTGAAAAAGAACGATATATGACAGCCATGGGTTATTATAGATAAATACCGCTCACCTTATAAGACAAAATAAGGGAGATCACTAAGTAAACCCTATTTTTTCAGCAGCCAATTTTCAAATTTTTTTTTCATATCGTTTCATAAGTAACACATACAATATTGTAAGAAATTACATTACTACTTGTATTCAATAAATGTCTATTTTTACAATTTTACTGTGTAAAATAAATATAATGAAAAAATATACATAAAATGACTTCACAAAATATGTAAATAAATGATATTTATGTCATTTTCATAACGACGCATAGCACTTTTTAAAACATGTATAACGTTATAAAAAAATTCGAAAGTTGAAAATATGATGCTTTCACAAAATACTAAAGAATGTCATTATCAAAACAAAGTGGCAGTACTCATTCGTATTATGTCATTAATATGTGTAACTTTTTTACAGAATATCATTTTAGTATTCTTAATAAAGTATGACAAAAGTTGGTATGCATTAAGCTTTCTCAAAAGACTGAAAATGGCATTATCAACAAAATAGTACTCTTTTGTGTTACGTTATAAAAAATGACGAACATTGGAATGTATGAAGGTGTAACGAAAGACTCCAAATCAAAGTTTAGTAAACAATCTACCATTATACATAGTTTACAGACAGGAAAGATAAAATTGTCATTTCTTTTAACAGTTATAATAATGTTACTTTAACAGACAACCACCAAAAGCTGCATTTGCATCGACAAACTAGTTCATCACTTATATTTTTCACATCAGGACAATCGTGTTATAAAATAAAAAAGGTCAGCACCATCAAAGCAGAAATCGCATGGCTTACAGATACTCGGATGCATCCACTTGTATCTGAAATGAAAACAAAAGTAAATCAACTAATTTTCTAGTCTTATATTTTTTTTTTACAAGATATACACATGTGTCCCGTATTATTACTATCTACACATTTTATTTTTATGTTACCATTTGTAACAACAAAGACTGAAAATTTGACCGCCCGGAATTAGGAAGGACTTTTACATGGTAACTTCATGTACACAACAGGATTTATTTTATACCGCATGCGTTTATATATTGTTAAATTATAAATAACTGCTATAAAATAATTGTTGTTCGGTCTCTACTGCCGCTAATGACAATAAAGAATGATCAGCAATAGCTGTGTTTAGTTGTCAAAGAAATATGTCTTTGCTTTGTGTAAATCTGAACAACCGGTACCTCTGGTTAGAAAAACACTATTTCGAAGACATAATTATATGATTGTTATTGATAAATTTTGCTCTACAAAAATTAAATTTATTATTTAGTGTTTTTAAAACGTAAAGAATTAAAACTATTGCTTTTACAAGGGCTTTTTGATAGAGATATGAACTATAATCCTCGTTTTTTCCTTAGTAAGATAAACTGACCGGGTTTGGTTGGCTCTGATAATTCATTGATTGATCTTACAATGGCATCTGATGTCTTGCCAAGGAAGTTAATGTTATCATCAGTAAGCATCGTAGCTAGATCATCACAAGGATGGTGATAGCATTCCACCATATCTCCACGGAAATTTCCTGTATAAAGAAATCATTGCACAAGAATATAAACAAATTGCGATATTAATTCAGCATTCCACCATATATCCCCAGAAATTTACTGTATAATGAAAACGTCGCACAATAACAACATAAAAAGTGTTATGCCGATACTGATATGTTTTTCATATAGAACAAGCACTATGATATTCTACAAAAGACGTTCTTCTTAGTGCCTTATGCTAGCTTCAAGTAAACAGGGCAGACATACACTTGCTATCTGATCGTGATCTTACCATAGTCAGCACTGTTTGATATTTGCTAGTACAAATTTGGAATATTTCAGTACAGTGATGAAAAGTCTTGTCCTGTTAAAAAGATGAACACATGTATTAATCCATTTAAAGAATTTAGTGTGTTGCGGGTTAAAAGTCATATAAACATAGTAGGTCTGTGAATTTAAAAGTGGCGTCATTAAACGAATAAGCGAACAAAAACATTCTGTATCACGTTTCAGTGTACATTTTTATTACCAATAGATATGGCCATGTGAGTTTTAAGTTTACAATTTGTTATATAACTAACCTGAATCTGTCAAAAATATCGCTGGTATATTGTCACGCCAGAAGTTTCTGTGGTCACTGCGGAAGAAGTTTCCAAAAGAATTCATCAAGGTCTGATTCAGGGCACTTACATTTGCGAATGGTAAAGGAAACGATTCTATTTCAAACTGAGTGCGTTTCTCAGCTGCCCAGGACTTTGTCATTGAAGTTGAGAGTGAGTCATCAACTGTTTTGCGATATATCATAGCTAGAAAATCACCTTGGAAATTGTCAGACTTCATACTCTCGAACGACTTTGGAAATAGTTGATGAAACTGGAAGTTTGAAATAGTAATTTGTATATCTACAGTATGAAGCAAAGTTGACAGTCTATTTATTAAAAAAAGATTCATAACAGCAATGTAAATTTGACATTGTTGAAATAGTTTTAGTAGTTTGCACTTTTTATTAATACAGAAATCCTATTTCTCGTGGCGGAACTAACACTGCTACTTTGAATAAGAAAATAATACTTGAACTTACAGTAGCTTCTGCTCCATTAGGTAATTTCTGAGAATAACTGGATGTATTATATTCCATTATAGTATCCAAAATAATTATTCCATGCGGATTTATGGACCGGGCCGCTTTACCATAATTCTTGTCAAGCCATGGATTCAGCCAATGCTGGATAAAAACTTCGCTTCCTATATAACCTGCAAAAAACAAACCGAAATCAGCAATTGTATAGCAGATAATATTGTATGAAAGCTTTGTAAAATTGATGTCAAACATACGTATTAATTAATGATCTTGCTAATTCACCCTGGCAGTCAATAGAGCACTGTGCCATTATTATCGAGTCTTAAAATGTCATCAGAATCTATATATTTTGAAGATTAAGGGAAACAATATCTGAGCTACTAACAGTACAGGACCTGGTCAGACTTCGCCGATGTGCAAGTTCGCCTTACAGTAATATACAAATTGCAATGGCTGGTCACCTTTGGTAAATGTTTGATTATACTATTTGACACGCTCTTAAACAAAGAACAAAATCCATATCAAAAGAAGGGTGACTTTGTTATAAAAATTCATCAATGATTGGAGTGATATTAAATATTGAATAAGAGAAATGTTTGCGAATAGAACAAGTCAACGGTTTTAGCGAATAGGAGCCAGAGTACCAAATCAGAAATAAACTTATACATGTATCATAATAACGTATATGCGACCAAATTACGAAAAGATGAATCGTGGTAAAAATAACCACTACATTTACATGTACATTGGACGCATTTATACTCGTACTTTTGTACTATGATAAATAAAATAATCTATGCACTTTTGTACTTTGACAGCTCAAAGATTATCATTTATGTACATGTACATGTATACTTTTATTTGCACTTTAATACTAATATTTAGATAACACAAATCAACTTTTCTCACATACTATAGAGAGAAAACATATTCATTTCCCCTCTTCTGTAGTTAGACATTATTATAAATCATTTTGCGATTCAGTTCATATTTTTGAATATTCTTAAACAGCAAATATAGGGAACAAAACATCTTCGTTCAGATTATTTTACCTTCTTCCTCTAAGTCAAAAGACACAAATATAATTGTGTTTTTGCGCGTAACTCCTTGTTTGTTTTGGCCTGTCAGTTGCTTAGCAACTTCCAACATTGCAGCTACACCGGCACCGTTATCATCAACTCCTGTGAATTAAACAAAATAACGACCAGGGAACGTAATACATGTTATGTGAAAAGCATTTGTAATTGTTTCTCTTTCCGATCCTTGGACTACAGCATTGACTTCAGTTATGACATTTTTACCCCTTCCATACAAACAAAAAAGTAAATGGTAAACCACCTTCTGCTGTCATTTTTATTTCGGATATAGGGACAGACTTCACAATACTAGTACATAGCAAACAAACGTGTTAAAATGTAGTTTTATTCGTTCAATTATTCATTTCTACAAACAATTATTTATCTGCGAACAATAAAATAAAGGATGCCTCCGTCGTTTTTACATCAACTTAATGTAATATTAATATATTTCTCATATAAGTTCATATTTCTTAAGGGGAGAGGATTAAAAAGAGAATATCAATCGACAATGCTAATATATTATATAAAATACGATCATTACCTTTAGTATGTTGCACAGTGTCAAAGTGCGCACCAAGTCCGATAATCTTATCATTTACCTTTCCAAAGTTCGTGCCCTTTAGAATACCAACGACATTTGCAAAAGGTACCTGAAAAATTTTATTATCAAATTTCTGCTAGATCGTTTAATACGCATGATTTATATTTAATCGCTTGTTATTTTGCTTTTTAACCCCTAAATATTCATAAACAATCAAAAACCTTGGAATCATTAAAGCAGCCTTGTTTATGATGTATAATATATATAATTTGAGGACACTCAATATTTATTGCCATTTGAACGCTTAACGAATGATAACCTAAAAAATGATAACCTACAAAATAATAACGATTTTCAGAAAACTATTTCGGTAATAAAATGTGGATCACTCAGCACAATAATATTTGCTTAACTTTACAGATAAGAAAAAAAGACCCACCAGGAGTAAACTGTTGATAACGCGGAAATTTTCCAAAAACAAACTTTTTTCAGGTTGATAAAGACCACACGTTTATTTGTTTAATTAACATCAGAAAAAATAAATCACTATCATGACCGTTCTTTTTTTATAGGGAAATAGAAAAAAAGTAATAGCGGTAGTTTTCTGAAAACGATTGTTAATATTATTTCATGGAACAGGGACGGGACAGGAAGCTATTTCAAATAAGATAAAACCCTTTTTTTAGAAAATAAGATCATCAATGAAGATAAGAAGCAGTGCCTTTCGTTTTGTAGAATGTGGCATGAAAATATTTCTTTCCACGCCTTTAAAAGTGAACTCAACTGATTCGATAATTATTGCGCTTTTTAGGAGTTTTTTGTTGATATTTGTTTGTTTTGTTCGTTTATATTAAGACGCACAGTTGCCCATTAATGTCTTAAATACACAAAAATATATCTGTATGGACAATTGCCTTCTGATATAAGCCAATATTTCTTTGTTGGAATGGCTCTTTACTTGATAATAATTATAATACTAACATCATATTTTAACATGCTTGCCAATAGACAGTCAAACTATAATTTGATAATTTCACCGTGAAATTATCAAATATAACTTCCATAGTAGCCAGACTATATTTTAATGCGGATAAAAATTTTTGATAAGTAATATCATATTTCAAAAATATTCCCCATCACAAGCAAGCGATAAGATAAAACCGCTGACACTTACTTTAGATATGTCGGGGTAACTGAAGTTATGATATGAGGTTTCAAGCCCGAATCTTTTAAACTCATTGTATATGAATTCCTTGGAGGCCACTTTGTTAGTATTGTTGATTTCGTGGTGGCGATTTTCTGAGAAGTGTTTGGTAATTGTTGATCTCAAGTAATCAATGTCCGCTGCGTAGATCACGTGACCTATCCATAATGCAAAAAAAAATAGCATCATTATTATGCATATCTGACAATTACTCATTTGCTAGAGATATCGATCATTCGTGGAATAACATAGAATGATTTATATGCAAATAAGGACTTACAGATTACTATGTACGTAGATACTATTGTACGAAACATTTTGAAGACTTTACGCATGTAAATTATACATATGAGCCGTGTCACGACAAAACCAACATAGTGGGTTTGCGACCAGCTTCCGCGCAGTCTGATCAGGATCCATGCTGTTCGCTATCAGTTTCTCTACATGCTATAGGGTCTGTAAGCGAACAGCATGGATCCTGATCGGACTGCGCGGATGCGCAGGCTGGTCTGGATCCATGCTGGTCGCAAACCCATTATGTTGGTTTTGTCGTGACGCGGCTCAATTATATATCACTATCCCAACTCTTCCTCCTTACACCTACCACCCACAGATTCATGCTAATTTTCATGAAAATTTGAAAATGTATTTAATAGTATAGTATTGTAAAGATACCAAAAGAATGCAATTTACACATTATCAATGGCATTTACAAATATACAACACATGTAACTTACAAAAAAAGAGGTCAAAATATACAAAAATAGCTCTTACTACGATAGTAACGCAGAAGAAATATAGTTATAAATGCTGAAAAATAGATCATTAATCGCGCATAACATTTAAACTATTACTAAAATATTTAATCTCTTTACTTTTCCTAAAATCTTAAATCATCAATCTCAGGTTTGATTTTATTGAAATATTTTTGCTAATCATTTTTATATGGAGGCGTGCAGCTTTAAGGCAAACAAAAGATAAGATAAATGGAAAGTAAGTAGATCTATATAAACATTTAAACTGTTACAATTCAAGTGACATTGTGAATGTCGACTGCAAAAAGTTACAGATCATTGTCTTAGATTTCTGCATATTTTGATATGCTATAATATAAGGTTATCATACAATGATCAGTACAATACTGAAATCTATTGCTATTGGACACTACATGGCTGTGAACCTATATTGTACGAGGCGCTAGCGATTCCACAATTTTCACAAAAATGACAAAAATTTGGAGGAATGCTGCTTGCTGCTTTGAATAAGATAATGCCAAAAAATCAAGCAGTACTGCGTAAATAAATTTAAGAAAAAGTACACAAAAGAAACAGATGATTCCGGTTTTCAATCATCTAAATGTATTCAATCATTTAATATAAGTATGTATATTTATGTATAATGTCATATGTAGATCTGTGTTATTTTACCGTATACATGTATAAATTTCTTAGTTAAATAAGATTCTGACATAGTCTACATTTTCATTCACGATAGCTTAAAATTAATGCACTTAATAATGAAGAATATGTTTTTAGTTAATAAAGTTTTTGCCATTGTTAAAGCCCTACGTATTACTAGTAAATCATTATTTATAGCTATGTTGTATTACTTTATTTATATTTAGACTTGTCACATTATTATGATCAATTGTTATTACGTATTCCATCTTGTCCATTAGGTATTCCCATAAACAACACGTTTATACTTTAATAATATAGCTCTATTTTATTACTTTATTAAGATCGTGAGAAGAACTTCAAATATCTACTGTGCTGTGCGCTAACATTTATTCATTTTCCAAAGTATTATTTAAAGAATAAATACATGTGTACTTACACATAAGAAATGAAAGTCCGAGCAAACACCACATCATCATATATGTTCAAAGTATATACACTCTCTGAGATAAACCATAAAGTTAAGCTATTAGTGACAGTTATTCTGTAGGACACTTGAACAATATGCGCACTACGACAATTACACTAAATGCCACCTGTATTATCTGAACTCTCTTCAATAGCAGCCAGCAATTTCCGTTTAAACATTGACCTTAAAACTGTTTCAGTTTGATAAAAGCGTGCAAATTATAATACTACGTGACTGCGATAAAAGCATTTTCTGAAAAAATGACCAGATAAAAATCACATATTTACAAATACTTGAAGGGCAAAAAATGGGAGGAAAATAAAAATAAGACAAATGAGTAATCGCGCTTAGAAAATCGCAATATTTTCTGGAAAAAAAATGGAAGTACATGTAGTAGAGTAAATAAGCAAACGCTGAGACAGTACGCTCATTTTATAAGCAAACTACATGTAGGAGACAATAAAGTCACTTTAATTTCTATGCGGTTTTATTTATAAAAATAATTGAGGTTCGATATCAGCCGGAAAAATGCCTCACACATAAATACTCTTTAAAGGTAAATAGGGACATTATGATGTCATCAATTAGCAACATGATGTTGTGAAACACACCATTTTAACGACAAAAGTAGAACCAAGAATCTTCTATTTTGTGTTTACTATGTTTAGTAGAACCTGTTTACTATGATAAGTAGAACCTCTTAACACATAACGGCCTTTAAATGAAGAGGTTTATTTAACAGTTGTAACAACATTGTAATTTGCCATTGCAGAAATAGAAATAACAAACATAATTGAATGGGATAAGGCCGTGACTTTATTAAGCATTTGGTGCAAATAAATTTCAATGAAAACAAAATATGAAATAATGTAATGAATAAAATATGAAAGACAGCTCCCAGCGAAAATGCTTGGACAGCTACATAGCAACGCAATGGTGCTGAAACTATGATAATAAGCGCTAAATATGCTAAATTCTGTTACAATACGGTCTGGGAAATGGAGTCGTATGGCATTGAAAATCCAGTAGAAAATAACATATTCAGAGCTAAAGAGAAAACGAGGCGAAGGTGAACTCTCAGAGATCTCCGTATATAATGAGATGATGTTGACGGACAGCATTCATTGTACCGAAATGCACATAATAGCGTGTATTGAGGGCCACACAATATTTTATGAAATAAAATTCGCCAATCAGAAAATACCTATTACAATCACGATTTATTTTAAGGTAATATAGACTTTTACTTATATTACGATGGGAAGACATACATATACATGTGTACTTATATTCTTACATTGAATTTATGCCGATTGATAAACACCATTATAATATGGGGAGACTTTTGAAAGAGACATACTGGTAACGTAAGACAGAAACATTTTTTCGGAAGGGTTTGAATGCAAAGGTGCTTTACAAATAATAAAATCGTTTTTCAAGTATATATACTTGCAACTTTTTACAAACTCGTCAATATCTTTTTTAGTACATATCGGCATAAAAAGACTGTTCTATTTTAGTAGTCATTAACTGTATCTAAAATTGTTATTAATTTATTTGAATCTATACAAATACATTATTTATGTCGATGATATAAGTATTTAATTACCTCCCTTTATTCGCGCATATTTTTGATTGTTACATTTATATTCTACATTATTAGCTCGACTATACGAAGTATATGGAGAGCTGTCCTACTGGCCCCGGCGTCCGCGTCGGCGTCCGCGTCCGCGTCCAGATTTTAGATTAAAGTTTTGGTGCAGTAAAATATTTTTCACTATAACTTTGTCATTTCTTAAGGTATCAACTTCAAACTTTAAATATATGTTCCTTATCATCTACCACATCTTATGTGACAAGGTTCATAACTCTAGCACCAATATTTTCAGATTTATCTCCCCTTGAACTTAGAATTTTCCTTAAAAAGTACTATTTTTTACTGTTACTTCTTTATTTCTTAAGGGATCAACCTCATACTTCAAATATATGTACCTTATCATCATCCCCATCTGATGTGATAAGGTTCATAACTCTAGCACCAATATTTCCAGATTTATCTCCCCTTGAACTTAGAATTTTCCTCAAAAATACTATTTCTTACTGTTTCTTCTTTATTTCTTAAGGGATCAACCTCGTACTTCAAATATATTTATGTTATCATCATCCCCATCTTATGTGACAAGGTTCATAACTCTAGCACCAATATTTTCAGATTTATCTCCCTTTGAACTTAGAATTTTCCATAAAATATCTTATTTTTACTGTTACTTATTTATTTCTAAAGTGATCAACCTCATACTTCAAATATATATACGTTATCATCATCCACATGTTATGTGACAATGTTCATAACTCTAGCACCAATATTGCAAGAATTATCTCCCCATAAACTTAGATTTCTTTACTAGAAAATTTTATTTTTTATTATAACTTTTTTTTTTTAAAGGTATCTACCTCAAACTTCAAATACTTATTCCTTATCATCAATTACATTTTATGTGACAATGTTCATAACTCTTGAAGCAATATTTACAGATTTATCTCTCTTTGAACTTAGGATTTTCTTTAAGAAATATAATAACTTCTTTACTTTTTAAGGTATCTACTTCAAACTTCAAATATATATTTCTTATCATTACACAAATGTTGTGTGACAAGGTCCATAACTCTAGCATGGCTATTTAGAATTATTCCCCTTGATCTTGGAATTAATGTTTACAAATGTTATGTTTTTACTATTTTTTAATACATATTAATACATAATTGATTTTTCTTTCATAGTTTTGTCCTCCTTACTGCGTCCAGTATTTTATTAGTCGAGCTTCGCTGTCTCCTGTGACAGCTCTTGTTCATAATGTATTAATATAAATTTTTTTTTTTAAAAAAAATTTTTTTTTTTTTTTTTTAAAAAAAATTTTAAAAAAATTTTTTTTTTTTAAAAAAATTAAAAAATTTTTTTTTTTTTTCCCTTTTTCCCTTTTTTAAAAATTTTTTAAAATTTTTTTAAAAATTTTTTTTTCCCCTAAAATTTTTTTTTTTCCCCTTTTTTTTTTAATTTTTTTTAAATTTTTAAAAAATTTTTTTTTTAAAAAAATTTTTTTTTTTAAAAATTTTTTTAAAAAAAAATTTTTTTTGGAAAAAAAAACCTTTAAAAAAAAGGCCCTTTTTTTTAATTTTTTTTATTATTAAAGTTTATTTAAAAAAAACCAAAAATTTTTTTTTTTAAAATTTTTTTTTTTTTTTTTTTTTAAACCCAAAAAAAAAAAAAAAAATTTTTTTTTTTTTTTTTTTTGACAAATCCTTTTTAAAACCCCCGGGGGACAAAATTTTTGGGGGGGGGAAAAAAAAAAACCAAAAATTTTTTTAAAAAGAATTTTTTAATTTTTTTTTTTTAAAAAAAATTTTTTTAATTTAAAAAAAAAAAAAAATTTGGAATTTAAAAAAATTTTAAAAAAAGGGGGTTAAAAAAAAAAAATTTAAAAAAAATTTTTTTGGGGCCCAAAAAAAAAAAAAAAAAAAATTTAAAAATTTTAAAAAAAAAATTTTTTAAAAAGGGTAAAAAAAACCCTTTTTAAAATTTTTTTTTTTGGGGAAAAAAACTTTTCCCCAAAAAATTTAAAAAAAAAAATTTTTTTTTTTTTTTTTTAAAAAATTTTAAAAAAAAAAAAGGAAAAGGAAAATTTTTAAAAAAGGGGAAAAAAAAAAAAAGTTTTTTTAAAAAAAAATTTTTATTTAAGGAAAAATTTTTAAAATTATGCCCCCAAAAAAGTTTTTTAAAAAAAAAAAAAAAATTTTTTTTCCCCAAAAAAAAATTTTTTTTTTTTTTTTAACCCCTTTTTTTTTTGGGGTTTTTTTTTTTAAAAAAAATTTTTTTTTATAAAAAAAATTTTTTTTTGGGGGGGCAAAGGGGGTTGAAAAAACCCCCCAAAAAAAATTTTTTTTTAAAAAGGGGGAAAAAAATTTTTAAAAAATTTAAAAAAAAATTTTTTTTCCCCCCTTTTTTTTTTCCCCCTTTTTTAAAAAACCCCAAAAAAAATTTTTTAAAAATTTTTTTTAAAAATTTTTTGGGGAAAAAAAAAACCTTTTTAAAAAAATTTTCCCCCCCCCTTTTTCCTCCCAAATTTTTTGGAAAACCTTTTCCAAAATTTTAAAAAAAATTTTAAAAAAAAAGGGGGAAAAAAAAAGGGGGGGCCCCCCAAAAAAAAAAAACCCCTTTTTTTTTTAAAAATTTTTTTAAATTTTTCCCCAAAAAAAAACCCAAAAAAACCCTTTTTAAAATTTTTTTTTTTTTTTTTTTTATAAAACCCAAAAAAGGAAACCCCTTTTTTTTTTTTTCCCCTTTTTTTTTTTTAAAAAAAAAAAAAAAGGGAATTTCCCCCCCTTTTTCCCCTTTTTAAAAAAATTTTTTTTTCAAAAAGGGGGTTTTTTTAAAAAATATTTAAAAAATTTTTTTTTTTTAAAAAAACCCCCAAAAAAAAAAATAAAAAAAAAATTTTTTTTTAAAAAAAAAAAAAAAAAAAAAATTTTTTTTTTTTTTAAATTTATTCCAAAATTTCCCCCCTTAAAAACCCAAAATTTTAAAAAAAAAAACCCAAAAAATATTAAAACCCTTTTTTTTGGGGGTTTTTTTATTTTATTTTTTTTTTTAAAAAAAAAAAATTTTTTCCCCTTTTTGGGGGGCCCGGAAAAAAAAATTGGGGGAAAAAAAAAATTTGGGAAAAAGGGAAAAAAACCCCCCGGTTTTTTTGAAAAAAAAATTTTGAATTTTTAAAAAAAGGGGAAAAACAAAAAAACCCCCTTTTTACCCCTTTTTAAAAAAAAATTTTAAAAAAAATTTTTTTTTAAAAATTTAAAAAAATTTTTAAAAAATTTTTTTAAAAAAGGAAAAAGGGAAATTTTAAAAAAATTTTTTAAAAAACCCCTTTTTTTAAAAAAAAAAAATTTTAAAAAACTTTAAAAGTTTATTTTTTTTTTTTTGGGGGTTTTTTTTTTTACAAAAAAAAAATTTTTTTTTTCCCCTTAAAAATTTTTAAAAGGGGGGGGTTTTTTCCCCCAAAAAAAACCCTTTTTTTAAAAAAAAAAATTCCATTAAAAAAAACCCTTTTTTTAAAAAAAAAACAAATAAATTTTTTTAAAAAAAAAAAAAAAACCAAAAAAAAAAAAAATTTTTCCAAAAACCCCCCAAAAAAAAAAAAATTTTTTTTATTTTTAAAAAACCCGGGGGGTTAAAAAAAAAAACTATCCAAAAATTTTTTTTTTTTTTAAAAATTTTTTTTAAAAAAAAAAATTTTTTTTTTGGGGTTTTTAAAAAAAATTTTTTTTCCCAAAAAAATTTTTTAAAAATTTTTTTTTGGGGGGGAAAAAAAAATTTTAAAAATTTTTTTTTTTTTTTAGGTTTTTAAAAAAAAAAAAAATTTTTTTTTTTTTTTTTCTTTTTTTTTTGGGGGGGAAAATTTTAAAGGGGGCCCAAAAAAAGGGCCCCCCCAAAAATTTTTTGGAAAAAAATTTTTAAAAAAAAATTTTTTTTCCCCCCCCCCAAAAAAAAAAAAAAAAAAAATTAAAAAACCCCCCAAACCAAAAAAAAAAAATTTTAAAATTTTTTAAAAAAACCAAATTTTCCCCAAAAACCCCCCTTTTTTAAAAAAAAAAAAACTTTTTAAAAAAAAACCAAAAACCAAAAATTTTCCCTTTTTTAAAAAAAAAAAAAGAATTTTTTTTCCAAAATTTCCCTTTTTTTAATTTTTTAAAATAACGCTAAATAAAACGCTTTATTTAATAAAGAAAATAAACCTACTTATAAGTCATAGAGGACACAATGCAATCATTTTATAAGTAAACGAAGAGACACATCAATCATTTTATAAGTAATAGTAGAAACAATAAAACCATTTTAAACGCAGACGAAAAGACGTTGCAATCACTTTATAAACAAACGAAGGAACAATGCAATCATTTTATAAGTAAACGAAGAGCCGATACAATATGTGATTTCAAACAGTACTATCCATAATCATATTGCAAGCTTTGTTTTATTGTTTTCACAGGAAGTAGATGCTTTTACACAGGAAGTAGATGTGTTCTACACAGGAAGTAGGTGTGTTCTACACAGGAAGTAGATGTGTTCTACATAGTGGTTATTGGTTACTATCTGACAGAAGCTACAGGCATTGTGTATGAATTTGCCTTATAAAAAATTTATTTTAAGATTTAGATATTATTTTAAAAGCCGTTATGTTTGTGTGTTTGTGTTTGATATCTTTTCATAAGTTTAACGACGGCGTATTTCGTTATTTGCACGCGATAGCCGCCATTCTAGAAGCGCCATGACTTCCACAATCGAATCCTATCTGCCCTATTCGTCACTCTTCGGGCCTAAAATAAAATATCTTTTTCCCTTCCGCTACCTACCTAATCACAGCTACCCAAAAAATCTTTAAAGTGATGCTAAACATTCACAATTTGCTTGAACTCCATATAATTTTGATTGAAAAAAAAATTGGTTAAAAATATTTTATCGACCTACCTACCCTATCCATACTAGCATGGGTCGCGGAGGGGGAAACAAAGATAACTTTAAGGCTTGCCTCGGATAATGACCACGAAATATACGGAACGGATCTGGTTCGGCCTTACTTACAAAACCTAAACAAACAGTAAGTAATTGTTGTGAGTTGTTGGCCAAGTTTATTCCATTATATCGTGTGATAGTCCATTCAAAGTAATTTTATAGATAAAAAAGTAAACAGTACATTATTTATAAGCTTATTATTATAATATTTATAGAAACCGAAAGTACAAATTTTTACCTGTTGATGATATTTCGGATTTGATTATAACAGTATTTATATTGTTTGTAATTTTAAGACATCGCGTTTCTGCGACGTCATACAATATTCTGCGAGACACAGTCTATAATCAGTGCGCGCTTTTACGTCCCATGAGAGGCAAAAGAAATCAAAGCATTAAAAATACTGATGGAATTTACATGATTATTAAAATACGGATGAATACTTGTAAATAGCCTCAATATCAAATTTTTAATGAGAAAAACCGCTACTTTTTTCTGCCCTCGATCCACCACATACATACTTTGTCACGCTACGATTCAATCCTTAATTCCTGTTTTGTTCTGAATTTTAAAGGCACATTATGCCTCAGAAGCGAGTATTTTTCCCTAAAACACGGGTTTCAATAACGTTTTGATAAATAACGATTTAACAGCATGTCAGCTGCTTATCACTTTAAGAAAGTAGCGGAGGATTAAAAAATGTTTGTAATAAAAGTAGCAAAATGTAAACAAAGTAATATTTGACTTTCATAAACAATACCCAATCACTATACTAAATTGCCTACAATTAACAGAAGCAAAAGAAGATTTAGGATAATGACTGGTCAGTCACTTTTGGAAATTAAAACATAATACTTAAAAGATCAAAAGCTTTTACAAAATAAAAATAAAAGCACTTCTGGGGCTAAATTTTCTTCTTCAAAGCCAGATAAACAATTTTTTTACTATAACAGATCTTTTGGGTGTTGACATAACACATTATGTTTTTTAATCATAGTTTTTACCGAAATTGACATTTTTTTTCATGTGGATATTAAAAAGTTACATTCGTTACTCATTACTAATTATAAAAAGAAAACAGTCCTACTGAAATTGTGTGGTATTCGTGTAATTGCCTGGCACTCTTGCATTTGACTATCACTGTGGTACTTTTTCAAACTGCCTTTATAGCGTGTACATGCGCTAAAGCATATACGATTGCATAATGTCACAAAGAGAACCATAATGATTGAAATATACAATAATGAAATAACAAATATTATTGTGTAAAACACTACTTAAAAGGTATTCTAAAACCAGGTGTAGTAAAAAGATTTCAAACTATAGTAATCATTGCAAGTAAAATTGAAAAAAAAACATAACGTGGTGTTGGTAAGGAATCGAACCAGAGACCTTCAGATCGGTGGTCGGACATCTATACCAATACACAACACCTCATTTAGCAAATATAATGTTAACGGTCTTATACTGGCGTCTAAATGGCAGAAGATCAATAAATCGTGAAGTAAATATCAATGCAATTTTTATTAAAACATACATTGACAATTTTTCATAGCATCGCATTGAGTCCATTTAGGTAAGATCTTTCGCCAGTTAGTTTATATATTTCTTATTTGCAACCTTTACAACGGACAAAAAAGAAACCTCTTACAAAAGAAATGAATCATTTGGATATTCTTATCTAATATTGCGTGAAGATAAATATAAAAAGTTTTAAGTGATATAGTATCAACAATTAAATATGATGAATAATAATAATCCTTGCCAAATACACATTGTTACAATGTTTATAACCACATCCAGAGTGTGTCTGACTACCGTTATATTAGAGAAATTTAACATGTATGTGTCAAAAAGTAATTTGGTAGACAACTCATGCATTTACTCGTGGTGATCAGTAAACTTTATGATGACGTTTGCTGTATTGAATTTCTGAAAATCTATGTTGACCTTATTACATTTAACTGACAAAAGAAAAAAACCTTGGGGATATTTTCGCATTTGAAAACCATATCAATACAACATTAACATATTTTTTTTCTGTCTACCCGAAATAAATTCAGCTGTTGACCCGTATAAAATTCAACAGTAAACTATTTTCGGAAATAGCTTTTATTTAAGTTACGTAAAATGAATGCTTCCGGGCAGCAAATATCATCTTGTCCTGAGAACTAAAAACATTAATTCATTCTCGCCCGTCCACTAGACCGCCTGCCTGTCCGACCCCCCGCCCGCCAGGGGCGTTCCTATAATACCAGCGGTACTCTTATACATACATGAAAACTCTCATTCATACATGCCAACACTCATCCATACATACATGACAACTCGCATACGTACATGACAACACTCATACATACATGACCAATCTCATATATACATGACTACTCTCTTACATGTACTCTGACAATACATACATACATACATACATACATACATACATACATACATACATACATACATACATACATACATACATACATACATACATACATACATACATACATACATACATACATACATACATACATACATACATACATACATACATACATGACTACTCTCTTACATACATGACAACTCTCTTACATACATGACAACTCTCATACAAATATGACAACACTCATGCATACATGACAACTCGCATACATAGATGACAACACTCATAAATACATGACTGCCCTCATACATACATGACAAAACTCATACATACATGACAACTCGCATACATACATGACAACATTCATGCATACATCAGTACTCTCATAAATACATGACTACTCACATAAAATGCGTTCCAGAATAAAAAAAGGAAATTCCAGATGTCCTTTTTCCGGAGGTCGACCAATAGGCACTTTTTCAGCAACAAATTCACATGCAGAGAGAGAGAAAGTCCCTATATTTATAACCTCAGACGGAACGCATTGTACCATCCGTTCTGCGGATAATATTCCTCTATCTTATAAATGGGTTTATTTAATGAAAAAGTTGTTCGGAGTAATTTGATGAATATTTCTCTTACTTTTTAATGAGTCAATATTACTGTCATTTATGTGGATTACAAAAGCCATTTAAATAAATAGAAGTCGGTCAATATTTTTTAAATATGAAATAGTAGGGTTAAAAATTAACGCTAGCATCTGATATTTTTTTCGTTACATGTTTTCATACTTTTGTTCGAGAATATATAGTAGTGAAAAAAATACATCCAATATTAATTCTCGTACGTATGAAAAAATAATATAATAATTGGCTATATAAAACTGATGACATTTATCTGTTAAATTTTCCATCGCATTCTTAAGAACATAAATATTTTTTATCAAATAAGCATACACGTTTGATTCTTTAAGTTAAATAGAAAATTGTTTTATTCATTGTACATTTATGAATAAATTTTTATCAAAATAAGTTTTCTATTACTGCAGTGTAACATATGTCTCGTATAGCACTGGTGTCGTAACTACTGTCGTCAATATGCAAAATTATTAAAAATAAATAAAAAGAGAGCTGGTGAAATATTTATTTTAATTTCACTCGATGAAGTAAATCACGTAATTACATAATAAATGGTGTCCCTTTTCATTATATTCTTAAATATCCTTAATATAAATTCTGAAATATTAAAAAAATATTGATTACATAAAGATAGTTTATTTTCCTTTTTTACTTTAAGACTGCAGTGAAACAGATTTCCGTTTTTTCACTGGTGTCTTTTCGGACTACATTCGTCTAAACTCAGTCAAATTACAAAATTAAAGGAAAAGTCTTTCAAATTGTAATGTCAAACAAAAGAAAAATTTCAATAATAAACAAGAAATTCAAGTGAATTTTCTATAAATACAGGATTGATTTTCATATTGTGGCATGAAAACTCTTATGTTTCACTCGTCGCGAATTTTCATACTACAAGAACTTAAACATTCCCCTTTTATTCCCCTTTTATCTCCTATTTTTGATTTAACTCCTTTTTTTTTGAGCGTATCTTAAAAAAGTCACTTATTTATAATTCCTTTTAGAACTATTTCCGTGTCTTAAAATGTCATCCGAATCTATATATTTTGAAGATTAAGGGAAACAATATCTGAGCTACTAACAGTACAGGACCTGGTCACACGTCACCGATGTGCAGGTTCGCCTTACAGTAATATACAAATTGCAAAGGCTGGTCACTTTTGGTTAATGCTTTTGACACTCTCTAAAACAAAGAAAGAATTCCATATCAAAAGAAGGGTGACTTTGTTATAAAAATCCATCAATGATTGGAGTGATATTAAATATTGAATAAGAGAAATGTTTGCGAATAGAACAAGTCAACGGTTTTAGCGAATAGGAGCCAGAGTACCAAATCAGAAATAAACTTATACATGTATCATAATAACGTATATGCGACCAAATTACGAAAAGATGAATCGTGGTAAAAATAACCACTACATTTGCATGTACATTGGACGCAGTTATACTCGTACTTTTGTACTATGATAAATAAAATAATCTATGCACTTTTGTACTTTGACAGCTCAAAGATTATCATTTATGTACATGTATACTTTTATTTGCACTTTAATACTAATATTCAGATAACACAAATCAACTTTTCTCACATACTATAGAGAGAAAACATATTCATTTCCCCTCTTCTGTAGTTAGACATTATTATAAATCATTTTGCGATTCAGTTCATATTTTTGAATATTCTTAAACAGCAAATATAGGGAACAAAACATCTTTGTTCAGATTATTTTACCTTCTTCCTCTAAATCAAAAGACACAAATATAATTGTGTTTTTGCGCGTAACTCCTTGTTTGTTTTGGCCTGTCAGTTGCTTAGCAACTTCCAACATTGCAGCTACACCGGCACCGTTATCATCAACTCCTGTGAATTAAACAAAATAACGACCAGGGAACGTAATACATGTTATGTGAAAAGCATTTATAATTGTTTCTCTTTCCGATCCTTGGAATACAGCATTGACTTCAGTTATGACATTTTTACCCCTTCCATACAAACAAAAAAGTCAATGGTAAGCCACCTTCTGCTGCCATTTTTATTTCGGATATAGGGACAGACTTCACAAATGCTGGTACATAGCAAACAAACGTGTTAAAATGTAGTTTTATTCGTTCAATTATTCATTTCTACAAACAATTATTTATCTGCGAACAATAAAATAAAGGATGCCTCCGTCGTTTTTACATCAACTAAATGTAATATTAATATATTTCTCATATAAGTTCATATTTCTTAAGGGGAGAGGATTAAAAAGAGAATAGTGTTATGAAATTTGAAACTAGTCTTTTACTAGAAGAGTATTCTTTTAGGATGGTATATCTGGACAACATTTCTAAGCTGGTTAAAATGTTTATGTTAACTTTTCTCATTTTTGTTGTAAAACAATTGAGTCATTAACAGTCCAGAATATTGGCACAGCTCAGTTATTTTTAGATTATGAGCATACCTCATTCCAAATTTGGAAAGGTCGCGCAGACAAAGGTCGCGCGACACTTAAGGTCGCGCAATAGGAAAGGTCGCGCAGAATCAGCTTTCCCAGGCATGCTAGTTCCAAATATGGAGAGGTCGCGCAATAAGAGGTCGCGCAGACTAAAAGTACAAGGTTTAAGTTATTTTTAGCCCTTCAGCATCTCAATTGTTGTTAACAAAGCATAATTTGGTCATATCAGATTTTATGAATGGGATTCCCTACTGCTTTATCTATGTACAGGTTACTTGGTTCAAATGTTGAGCTATATGTTGTAAAGCTGGAGAGATTATATTTCTGTTGTTTAATGAATTATCAGTCAGTATTATAACTTTATAGAAATGTCAATCAGTAGTAAGTGTATTGGTCTTATAAGCCATATTTAGTACATATATCTTTATTAATACAAGTGTAGTTTGCACTATTACATGTACTAAGTTGCATTATTGGACAGATAGTAATTATGCTATTGAGTGTTAACATGTAAATTTATATAACTATTATGTATTTTTGCACTTATGTTTGTATTGTACAACAGTCTGTATACCTGAACCAGTTGCAGGCCATTTTGAACATTGTTAAGGCATTGTCAGCACTTTTAATAGGTCGCGCAACATTCAGGTCGCGCAATGAGTTGTGTGCCAAACTGGTTAGCGCAAGTGGGTTGCGCGACAGTCTACTTTTGCACACCACCCTAGCTGCGCAAACAGAAGGGTATATAAGCTGGGAACTTTTCTAGCTGGGTGGGTTTTTGAGGAGTTTTGAAGTGAGTTGGGGTTTTGAGTTGGAGTTGGTTAGTAATTGCAGAAATGTATTTGTTGAAGTTGTTAAGGATTTTACTTTGGTTTTGACTGTTGATAGAGAATAAAATGATGCATTATTTTGATTTACTGCAATAAATATAATCCTGCTTTCACTTGGACTTGACTTGTTCATTATACCAGCATAGAGAAATGGTTTACTTTTAAGCGAAAAGAGTGAATAAACATAACTTTTCACAAAAGAGAAGTTTTCGTACCAATATCAATCGACAATGCTAATATATTATATAAAATACGATTATTACCTTTAGTATGTTGCACAGTGTCATAGTGCGCACCAAGTCCGATAATCTTATCATTTACCTTTCCAAAGTTCGTGCCCTTTAGAATACCAACGACATTTGCAAAAGGTACCTGAAAAAATAGTATTATCTAATTTCTGCTAGATCGTTTAATACGCATGATTTATATTTAATCGCTTGTTATTTTGCTTTTTAACCCCTAAATATTCACAAACAATCAAAAACCTTGGAATCATTAAAGCAGCCTTGTTTATGATGTATAATATATATAATTTGAGGACACTCAATATTTATTGCCATTTGAACGCTTAACGAATGATAACCTAAAAAATGATAACCTACAAAACAATAACGATTTTCAGAAAACTATTTCGGTAATAAAATGTGGATCACTCATCACAATAATATTTGCTTAACTGTACAGATAAGAAAAAAAGACCCACCAGGAGTAAACTGTTGATAACGCGGAAATTTTCCAAAAACAAACTTTTTTTCAGGTTGATAAAGACCACACGTTTATTTGTTTAATTAACATCAGAAAAAATAAATCACCATCATGACCGTTCTTTTTTATAGGGAAATAGAAAAAAGTAATAGCGGTAGTTTTCTGAAAACGATTGTTAATATTATTTCGTGGAAGAGGGACGGGACAGGAAGTTATTACAAATAAGATAAAACCCCTTTTTTTTAGAAAATAAGATCATCAATGAAGATAAGAAGCAGTGCCTTTCGTTTTGTAGAATGTGGCATGAAAATATTTCTTTCCACGCCTTTAAAAGTGAACTCAACTGATTCGATAATTATTGCGCTTTTTAGGAGTTTTTTGTTGATATTTGTTTGTTTTGTTCGTTTATATTAAGACGCACAGTTGCCCATTAATGTCTTAAATACACAAAAATATATCTGTATGGACAATTGCCTTCTGATATAAGCCAATATTTCTTTGTTGGAATGGCTCTTTACTTGATAATATAATACTAACATCATATTTTAACATGCTTGCCAATAGACAGTCAAACTATAATTTGATAATTTCACCGTGAAATTATCAAATATAACTTCCATAGTAGCCAGACTATATTTTAATGCGGATAAAAATTTTTGATAAGTAATATCATATTTCAAAATTATTCCCCATCACAAGCAAGCGATAAGATAAAACCGCTGATACTTACTTTAGATATGTCGGTGAAACTGAAGTTATGATATGAGGTTTCAAGCTCGAATCTGTTAAACTCGTTGTAAATGAATTCCTTGGAGGCTACTTTGTTAGTATTGTTGATCACGTGGTGACGATTTTCTGAGAAGTGTTTGGTAATTGTTGATCTCAAGTAATCAATGTCCGCTGCGTAGATCACGTGACCTATACATTAAACAGAAAAATAGCATCATCATTATGCATATCTGGCAATTACTCATTTGTTAGAGATATCGATCATTCGTGGAATAACATAGAATGATTTATATGCAAATAAGGACTTACAGATTACTATGTACGTAGATACTATTGTACGAAACATTTTGAAGCATTTACGCATGTTAATTATACATATGAGCCGTGTCACGACAAAACCAACATAATGGGTTTGCGACCAGCTTCCGCGCAGTCTGATCAGGATCCATGCTGTTCGCTATCAGTTTCTCTACATGCTATAGGGTTTGTAAGCGAACAGCATGGATCCTGATCGGACTGGTCGCAAACCCATTATGTTGGTTTTGTCGTGACGCGGCTCAATTATATATCACTATCCCAACTTTTCCTCCTTACACCTACCACCCACAGATTCATGCTAATTTTCATGAAAATTTGAAAATGTATTTAATAGTATAGTATTGTAAAGATACCAAAAGAATGCAATTTACACATTATCAATGGCATTTACAAATATACAACACATGTAACTTACAAAAAAGAGGTCAAAATATACAAAAATAGCTCTTACTAGTAGTAAGAGCTATTTTTGTATATTTTGACCTCTTTTTTAATAGTTTCATGTAAAATCTGAAAGTAATCAACATCAATCAAATTGTAATCATAATTACAGACTGAATTTAAGCTGTAATTGATTAATTACAATTAATGTAATCAATTTTGAGCAAGGTAATCAATTACATGATGATTACAGTGTAATCATGTAATCAATTAAAAAATCAATGATTACGATTAGTGATTACCCCAGGTCTGCTTACTACGATAGTAACGCAGAAGAAATATAGTTATAAATGCTGAAAAATAGATCATTAATCGCGCATAACATTTAAACTATTACTAAAATATTTAATCTCTTTACTTTTCCTAAAATCTTAAATCATCAATCTCAGGTTTGATTTTATTGAAATATTTTTGCTAATCATTTTTATATGGAGGCGTGCAGCTTTAAGGCAAACAAAAGATAAGATAAATGGAAAGTAAGTTCTAAGATCTATATAAACATTTAAACTGTTACAATTCAAGTGACATTGTGCATGTCGACTGCAAAAAGTTACAGATCATTGTCTTAGATTTCTGCATATTTTGATATGCTATAATATAAGGTTATCATACAATGATCAGTACAATACTGAAATCTATTGCTATTGGACACTACATGGCTGTGAACCTATATTGTACGAGGCGCTAGCGATTCCACAATTTTCACAAAAATGACAAAAATTTGGAGGAATGCTGCTTTGAATAAGATAATGCCAAAAATAAAGCAGTACTGCGTAAATAAATTTAAGAAAAAGTACACAAAAGAAACTGATGATTCCGGTTTTCAATCATCTAAATGTATTCAATCATTTAATATAAGTATGTATATTTATGTATAATGTCATATGTAGAACTGTGTTATTTTACCGTATACATGTATACATTTCTTAGTTAAATAAGATTCTGACATAGTCTACATTTTCATTCACGATAGCTTAAAATTAATGCACTTAATAATGAAGAATATGTTTTTTGTTAATAAAGTTTTTGCCATTGTTAAAGCCCTACGTATTAATAGTAAATCATTATTTATAGCTATGTTGTATTACTTTATTTATATTTAGACTTGTCACATTATATGATCAATTGTTATTACGTACTCCATCTTGTCCATTAGGTATTCCCATAAACAACACGTTTATACTTTAATAATATAGCTCTATTGTATTACTTTATTAAGATCGTGAGAAGAACGTCAAATATCTACTGTGCTGTGCGCTAACATTTATTCATTTTCCAAAGTACTATTTAAAGAATAAATACATGTGTACTTACACATAAGAAATGAAAGTCCGAGCAAACACCACATCATCATATATGTTCAAAGTATATAAACTCTCTGAGATAAACCATAAAGTTAAGCTATTAGTGACAGTTATTCTTAAACAATATGGGCACTACGACACTTATACTCAATGCCGCCAGTATATCTGAACTCTCTTCAATAACAGCCAGCAATTTCCGTTTAAACATTGACCTTAAAATTGTTTCAGTTTGATAAAAGTGTGCAAATTATAATACTACGTGACTACGATAAAAGCATTTTCTGAAAAAAATGACCAGATAAAAATCACATATTTACAAATACTTAAAGGGCAAAAAATGAGAGGAAAATAAAAATAAGACAAATGAGTAATTGCGCTTAGAAAATCGCAATATTTTCTGGAAAAAAAATGGAAGTACATGTAGTAGAGTAAATAAGCAAACGCTGAGATAGTACGCTCATTTTATAAGCAAACTATATGTAGGAGACAATAAAGTCACTTTATAAGTCATAGAGGGCACAATGCAATCATTTTATAAGTAAACGAAGAGACACATCAATCATTTTATAAGTAATAGTAGAAACAATAAAACCATTTTAAACGCAGACGAAAAGACGTTGCAATCACTTTATAAACAAACGAAGGAACAGTGCCATCATTTTATAAGTAAACGAAGAGCCGATACAATATATGATTTCAAACAGTACTATCCATAATCATATTGCAAGCTTTGTTTTATTGTTTTCACAGGAAGTACATACATGACTACTCTCATACATACATGACTACTCTCATACATACATGACAGCTCTCATTCATACATGACTACTCTCATACATACATGACTACTCTCATACATACATGACTACTCTCATACATACAAAACAACTCTCATTCATACATGACTACTCTTATACATACATGACTACTCTCATTCATACATGACTACTCTTATACATACATGACTACTCTCATACATACATGTCTACTCTCTTACATACATGACTACTCTCATACATACATGACTACTCTCTTACATACATGACTACTCTCATACATACATGACTACTCTCATACATACATGACTACTCTCATACATACATGACTACTCTCATACATACATGACTACTCTCATACATACATGACTACCCTTATACATACATGACTACTCTCATACATACATGTCTACTCTCTTACATACATGACTACTCTCATACATACATGACTACTCTCATACATACATGACTACTGTCATACATACATGACTACTCTCATACATACATGACTACTCTCTTACATACATTACTACTCTCATACATACATTACTACTCTTATACATACATGACTACTCTCATATATACATGTCTACTCTCTTACATACATGACTACTCTCTTACATACATGACTACTCTCATACATACATGACTACTCTCATACATACATGTCTACTCTCTTACATACATGACTACTCTCATACATACATGACTACTCTCATACATACATGACTACTCTCTTACATACATGACTACTCTCATACATACATGACTACTCTCATACATACATGACTACTCTTAAACATACATGACAACTCCCATACATACATGACAACTCTCATACAAATATGATAACACGCATACATTCATGACAACTCGCATACATACATGACAAAACGACGGCGTATTTCGTTATTTGCACGTGATAGCCGCCATTCTGGAAGCGCCATGACTTCCACAATCGAATCTTATCTGCCCTATTCGTCACTTTTAGGGCCTAAAATAAAATATTTTTTTCCCTTCCGCTACCTACCTAATCACAGCTACCCAAAAAATCTTTAAAGTGATGCTAAACATTCACAATTTGCTTGAACTCCATATAATTTTGATTGAAAAAAAAATTGGTTAAAAATATTTTATCGACCTACCTACCCTATCCATACTAGCATGGGTCGCGGAGGGGGAAACAAAGATAACTTTAAGGCTTGCCTCGGAAAATGACCACGAAATACAAAGAACGGATCTGGTATTTCGGCTTTACTTACAAAACCTAAACAAACAGTAAGTAATTGCTGTGAGTTGTTGGCCAAGTTTGTTCCATTATATCGTATGAAAGTCCATTCAAAGTAATTTTATAGATAAAAAAATAAACAGTACATTATTTATAAGCTTATTATTATGATATTTGTAGAAACCAAAAGTACAAATTTTTACCTGTTGATGATATTTCGGATTTGGTTTTAACAGTATATTTATATTGTTTGTAATTGTCAGACATCGTGTTTCTGCGACGTCATACAATATTTTGCGAGACACAGTCTATAGTCAGTGCGCGCTTTTACGTCCCATGAGAGGCAAAAGAAATCAAAGCATTAAAAATACTGATGGAATTTACATAATTATTAAAATACGGATAAATACTTGTAAATTGCCTCAAGAACAAATTTTTAATGAGAAAAAAACGCTACTTTTTTCTGCCCTCGATCCACCACTCTCACATACTTTGTCACGCTACGCTTCCATCCTTAATTCCTGTTTTGTTCTGAATGATAAAGGCACATTATGCCTCAGAAGCGAGTATTTTCCCCTCAAGCACGGGTTTCAATAACGTTTAAATAACGATTTAAGAGCATGTCGGCTGCTTATCACTTTAAAAAAGTAGCGGGGGATTAAACATTATTAGTAATAAAAGTAGCAAAATGTAAACAAAGTAATATTTGACTTTCATAAACAATACTCAATCACTATACTAAATTGCCTAAAATTAACAGAAGCAAAAGATGATTTAGGATAATGACTGGTCAGTCACTTTTGGAAATTAAAACATAATACTTAAAAGATCAAAAGCTTTTACAAAATAAAAAATAAAAGCACTTCTGGGGCTAAATTTTCTTCTTCAAAGTCAGATAAACAATTTTTTACTATAACAGATCTTTTGGGTGTTGACATAACACATTATGTTTTTTAATCATAGTTTTTACCGAAATTGACATTTTTTTTCATGTGGATATCAAAAAGTTACATTCGTTACTGATTACTTATTATAAAAAGAAAACAGTCCTACTGAAATTGCGTGGTATTCGTGTAATTGCCTGGCACTCTTGCATTTGACTATCACTGTGGTACTTTTTCAAACTGCCTTTATAGCGTGTACATGCGCTAAAGCATATACGATTGCATAATGTCACAAAGAGAACCATAATGATTGAAATATACAATAATGAAATAACAAATATTATTGTGTAAAACACTACTTAAAAGGTATTCTAAAACCAGGTGTAGTAAAAAGATTTTCAAACTATAGTAATCATTGCAAGTAAAATTGAAAAAAAAAACATAACGTGGTGTTGGTAAGAAATCGAACCAGAGACGTTCAGATCGGTGGTCGGACATCTATACCAATACACAACACCTCATTTAGCAAATATAATGTTAACGGTCTTATACTGGCGTCTAAATGGCAGAAGATCAATAAATCGTGAAGTAAATATCAATGCAATTTTTATTAAAACATACATTGACAATTTTTCATAGCATCGCATTGAGTCCATTTAGGTTAAGATCTTTCGCCAGTAAGTTTATATATTTCTTATTTGCAACCTTTACAACGGACAAAAAAAGAAACCTCTTACAAAAGAAATGAATCATTTGGATATTCTTATCTAATATTGCGTGAAGATAAATATAAAAAGTTTTAAGTGATATAGTATCAACAATTAAATATGATGAATAATAATAATCCTTGCCAAATACACATTGTTTCAATGTTTATAATCATATCCAGAGTGTGTCTGACTACCGTTATATTAAAGAAATTTAACATGTATGTGTCAAAAAGTAATTTGGTAGACAACTCATGCATTTGCTCGTGGTGATCAGTAAACTTTATGATGACGTTTGCTGTATTGAATTTCTGAAAATCTATGTTGACCTTATTACATTTAACTGACAAAAGAAAAAAAACCTTAGGGATATTTACGCATTTGAAAACCATATCAATACATTAACATATTTTTTTCTGTCTACCCGAAATAAATTCAGCTGTTGACCCGTGTAAAATTCAACAGTAAACTATTTTTAGGGAATAGCTTTTTATTTTAGTTACGTAAAATGAATGGTTCCGGGCAGCAAATATCAACTTGTCCTGAGAACTAAAAACATTAATTCATTCTTGCCCGTCCACCAGACCGCCTGCCTGTCCGACCCCCCGCCCGCCAGGGGCGTTCCTATAATACCACCGGTACTCTGATACGTACATGCCAACACTCATACATACGTACATGCCAACACTCATACATACATACATGACAACACTCATACATACGTACATGCCAACACTCATACATACATACATGACAACACTCATACATACATACATACATGCCAACACTCATACATATATACATGACAACACTCATACATACATACATGCCAACACTCATACATACATACATGACAACACTCATACATACATACATGCCAACACTCATACATATATACATGACAACACTCATACATACATACATGACAACACTCATACATACATACATACATGCCAACACTCATACATACATACATGACAACTCTCATACATACATGACAGCTCTCATACATACATGACTACTCTCATACATACATGCCAACACTCATACATACATACATGACAACTCTCATACATACATGCCAACACTCATACATACATACATGACAACTCTCATTCATACATGACTACTCGCATACGTACATGACAACTCTCATACATACATGACACTCACATGACATACATCTCAACACTCATACATACATACATGACAACTCTCATTCATACATGACAACACTCATATATACATACATGACAACTCGCATACGTACAAGACATCACTCATACATACATGACCAATCTCATACATACATGATAACACTCATACATACATACATGGCTACTCTCATACATACATACATGACTACTCTCATACATACATACATACATACATACATACATACATACATACATACATACATACATGACAACACTCATACATACATGACCAATCTCATACATACATGACACCACTCATACATATATACATGACTACTCTCTTACATACATGACTACTCTCATACATACATAACTACTCTAATACATACATGACTACTCTCTTACATATATGACTACTCTCATACATACATGACTACTCTAATACATACATGACAACACTTATACATACATGACAACTCTCATTCATACATGACAACACTCATACATACATACATGACTACTCTCATACATACATACATGACTATTCTCTTACATATATGACTACTCTCATACATACATGACTACTCTCATACATACATACATACATACATACATGACTACTCTCTTACATACATGACTACTCTCATACATACATGACTACTCTTATAAATACATGACTACTCTCTTACATACATGACTACTCTCTTACATACATGACTACTTTTATATATACATGACTACTCTCATACATACATGACTACTCTCTTACATACATGACTACTCTAATACATACATGACAACACTCATTCATACATGACTACTCTCATACATACATGACCAATCTCATACATACATACATGATAACTCTAATACATACATGACTACTCTAATACATACATGACAACACTCATTCATACATGACTACTCTCATACATACATGTCTACTCTCTTACATACATGACTACTCTCATACATACATGACTACTCTCTTACATACATGACTACTCTAATACATACATGACTACTCTCATACATACATGACTACTCTCATACATACATGACAACTCTCATTCATACATGACTACTCTCATACATACATGACTACTCTCATACATACAAAACAACTCTCATTCATACATGACTACTCTCATACATACATGACTACTCTCATACATACATGACTACTCTCATACATACATGACTACTGTCATACATACATGACTACTCTCATACATACATGACTACTCTCTTACATACATGACTACTCTCATACATACATGACTACTCTCATACATACATGACTACTCTCATACATACATGACTACTCTCATACATACATGACTACTCTCATACATACATGACTACTCTCATACATACATGACTACTCTCATACATACATGACTACTCTCTTACATACATGACTACTCTCATACATACATGACTACTCTCATACATACATGACTACTCTTAAACATACATGACAACTCTCATACATACATGACAACTCTCATACAAATATGATAACACGCATACATACATGACAACTCGCATACATACATGACAAAATTCATACATACATGACTACTCTCATACATACATGACTTCGCCCATATATGCATGACAACACTCATGCATACATGACAACTCGCATACATACATGACAACACTCATAAACACATGACTACCCTCATACATACATGACAAAACTCATACATGCATGACAACTCGCATACATACATGACAACACTCATGCATACATCACTACTCTCATAAATACATGAATACTCACATAAAATGCGTTCCAGAATAAAAAAGGAAATTCTAGATGTCCTTTTTCTGGAGGTCGACCAATAGGCACTTTTTCAGCAACAAATTTACATGCAGAGAGAGAGATAGTCTCTATATTTTAAACCTCAGACGGAACACATTGTACCGTCCGTTCTGCGGATAATATTTCTCTATCTTATATATGGGTTTATTTTCTGAAATCATTGTTCGTAGTAATTTGATGAATACACATAGAAGAATATTTCTCTTACTTTTTAATGAGTCAATATTACTGTCATTTATGTGGATTACAAAAGCCATTTAAATAAATAGAAGGCGGTCAATATTTTTTTTAATATGAAATAGTAGGGTTAGAAATTAACGCAAGCTTGCATCTGATATTTTTTTCGTTACATGTTTTCATACTTTTGTTCGAGAATATATAGTAGTGAAAAAAAATACATCCAATATTAATTCTCGTACGTCGGATTACCACAAACTTTGTTGTAGAAATAAACAGTTGTATTTTGGAACATTACTCAATACTTAAAAAATAATTTTAAAAATATAATAATTGGCTATATAAAACTGATGACATTTATCTGTTAAATTTTTCATCGTATTCTTAAGAACATAAATATTTTTATCAAATAAGCATATACGTTTGATTCTTTAAGTTAAATAGAAAATTGTTTTATTCATTGTACATTTATGAATAATTTTTTATCAGTAAGTGTAACATATGTCTCGTATTTCACTGGTGTCGTAACTACTGTCGTCAATATGCATATTAAAAATAAATAAAAAGAGACCTGGTGAAATATTTATTTTAATTTCACTCGATGAAATAAATCACGTAATTACATAATAAATGGTGTCCCTTTTCATTATATTCTTAAATATCCTTAATAAAAATTCTGAAATATTGAAAAAATATTGATTACATAAAATGAGTTTATTTTCCTTTTTTACTTTAATACTGCAGTGAAACATATTTCCGTTTTTTCACTGGTGTCTTTTCGGACTACATTCTTCTAAACTCAGTCAAATTACAAAATTAAAGGGAAAGTCTTTCAAATTGTAATGTCAAACAAAAGAAAAATTTCAATAATAAACATGAAATTCAAGTGAATTTTCTATAAATACAGGATTGATTTTCAAATTGTGGCATGAAAACTCTTATATTTCACTCGTCGCGAATTTTCATACTACAAAAACTTAAACATTGCCTTTTTATTCCCCCTTTTATCTCCTATTTTTGATTCATCTCCTTTTTTAAGCGTATCTTTAAAAAGTCACTTATTTATAATTTACTTTTAGTACGATACATTTGTAACCTATTCTTCAAGATATGCATGTTAATAAATTATTTTTATAAACAGTCGATTTACGCAAACAACAGGCATTTTCTAATAACCAGTATATAAATAATAAAACAACTTGCTATTTATAAAATTATATCCTATTTTCTGATAATGTTTTTTTTTCACATTAAATAAACAAACATACACGGCTTGTGTGACGTTAATAAAAATGACACATTTGTTTTCACTCGCCATTCGCTACCGTTTATTTATGCAGAAACGATATTTTATTGAGCAAAACATTATCCTGGCAAAAGGGGCTAGATGCTGCAAAGAAGCTTTTATGTTACTGAACAATAACAAGAATATAGGCAATGTCTCCAATTTTACATGCTAGGATCTGAGTACGTTATCTTCTGACGACTGCTGATAATATTAATTAACATTATATATATAATATTTGTTCATTATGGTTTTTTTTCTTTAGTGTTTATAACGAAAGTAATCAACTTAATCATCATCGGTTCATTTACATTCTTAGCATAGACATTCGTTTCTGTCGATTAACGGTAAAAATGGCAGTGACGTTCTCATTTGGTGGTATATAAAGCGAATTCCCTGTACTATACATGTTTTACATGAGACAATGTTGGCACCGGCCATGAAACACACATTATACATATACAAAAGTTGATGCTGTACCGTAAAGTTTTGTTAGTTGTATTCAGAATAGTTTTTGAATAATCAACTTTTTAAATGATTATGACTTTAAACTTTGTGCTCCTATCATATATTGAATTACAATAAAAAAAACGATATAATGTAAATGTATGTTATTGAAAAGCTCGGGCAATTGTATTTTATACGTATGTATGTCACAAATTGTGTTAAAACCAAACTAAAAAATAAGAAACTGTTTTTGTAATTGAAAACGTCGGGAGTATTTTTGTACTGCTATGCATTGCAACAAATTTAGATTAGTTGTATTTTGTATTATTAGTAGACGTATCAAAATGTTTTTCAACAGAGAATCCACCAGCGTGACGTCAAGGCTGAATTCTAGTAGTAGTGTTTGAAAAATTTTTTTAACAGCAGTAAATGCAATGAATCGTTACGTGGGCCACGTTTACGCAATATTCTGCCGAGTACATAACAAAACAGTTTTAGTAATGGACTGTACCACTGTTTTTTCTCTTTCTCTGGTCTTAAAGGGCAGTGTTGTTTAGATTGATCACTGGCATGTTTAAATTCAATTAAAGCATAGTTTATTTCAACACAAGAATACAGATTTACAATTTATTTGTATTTCAAACAAGTATACACATTTACAATTTACAAATAAAATTTTACAATAAACATGCAGTGAATGAAAGAGGATCAGAACCGAAAGAAGCTGCTTCTTATAAAGCTGATTTTAAAATCCTAGTATCTAACTGTTATAAATTGACAGTGTGGTATATGTATGTACATGGATTATGCTTGAAAGTACAATGGGTAGTTATTTAATAAGCATAAATATTATGTTATATAAAAAACATTTGAGTTTGTTGTTGGTAAGAAGGGTTTTTGTTGATTGGTATTTTGAATGAATTGGAGATTTTTTTTTCTTTTCATTGGTTTTGAATTTTAAGTTCTTTATCAATTTCAGCTTTGCTTTTTTCTAAATAGCCCTGACAATGTCAGAATTGTCAGCAAAAATTTAATTGAAGTACCACATTGGGAAAGTCTGTTTAAAAGAGTGAAGTTATATTTTGATAATTTTCACTGTCAAATTATCAAATATATTTTTCCTGATAAATCAGTAATTCATTCAAAAGCATTTAATAAAAAAAGAAATAATCATATAATGATGTACGTACTTTGTAGGTTGAAATAGACAGGTACATGTATAAGGTGATAGGGACAGATTTACCGGCGCATATCACTATCATCAATAAATCACCAATATTTGAACAGGACTATAACATATAGTCAGAACTATTATATAAAGTGAGTATTCAAAAAAATCTGGACATATATTTACATTATTATTTGTGTCATAGAATATACATATAGGCAGAGATACTTTAATACAACAGATTGTGCAACATGTGTGATCCATTTCACCAAATTGTATCAATCAGTCGGAACTGGGAAGTTGCGATAGAGCGATTAACGTATACCCCCGAAAGACGTAGCTCTATCGTTTACCAAGCATGCTGTTGTACTACCCCAGTGACTCGTGCATGACTTCGGACACAGATGTGTCGAGGACAAACATATTTAATAAAGCGAAAATTTTAAAGATGCTACATGTACCTCTCATCTGCTTTATTTTTCCCGAACATGCAGAAATGTTTTGTATAAAATGCGCACTGAAAATGAACCAGAAGTCATATTCAAAGTTAAACTAGCATTTACGTACTTAATTTCTTGTGTTATGACTTTAGATTTTTTGGAAACTGTAGAAGCGTGAACGAAACTTTTTTGTGTCAGAGATCGACGAGAGTTTAACACCCAGTCTAGCTTGTTCTTAAGTCTATATTTTGTATTTTATGTGTATTTTAGTGTACTCCATTAAGCTTGTTTATCATGATGGGACTGGATATTTATATTACATTTAATGTACCTCTTGACTTTACTCGTGCTCAGTTTTTCCTGAAGGACTATTTATTGTAAGGAATGACCCAAATTTTAAAGGCTACAATGCTTTATATTCAAATCGAGCTATAAACTTACACATAATTACTGGATCTATGCCTGTTATAACATTAGTAAAAGAATAGAGTTACTGCATTATATCGTCAATCAGTTTATTGAGGCGGCTAAAATAGGACCAACTAAAAGAGTTTCTTATTCCGAAACAGCGTATTTTACATAACCTGGACTTCATGAGACGATGGATCCGTCTTATTAAGATCTAATGGAGACCAAATATAAACAATTAATCAAGATACTCTTACAATTACCATTATATTATACGCCTTCTCGAACTTGCACTATAATTATTTCAACCATAACGTAATGATTTTACATGGATACGGATGTTTCCTTCTTCTTTTGTCAGTGTAAATAATACATACAATGAATATATTGAACTAACAGGTACTAGAAACAAACAATGTGGCTGCATCAATTTTCGAGAACACGTTTTAGTTAACGTACATTTTTAAACTTGAGACTTTCTTCAAACTAGTCAAATTCACACAAACTTCTTATATTTAAACCACAAAAAACATCATGCCAATTCCATGTACCCCTCCATTTCAGCACTGCGCACTTCTCATCCAGGTTGTCCGATGGTTCATCTTTTCCCCATTTCACATAATGATCAGACAGGGGTGTACCGTCTTCCCAGTGAAATATTCCTCCAATTTCTTCACGCGATGCTCCTATCCAAGTTTCAGTATTTATTTCTGAAGTTATATATAGCTGGATTTTTAGAATCTATGTAAAAAAATATTACAAGGGTTTTAATTAAAGGAATTGTATGCCTCAGAAACTAATATATCTTTATGTCTTTAGAAAGGGCAACAATGAATTTTATAATGCAAATGTATTTAAAATAGTTTAAGAGCATGTTAGATGTGTGTTACCTGAAGAAAGTAGAGCAAAATGTGAAATAATGTAATAAAAGTAGAAAAATGTAAACAAAGTAGTATTTTGACTTCCAAAATGCTTAATCAGTAATCACTATAAATGATAAAATTGCCAAATGCAAAAGATAAGATTATTCAAATAGCCAAATTGCAACACAAGAAGGAAAGGTTCTTTCAAGTTATTTGCCAACAAGTAACGGATGAAAACTATGAAAGTATACCAATAGGGAAAAGCTTTTGAGAATTAAAATAAAGCTACATGCCTCCAGATGAGTCAAAATAGTTCAATAAAGTCAAACTTAAGGAAAATGCACTAAGATGTAAGGAAAAGTAAAACGTTTTAAGATTCAAGTGATATTTTACATATTTTATGCGATGATTCATGACTGATTTTTTAGTATTTACAACTATATTTCTACTGCGTTACTAACGCAGTAAAGGCTATTTATGCATATTTTGACCACTTGTGATAATTAATGTGGCTTATAAGTGCCATTGCTAATATGTAATTTGCTTCCTTTTGGTAACTTCACAATAATAACAAATTCAAACACGTTTCAAAATTTTCACGAAAATTGGACGTGCTGCTTTCAGGCAGAATTGGAGAATGTCGTTCGTAATTATGTTATTGGTGTTCAGTATATCTATCAATTTCTGTTATCCAGAATAGTGAAAAATATAGTTGATGGTTATCCAAAAAATCGTGGACTTTCTTTGTTGCATAGAATATATTTGAGATCTTACACTGCTTAGAAGAATCAATAACAAATACACATGGAAAAATTCATGTTAGTAGCTTCTTATATTACAACAATATTTACGTTTACATAAACTCACGTCGGCACCGGTGACTGCTGCGCACTACAAAAAGTTATTACGTCAACGTATCGTATTTCGATTAATCATTGCTAAGTATAATTATTATAAATATACTTATTAGGGCATGCTAAAATTTAGCTTTAAGTCACTAGTGTGTGGTTTGACCAATGTGTACACTCATCATTTTACATTGTATGATTTAATTATGCAAAGGAACATAATATTATTATCATTATCAGTACTTAGATTTGTAACTAGACTTTAAGCATAGAGACTTAGAAAGCAACAAGGTTTATTTAACAAGATGCGTTTATGTAGTAGCTTCCAACATGTACACTATTTGTATACAGTGGGTCTTTCAGGATGTTCCTAAAATAAACTCTAAAATTCTAAAAATACTATAAACGCAATGCATAAGAACGATACATTAGAATGGGAATAAACACGATACATTAGAACAGATGTGAACGCGATGTATAAGAAAAGAACTGGTCACAATACATTAGAATGAGAATAAGCAATTAATGTAAAAGCGATACTTAAGAACAGGGCTGAACGCGGTACATTTAAAAGGATTAAATGCTTTACACTTTTATAAAAAAGCAGTTCTTATTACAATTTAGACATTTTACTATTTAGATCAGTTATGTTAATTTTCTTTGTTTGGTCTTTAAGTAACGCCAACACTGCTAAAATTATGAGAAGACTTTGTGTGATTATTTCTTATTCAGATCTGGGTATTTCATACATATGCAGCGTTATTTAAGGACTTTATTTCAGATTTACCTCGATTTACCTTATGCTTACTTGTAGGCAAACTCTTGGTAAGTCCATAGTATAGATATTTTGTGGGATAGATGAATAGTTTAATAACTTCTCCTATTTGAAATGAGCAACTGATTCACGGCCTGTGACCCTGACCATTAGTTTATGTATGTGAAAATGTGGAGGTCAAGATATTTAAACTTTACCTGGTCATTTAAATGAATAATAGAAAAAATATGACATTAAAAAAATTCACCTCTGCCGTATACTTGTTCCTCTATATAAACTTCTTCCTCTTCTGTCTTAATGATTGGTAAATGTCCCCCTAATCTCTGACAGTGTATCTAGAAAACAATGACATAACAATCATTACTGGTATGATTTTTTTATTTATTACTGTCATCATTGCTAACTGAATATTTTACACATTGATTATGTTGATATGCTTATATCATCACGCCCGTTTAACTCACAACGAGTGAAAAATGTCCATCGGTAAAAATGTTGTGAGCAACTTCCGTTCCTCGTTGTGAGCACCCATCTTTGACGTGTGGCACGATAAACAAGGTGAGTTTTTCATTATTTTTGAAGATTGCAGACATTTATCGAAATGCAGTTAGCTAGCGATGTGTTTTTTGAGTATGCACGTGTAAAGATATTGCCTGTTGGTGAACAATTTGATGGAAATACCGTGCGACGCAGTCACTCGGGGTAGCTGAAAAACTGGAGACAACTTCTCTTTGGACCTAATTTAATATTGAAAACGTCCATTCTGGTGATGTTTTGTGCATTCTTACCTAAAACAGATGCCCGTAAATTATTATCTGACAGTCTTCATAGAAACGAAGATATACCCTTTTTTGCTTTAATCCTCGTTGTGAGCACCATAACCTTGTTGTGAGCAAGACAAGCGCAGTGCGTGTATTGTTTTAATATGTAATTCAGATGGTGAAAATAATTTTCAATCTACCATAGCAATAAAAACGTTTTTGCACAGCAGCATTTCTTTGCAAGACGTTGTGCATACCCCAAAGGGAGGCATATTAGTTTTGAACTGTCCGTCTGTCAGTCCGTCAATCTGTCCGAAAACTTTTACATTTGCCATAACTTCCTTATTTGTAAACGGATTTGATTCATATTTGAACACAACATCCCTTAGCACCTCCATACGGACCTGTATTTTTTAACCTTGACCCCTGAATGGCCTTTAGGCACAACACATCTTTGGACAAGGCCTTTCAACTATCCTATATTCTTTTGACCTTGACCCTTGAATGACCTTCACCTTGAAGGTCAAATTTGTCCAGAAACTTAAAAATTGGTCATAACTTCCTTATTAGTATACGGATTCTACTCATATTTTGAAACAACACCCCTTTAGGCAAGACCTTCAAACTGATCTGTATTTTGTTTTACCTTAAAATACCTTTAAAAATAAAGTTTTAAACGTGAGCTGCAAGCACATGAACGCGAGACCGCTTCACTTATTACTAGGCAATCAGGAAAAACTAAAACAATCATAAAACAAACTGAAAAAGGTGTATATATATATATATATATATATATATATATATATATATGTATATAGTATATATATATATATATATATATATATATATATATATATATATATATATATATATATATATATATATATATATATATATATATATATATATATATATATATATATATATATATACATATAATAGCAATTTAAGAAGTATAATTCAGTATTCACTCAATATTACCAAGCAATGTAATAACTTTTCTGTTCCTGCATGCCTAGTACTGTATATATGTATTAAGGTTCAACTCATTACAGGACTGGACAAGTACCTCATTACGCTTGCAGAAATCATGATCATAAAGTAGTCAATTATCGTTTTGTTGCCAATTATTACATTTTTCATTCATAATTATACATAAATCAATGTGAAAAGATGAATTTGACCTTTTAAAATTCATTCCGTTGGGTAAAAAGCAAGATTTAAGCATTTTATCATTCAGACGCCTTATCCTGTATATACAGGAATACGGTATTTAGTGTGGTGCTCACAATCTCACTCTATGTTTTGTACAAGAAAAGAATTGATGCAAAGCATCAAAGGGCGTCCAAGCAAGAAATGCAGCAAGTGGAGATGAACTAGTAGACATCTGATGACCAGATATTCTTATAAACTTCTCAATGGTTAATTGGTTTCTACCAGAATTGTATATCATTTATTTATAGGCAGACAAAAGGCATTGGTCATCATGAATTTTGGTAGGCATGCTAGAGATTAGAATATTGAATGGTTTTTTCCACGGGAACTTAAAATTCTATCAATGTTAACGATAATATCCAAAATATGCAGGTCTATAATATCCTGTATCCAAAATATACCCCTTCTATAGTATACGTTTATTTATATTATACCAGTATAGAGGATAATTTTAGATATTATCATTAACATTGGTTATTTGATAGAATTTCAAGTTCATGTGGTATTTTCTTTAGTTGTCAAAATGAAGAAAGATTGTTAATTGATTTATTTGGAGGACAATCTACTAGTATGGTTTAATGAATTACTTCAAAAACCTCGTCTGACTCACCAGTGTGTTTACATTCCTATCAATAAACCCATAGTTTCTGTTGTTAATATATCATAATATTCGGCAACTGAACATTCAACTCAAACTACCATCTAATCGATTGCCTTCAAACAAAATATAGAACAGTTACCTTAAGATACTTGAACAGCGGATAGGTTTTATAGCATATTACTGTTAGACCTGTTAACTGTCGCATAACGTCAAAATAAAACGACATTAAAAGTTATGAACTAGGTCTATTTAAATATTCACGGTAAAAAAGTCAAAAGGGCTATCAGGGCCGTAAAAAAGAAAACCGGGGAGACCTATTGAAAAGACAATTTCAAAATGATAATACTACGATATAACAATTCTTAAAAATGGCATACTTAATTGTTTTTCTATAGATTTATATAGAGTGCAATTAATTGTTTGAATATGTTTCTGCAAAATTCTCCAGTTCATTATTTATTACCATAGCGCAACACGAATGACCGTTTCGTTAAAATAAAACTGCTTCTATAAATAGATTTTCGGACTTTCACAACATTGGTGTCATTCTATTTATAGGAACAGCAGTAACATATACATAATAACCCAAATGATTAATATAAAAACCGAAGAGCGCGATTAAGTGACGAATAAGATAATTTCATTTAACGAAATTCTCCATTTCGGTATTCATTGTACATATCACAACATTTTATTTTTCCTCATACCAGTCGGAATGATCGGTTATTATGACAGACGAAAAGGCCCAAGAAGTTGCAATTGCCCTTTCACAAAATGTATTTTCATTCCATAAAGGGTGTCGCGCTTCTGCAGGACAAGTACATTGTAGGTGATAAGCCTTTACCACATGCTATACTGCGCATCAGTACACCTTTTATCTAAGAATTGAATAGTCCTGATTAAAAAGAGGGACAACTCCGTTTAGGATCGGTACAATGTATAATTAATAAATTAAACGAGACTTACCTGGAAGTTGAAGTTCAATTATTATTCTACTGCTACTGGACCACAGGGTTTAATGAGATGAACATATGATCTTATCAGATGACCAAGCAGACTTTCAGAGCATACATAATTATGCAAAATGCGACAATGGCTTATACATATGGGAGGGGTAACCGGGTGGCATTAAACCCTGTGGTCCAGTAGCAGTAGAATAATAATTGAACTTCAACTTTCCAGGTAAGTCTCGTTTAATTTATTAATTCTACTGCACTGGACCACCTAGGGTTAATGAGATTTTAGAGACCATGCTCGCATTTTGATAAGTCGTTAAAACTTCATAACCAAGTACAATGATTACACATTCAATCTACGACTATTAATTTTCAAAACTGAAAATGTACTGTACAAAATAAAGTATGCAATTGCCATATACATAAAATGCTGTAAAAGTAACAATTCATTATAAAGAATACTATTCCCCATTCCTACTATGCGAAAAGGTCATTAGGCTTGACCCCTGCTGCAATGTTACATTGCAAAATTGATACATTGTATTGTATATTGTAAACAGAAAATTGCAAACAAGTTTGACACACATATACGTGTAATACAAAATTCTTTCACATGTAGTGATATTCGAGGTTTTCTAGGGTTTTAAAGCAACACATTTATGCTTTTAATTATAATTTCTTTAGGCATTTCTGTCTGATATCTTGCAAAATCAGTGTTTTGAAATTACTGATCTGCGGTTAAAGGGCCATTAAGCCTAAACCTGCCATTATTCGTTTATATTATTTACATTTTTTTTTTCTTCAATAAACACATGTATATTATTTTCAAAATCAGCTCTGTATTGCAGTTACAGTAAATGTTTCTATGGTTCACGTTTTCGATTCCACTCGATACAGGATAGAATATAATGAAACATACAAATGAATTTGTTCATTTTTCCTGAATTATTAATATTATCATAATTTTTGTTCGGAATCAATCAATCAATTAATTAGTTAATTAAGTCATCAACTGATTTATTTCAAAAACGATAATGAAAACTACCAAAACAAATGGCTGAATCTCTTATCACCACTTACTTATTCAGTTGTTTGAAAACAAAACCCCAAACAAGTAATATTCTATGACCATGCCATTTGGTAGATCTACAATATTCAAGAAACAGTTCAGTTGATGGATACCTTAGGCTTGACCGTTAACATCGAAAAATCCGTACTTGTCCCATGCCAAAGGCTAATTTATTTAGGATTTATTTTATGTTCATTATCAATGACAGTTCGCCTCACATCAGAGCGATGTGCAGATATCATTTCTAGATGTTCGGATATTATCAGCACGCCTAGAATAACAATACGGTCTTTTGCACGCTTAATTGGGAAATTAAATGCAGCGGAGCCAGGTGTCTCTCACGCCCCATTATTCATTCGCCCACTTGAGAAATTAAAAGCTTTACAACTAATTAACAAACAAGTAGAGATTTTGATGCTAAAGCATCAAGTCGCCGGATAGAAATATGATTGCATTATCATAATAAATAATAGAAAATATCAGTTTAATGGTTCGAGTATAAAGAAAAGAGGAACAATAAGCTGAGTAATGTTTATTCAGAAACACGTTTTCACGTACTTGCCACAATTATATCTTTCTTGCTATAAACTTTGTAAAAGAGTTTTATGCAATAAATTCATGTTATGTTATAATAAAACATCATATTTGAAGCAAACTTGCTTAGCAATTTTGTCAAGAAACTGTTATCATTATTAAATAAGGAAGTACTGTTTGACAATATTTACCCGAGACTCAATAATTTTCGGGAGCTGTTTCGTTAGCTTTCATAACTTATTATGATTAATGTTAACGATTTCATTGTTAGTATAATTACATGTATAATTATATCAATTAATACTGCTCGATGGCCTAGTGGTAAGTTGTAACCTACATGTAGTTGGCGCAAGTTCGAATCTTGGACACATCCTGTGTGTAGTTTTCATAAATTGATATTTATTATATCTTTTAACTTTATGAAACATAAGTTGATAAATCGTGTGTTTTATTTCTAGCACTTTTTTATTTCATAATTTTGATAAATGGTCAAGTTTTGCAAAATACAAAAAGTATTATAAAAGAAAACATAAAAAATCACTTTATCGAACCTATATATACAGTCTTCAATTTGAAACTAGCTTGTAAAGCAAGTGATATGATTATAATTCTACTTGTAATTCTACTTTATACATATACCGTTGTACCATACTGAATCCGATCATTACCAAGGCAACAAATTATTACCGATCATCGAATATTTGCGAAGAGACTATGAAAATATATATGCTTAATTATTGCATAAAACAATGCAATTCTACTCTGCATAAAAAAAAATCTTATGCACTATCGAAAAAAAAAATTATTTAGCTGAAATCAATATTCCTGTCGTTACTATATAGTTAACGTTTAATTGCCTTCCAGTGCGATAAACTATCAACACAAAGATAGTTTATTAGTTTTCTCTGTGTATCCAATACGATTCCGGCCCCTACTGTCATACACAATTTAAATTACTTTGATTTGCACTTTTATCAGCTGCAAAGCATTCACAGGTTACCTGTATTTCTTATCAGCCATTTGTTACTATTAATAGATTTTATAACGATAACATACAACGTGTAGTCACGTGATTCTGGGCGAAGCTGTTTATGATAAATAAGATTAAAAAGAATAGAATAGGTCTTATAACGTACAAACAACCAGATAATTTAAAAAGTGTCATTTCAAATATCATGCATGATTTATTTATCATAAAATAGCATCACTTGACACTTTGAAAAAGGGAAAAACATCCCTAAATTCAATGACTTATCCATAGGGATACGTCATTAATTCAATTTATAAAAATTGTAATGTTGCTTTTTACGATGTCAATATTTGAATATTTCATTTCATTGAGCAAGATTATTGTATGTTTGAATTTTTGAGATTACTGAAAACAATTGTAGTCTTTAATTGATCAGTAATTGTTGTGCTTTTATTTCCAGATTTTAATGCCTGCTCCTACCATAGGTATAATATTAAACTGTTACAAATATAGTCGCCGGTTTCTACCGGCGACTAATAAAACATGGCCTTGAGGGCAATATGAAAGTTTACGGACTGGTTGGTCAGACTGAGGAAGGTATATGGCCCGAAGCGCAGCTGAGGGCCATATACCTTCCGAGGTCTGACCAACCAGTCCGTAAACTTGCATTTTGCCCGAAAGGCCATGTTTTATTTGTTATATTATACCGAATCTAATCCTTTTATTCTTTTGTTTTTTGCTGTAATTTTTACAATTATTTGCTTTTAAATAATAATTTTACTTGTTCAGTGTGTGAAATATCTCAAACCCTAGTCGGATTTTGTTTTATTATTTTCAAGCGATGCAGCAAAAAATCATGCTCTTCTTTTAATATTGAATATTATTAATTAAATTAAATAAATCGGTAGAGGCGAATCGCCTAGCCATTTTGTCAGTTATCGCCTGTTTGTGTCGTCGTGAAATTCGCACGTCGTGAAAGTTACATTTTAACGGTCTTCATAAGAATTATGGACCGACCCCGGTCTGTATGCGGTTTATGGACCGGATTACGTCATATTAAATATAGAAGGGCGTATGCAAATGAGGTATAATAATTAATATAACAACATAGAGGGAACTTTGACAGTTTTATGACTGTAACGGGCCCGTCTTGTAAGATTTTAGTGAAGGTTAATTAGCAACCCCTCCTTGCAAACAAACAAATCAAATTAAGACATATGTTTGACCTACAAAACAGGCACAGCTATTAATACCTGCTGTTTTCCCAGGAATAAATCCGATGATAAACCCTAACAAAAACAATTTACTGAGAGGGTCCAGTGAGAGATTTATCTGAAGATGTAGTACATGTATACAGTAAATCCCAAATTATCAACCTTATCTAAACCATCTAAAATACTGCACATTACAACTTTGTATAAACTATCATTATTTCATGAATGGTAAAACATTGGTTTCATAGGTTGTCCAACAGTGAAAGACAAGCTTTAAGTGGCAAATGCAAATGATTTTTTTCCCATCTTAATAGTTTATTTTATTATATTCATTAATTCATTTATTTCTTTTCTATGTTTTACTGTAGTTAGCTTGAGCAAAAATTTCAATGCATGCAAACTACATCAAACATGGATTTTAATTATGCATTAAGCTATGTCTATATACACCTTTCAGTCGAAGAAAATTCAGGATAGAAAAATATTTTAGTGATTAATAGTTTATTTTCTTCACTAAAACTTTCCATATCTTATTTCATGTTCTTCCATTTCGAATGACATGTCATTTTCTTAAAAATAAAAGCAAGTTCTTTACAATCGACATTGTCAGTGTTCTTTACTTGAGATATACAGGTAAATAATTATTCAATATAAATTTCATTATTGAACCGTCTCAAGCAGGTACCAATATTGAAAGTTATCAACTTACAATGTTCAGGGTATTTCGAAGTGTTTCTAGAGTATTGTAAAAACAATGCATACTCACATTCTGTTTTCTTTCTTGTATATGTACTCATGGTTGCCCCTGAGATTCTTACCTCACACTATATACAACCAATGTTATTTAATATGTGTTTACTTTCCGTAAGGAAAGTAACAATTCCTTCATAAGATCAGCTCCAAATGGTGCGTTTTCCCATGGGAAAATTTGGACTCACAGTTTTTGACACTTCTATGCAAAACACTTTTTCCAGCATGGATCATCGTATATAACAAATTTGTAGTATTTAAGTTTTGACAATCTATGGAAAATTTCCTCCAACATATTCCTTCTTGTATGACAAATTTGGAGTACTCGCGGGTTTTGACATTTCTATGCAAAACATGCTCCAAAATATTCCATCTTATATAACAAATTTGGAGAAACTAAGGTTTGGATATTTATTGCAAAACTAGCTCCAGCATGTTCACTTTTATATAGATAACTAATTTGTAGTACACTGTTTTGTAATTTTATACAAAACTAGCTCCAGCATATTCCCTCTTATATAACCAATTTGGAGTACACAGTTCGTGACATTTCTATGTAAAACTAGCTTCAGCATATTCCCTCTTATATAACAAATTTGGAGTACACAGTTCTTGACATTTCTATGCAAAACTAGCTCCAGCATATTCCATCTTATATAACAAATTTGGAGTACACAGTTCTTAACATTTCTATGCAAAACTAGCTCCAGCATATTCCCTCTTATATAACAAATTTGGAGTACACAGTTCTCGACATTTCTATGCAAAACTAGCTCCAGCATATTCCCTCTTATATAACAAATTTGGAGTACACAGTTTTGACATTTCTATGCAAAACTAGCTCCAGCATCTTCCATCTTATATAACAAATTTGGAGTACACAGTTCTTGACATTTCTATGCAAAACTTACTCCAGCATATTCCCTCTTATGTAACAAATTTGGAGTATACAGTTCTTGACATTTCTAGGCAAAACTTACTCCAGAATATTCCTCTAATATAAAACCATTTTGTGCAAATAAAATCTCTACGATACGCCAAAAACAGCAAAACTGAAAATGCTGCAGGCTTGGTTTGAATGAGCCTGTTCAAGGATGATACTGTAAAATGCAACTTACTGTTTTTCCGCCCAAAGCATGTTAAAGATATACTATACTCATCTCAGAGTAAAATATTTTTATCCCAGAAATTATTTTAAATCTATGTATTTCTTTCTAAATATGTCTTATTTGAATAAAAGAATGTACAAACTGTGTTTGGGAAGCTGCATATAAGTAAAGTTGACCTTTCTTAATTTTTTTTTTTATTATTATTTTTTTTTTTTTTTAATTGACACTATACATTCTTTTTGTATAAGATATCTTTTTAGTGTGTAGTCAAAACATGTTTTTTTTATATTTAAAAAGAGACTGTGTAGAATTATCAATATTCAAAAAATACAATGAATTTGAGCATATTATATCTTTAATTCAATAATTTTTATTTTAACTTATCATACAGTTATACCCAACTAAACATAGAATTATATTTTGTGAGCAAGAGCTGATATTTTCTTATATCAAGTAAGATTTAAAACAGTAAGACACTGCAGATCTTTTTCACCAATAGAATAAGAGTCTTATAAATTATAAACTGTGACATGTGCATTTCGTTGGCCTAAGAAACATGACTTTGGTATGTTCGTGGCTCAAGAAATTAAATTGTTAAATAGTATATTATTAATTTTATGTCTTGATAGCTTCAAGTTAAAGCAATATTGTCTTTGTTGTTGTAGTAGTAGTTGTAGCATAAAACTTGGAAGGTCAATCATCTATGTTGCAGATGGCCAAGGCTTCATACTGTTGTCCATCATTCCATGATGACGAAACAGATTTTCCTCATCTGTTGCAGAGTTAATATTGGACCTACTGTCCGCAAACTCTAGACATTCCAAATTTTGTTGCAGAGTTATGTTGGACCTACTGTCCGAAAACTCTGGGGTCGTCGCAGTACGCCTCAGTACCTACTGTACTGGTTAAAGCGACTGTTGGGCTTCTTGAAAAGTGGAGTTCCCTACTGGAACTGAACACTTTACCCATTCTTGTAGCAATCCATGTGGAAAATATAAATGGATAATCAAATCAAAAACAGAAGTCAATTGTTATATCCAGAATATTGTCACTTTAAATAAAATTATGAACAAATAAATCCGGTATTTAATCCATTTTACAAAAGTTGTTAAGTAATTGTATTAATCCATTTAACAAGAATAATTGAATAAATCTTAATTCTATTAATAACACATAAACACATAAATTAAGAGAAATTAACTGCGGCCACTCTGATAGGATACTTTTAGCGTTCTGCTTGGTCATCTGATAAGATCATATGTTCATCTCATTAACCCTAGGTGGTCCAGTGCAGTAGAATATGTATAAAAATATGCTGACCTATCATATACATACGGAACAGCATGTATATGCCAGGTGTATGTTTTTATTAACTCAAAATTTCGACTAACAAACTTGAAATTTCGAGTAAAAATACTCACAATTTCGACTTGCGTAACTCGAAATTTATAATACATGTAAGAAACTCTACATTTCGACTTACTTACTCGAAATTTCGACTTATTAATTCAAAATGTCGACCAAGTAACTCAAAATTTCGACTTATTAACACGAAATTTCGACTTAATAAACTCGCAATGTTGGCATACTTACTTAAAATTTTGAGTTATATAATTCGAAATTCCGACTTGCTTAAAATTCGGAGTGGGGGAGAGGGGAACTGGCTTCGACCCGCCCAGACACTAAAATGTCTTGGGGCGCGGTTTTTCAAGGAGGACCTCAATTGTCTCTCCGTGCATTATTTCTGCATTGTTTCCACATAAGCTATTTAAATTTCTAGATAACTCATGGTACAAACGAGCATAATTCTGAATTCGTAAAAGAATACAAAGTTAGATAGGCGATGCTTACCCGTGCCTTGCTCCATGTTGTCTCTTCAGTCACTTTAATGTACGCTGTCGCTGAAATGAAACATACACGAACATATGAAATATTCCTGTGTAGGTAATTATAAAAACACCTCTGTTACCAAAATTGAAATGCAAAAATTTTATAAAGCGAATATGAATTGTTCCTTTTTCGGACTTTTGTTTCTTTTTCCTTTGTAAGGTGTAATCTAGGGTAACATATAGACATTTAGCTGATTAAAATTATAGAATAAGATAATGTCAGTTACTGTTTGTATATGTACCTGTACATTTAGAGCACAACAACAGTCTAAAGAAAAGTAAGGATAGTAAAAACATGAAAACCGTCGTAAATGAATTGGTAGCACATACTTAGACCATTCAACGTCTTATTTAAATGTCGCGATCTTTATATTTTTAAATACTGAAATTTATTTTTTTTCCATTCTGTTTCTTCGAAATTTGTGAAGTTAACAGCCTAAAGAAAAATAAGGATAGTACAAACATGAAAACCGTGGGAAATGAATCGGTACACACACTTAGACTATTCCACGTCTTATTCAATATCGCGATCTTTATTTTCTAAAATATTGAACTTTTTTTTTCATTTTCAGTTTTTTTCAGTTTTTAGTTAGCAGCCTAGCAGCCTAAAAAACTAAGAATAGTATAAACATGAAAACCGTCGGAAATGAATCGGTAGCACTTATTGAGACCATACCACGTCTTATTTCAATATCGCGATCTTTATTTCTTAAAATATTGAACTTTATTTTGTTGTTTTTTCTGACGCTTCGAAATTTGTGAACTTAGCAGCCTAACAGCCTGGCAGACTAGCAGCTAAAGGAAAGTAAGGATAGTACAAACATGAAAACCGTCGGAAATAAATAGGTAGCACATACTAAGACCATTCCACGTCTTATTTGAATATGGTTATCTTTATTTTTTTATCAAATATTTAACTTGTATCCATGTCTTCTTTCGGCTTGAGCACTGTTTAGTATGAAGAAAGCAGCCATCGTGAATTGTTTTTTATAAGCACAAAATGGTTTCTCAAAAACCGATGTAAAACAGAAGTTTGAACAAATATTAGTCTAGATAACGGATGGTGTTCGGGCCAAAACATCTTTGCCTAAATGAGCGGCACGCCACTAATTAAAACAAGTATAGGGACATACTAGTACATGTATTTAAAATAGTGTATGCATTTTATTTAGAGGTTAATACTTGGTTGCTGCTCGCCATTATGCGATAATGGCCCGAAGATGTGCATAATGGCCTGAGGGCCGCAGGCATAATGCCTAGCAGCAACCAAGTATTAACCTCTTTAATACCTATGTCCGAAATACGGCATTTAGAAATAAGATCGGATCGATGACAAATGGAGCTAGACATCAGTCTCGGAGGCACAAAAGTAAATAATCAAAGCACTGAATGTACTGATGGGGAGGCTATGAGAGAATGTTTCAGACTTACAGTTTCTTTTCTTTTTGCTTAAAATATGCTACCAAAATAAAAAGATATGCACATTGCGCTATTTATCCTTACTGTTGTGTTCAACCATTCATATATATGGTTAATGAGGTTGACTATTCATTTTGTTAATATTCCAGAACATTTAATTAAGGTCTACATTCGGACTGTTAATCATGCAAATTTTGAAAAACCTTAACTGTCAATAATAAATGACATACCAGCAAGTATGACGACTGTTCATTATCAGAAAACAATAACATTTTACAACTGACGGTTCCTTATCAAAATATTCTAGGACTGTTCATCATAAATATTTTATGTCATTTTAATATTATTGAATGATAATAACAACTGCACGTGATGCAACATTTTTATTGAACATAAAAATTATACACGTTTAGATGTACCATAATTGAGATCAATAACATACTGTCTTGTGATGAGTATTAACATTCATGCTCTACGGACAGAAGGTTGTCTTCTTCAGAAGCAAATCTCGAATAAAATCACGTTTCAGAAAATTAATCCCATTTCATTACTGACGGCGTCGGATAATATTAAAGCTAAATATTTCTTGAAAAAATACATCTCTGCAAAGCTTATTCAAAACTGAATCAACCTAAGTGAAAATTGATCAGGAAGTTATATCTTCTTTTTTTACAATCGCAACTACTCGGCCCTTTCCGTCAGTCTTCGGATAAGGACCTCGAACACAATAGTATGAATACACAGAACGGATGCGGTATTCCGGTCTAACCTACGCTAAGAAACTAAATATGTAAACAAATAGTAATTTAATGCTGGGAGTTGTTGACACGTTTATTTCCAATATATGTAGTAAAAGTCCACCTGAAATAAGTGAATTCATAGGTACAAAAGCAAACAATACATTATTTATATATTTACTAATATGGCTGTGAAACCGAAAGTACAAAATACCAACCTGTTGACATTTGGTCGGATTTATTTAAAATTGAACATCAGAGGGCATATTTAAATAACAAATTGTTGTCGGACATATTTTCAAGCATAAGAGTACCGGAACAGACATTAGATGTCAAATATATACATTCGTTTTACATTATCTCTGTTTCTGTTTACATCAGTAAACCACGTGGTAGAACTACTTTCAATCCGTATTGTTTCCGAGGTCAATATTGTAGATAATGGCCGAGGCAGTTCCGAATGCTTTTTTTACCGCCAACACTCAACACTCAACCAACTTATGGTAGTTAATCGATAGATTCTACGTGTATTTTTAAACCTCACTAGCTTGAAATATATACTGCGGAAAATCTGTTGTTAACAGGGTGTGCGGTTATTACGTAGGGTTTTCCCTGTCGACCATTTCCCGCAAATAGATGAGAACATCGAAGCCGTCAGTGCTATGAATGGTGTTATAAATGGCGTGTTTTGGAAGTTTTTGTTGAAACTTCTCCAAATACCTCCAGAGGCGTGCACGTCGCGGAGAAGGCACACGGAAGGTCATAGTCAAGTCATCATAAGTACCAGAGGTGATTGGTTGACCTGTCGTGACTTACTCTGGAGGTTTGGCGCTAATAGATGCCGTTTTTGTTGTCGTCAGTCAGAAAGTTGATGCCTTGACGGTATTGTCGTCTCCTTTACCACCAAAGAACGAAGAATGGGCTTCCAGGAAGAATCTGCTTGAAAAAGACGTCCCAGATGCTATAATCTCGGACATATGGTTATTCCGGCGCCGAGTATAAATAAACTTAAAACACACACACTTTTGTTGAAAACAAAACAACAACACATTTTCTGTAGTAATTTTTCAAGTGTTGTAAAATGAATAAGAAATTCCTCTTATGCCGCCCATTATTTTTAGAACACAACCATAAAAGTTCTTTTTTTTTATTTTTCAAATAAACATTTATCACTTCAGCGCGAGCAAATATCGGTTTCAAATTAAAGTTTCGTAAGATATGTTAATGACTTCCCGATAATCGACTGTAAGTAATTTGTATATGTATGCGGTTTTTTTTTGTTTTTGTTTTTTTGTTTTTGTTTTTTAACCCTTTACCCCATATATACGCGAAACAACGCTTTTTCGACCCCCCCCCCCTTTTTTAGGCCACAAAGAGTGAAAAAATGTCCTATTTGGGCCCCAAACACATGTTTTCGTTTGAGAAATGTTGCTAAAAAAATTGAGCACTTTTTCGGCGCCGCCCCCCATCCAAAAGATACATCAGGGGGTTGCCAGAAGGGGGATGTGCCCCCTTCTGTTAGGGGGGTTTGAAGGGGGGCGGAGTCCCCCTCATCGCCAAGAAAATTTTGGACTTGTGAGAGGCTAAAAATGACCCCAGGTCGATCATAATGTAACGTGTAACCAACGCTGAAAAGCCTTTGACTCTATCTCAATCCCTTGAGAAGTTGCAGCACTTTGAAATAAATTTTGATGGAAAAAATCGAGGCAAAATAGTGATTTTGGGCAATTTTGAGATGCCCCCTCGTTGCCATGGTAACAGGAAATTTAAGACTGAGCATGTCGTTACAAAGGCAATGGTCGAGTCAACATTTGTGCCAAGTTTGATTAGTATTGAAGCATTTTTCATAGTTTCATAGCAGTTTGAACTTGTAACAGGAGGCTTTTCAGTGAAACGGCCATTTTCCACAATATGCTCATGGGGGAAAGGGTTAATTAAAGCTTCTTATTCTTTAATATTTTTTATGTATCTCATAATCTGTATTGAAAATTTGAATTTTATTACAAATGGACTATCAAATTATGATGTATGCCCTAGAATTGAATAAACTTTCTAATTACACAATACGGGGTCATACTGATCTTTGCGTCTTTCTCTGAAATACTTATTTCCTTGTTAAAACATATTTGACCACATATTTCTGTCAATTAACTGTTCACTTTACTTCCGATTTTGTTGTACGGAAACACATGTTTCTATTTGTGTTTTCTAATCAATTCGAATCTATAATCAGTTTAATGGGATCACCACCGGGTAAACGACTACTAGGTACTTTGGTCATGTTTTTTACCACAAACATTTGAATGTTTCTATTGGGATTAAAATGAGCATAGTTAACTAAACAACTGTTTGTATAAATTCCTGACCTGTCTAATTCTAATTATGAGATTAGTGAATATATAAGACTTTCACTACAAAATATTCCTAAACAAAAGAGCACATGTTTAAATTTATTCCTATACAAATAAAAGATCAGAGTAGGGATCTGTCAATTACCAAAGATACTTTTATGTTAAAAGTTTGATTAATGAATTATGTAAGATGAAAATATAAGTATTGCTTTTTTTATTTTGCTAATGTAAAATGTAATATTGTGCTGGGATTTTGTCGGAGGTCCTTAGGGGTTTTGTAGTTAAATAGTTTTTTTTCGGCGATAATGGTTAAAGAATAAAATGTTTTTAAACTATATGTTCATCACCATCAGTGAATTTTTAGTTAAATGTATGCAAAATATTTACTAAACAGCTATATGATTTAGCGGTTTATGAGCGTTTTCCGCGTACAGCCTCCTGGGGTGTACAAATAAGTTAGTTTTCCTTAGTTATCACGCAAGCATGATCCATGTCTCTGATGTAAGCGACAGTTTACAATTATTTGTCTTTAAAAAATATTAAGGACTATTAATAGTTTATAACAACAAAAGCACATGCATGATATTGAGAATACGTAGTTGCAACGTTCTAGTTAATGACCCGTCATAAACAGTTGGTCGCTGCGTAGTAATTGGAAAATTGTTATCAAAAATAATAAAGAATATTTGCCACTGAATTAAAGCATTTACTTATAAATTTTCATTTATGCTTTTTGTTAAAAAAATATGGATAAAGTTATTATTTTGAAGGGTTTTCATACCAGAACTATTTAATACAGACGTATACGTATGCCTAAACCTGATTACCGCGGCAGTATGACGTCACGGAGTAGTGATTTAAACAAAAATCAAGAATTTTTCAGAGAATTATTATCTTTACAAATTGCAGATATGAAATTAAAGAATGAAAATATTTTCATATTGTAAATGTCTGTGATGAGTGATGAGTCAGCTTAGAAAAAATCAAGGTACTATTTTTTGACCTGATTACCGTGGCAGTATGACGTCACGGAGTAGTGATTTAAACAAAAATCAAGAATTTTTCAGAGAATTATTATCTTTACAAATTGCAGATATGAAATTAAAGAATGAAAATATTTTCATATTGTAAATGTCTGTGATGAGTGATGAGTCAGCTTAGAAAAAATCAAGGTACTATTTTTTGACCTGATTACCGCGGCAGTAAGATTTGACAGACAGTTATTAACATTGGGTCGGCATAGCCTCCCCAAAAACTGGCACTATTCATGTTATTCTCACAAAAATATATCAAACTGAAATCATTTTTGGAAATTCTGAGGGTTATGTTTTGTCTTTGGTAGAGTTATTGTATTCTTTTATTGAGTTTATAAATCTTCAATGTTAAGCTTTGTTGATTGAGACTGATTACGTCATTTAAACTGAAAGTTTTTTGTGCAAGTGACTACAGTTCATTCAACGTCAGCAGCCATTACGTCATTTTACACGTGCGCTCATTCACTCGCCCATTATGGGGAAATAATGCCGAAATTGCATAATGACCTAGATCTTGCCAAAATGGCCCTGAAATACCCTAGATTTTGTTACTATATAGCCCGGGTCTCCACGATACCGGTGTACATATTTTATACAAGGTGTTTTTCAGATAAAATTTTACTGACTTGAAAAAAAGAAGGAATAAACAACTTCATTAACATTTAATCCTCTTAAAAATACATTACAGAGTTCTGTTACTATGAAATTCTCGCTCACAACAAATGTAAACAATGGTCGACCATTTTGTATGACGTAGTTAAACAGACTTCATGCTACCGGTGCACTGGTAAAAATGTTATTTATATGGAAAGCCATTGCAGTTTTAATAGCAAAAAATATCATTTTAGCATTCTTGTATTCATATTTAAAAAATATCACTTTAAAACAACATAAAAACGTGTGTTTCAATAGTTTACTATTCCTCTTTTATCACCCCAAGGGATCTCTGTTTTAGAATCTTTTACTCCCAATTACAGGTGTATATTATACCATGTGGCTGGATTCAAAAATTCCCCTTCACTTAATTTTAGTGTTGTTGTGATTTTCTGGTCATTGAATCTATTTTATTTCTATATGATGAAGATTAAATATCAATATGGCACAGGCTCCCTTAAAAGACTGAATGAAACTGACTTTTTAATTTTCACAAACTATTTTATATGCACTAATGGCTTTCCATAGATTATTTTTTTCCCGCCAAAAATGATGTCAAAAGGTCAAGTGACATGTAATGGAGGTTGAATGACGTCAGCACCTGTCATTTTTTATTTTTTAGGAAAAAAAAGTGTTTTGTAGAGAGACCAATTTATGCAATGGAGGAATAGGATAGTAAAATGAAAATAAGGTAGGATATGTGAAATATTTCCTTCAGAAACTCATGAAAATGTTAAAAAACTTTGAAATAGCCAATATTACTGGGAGCATGTCAATATAAACACTCGGTAGGTGGCGTGGACAACAATATCGCGAGATATGTGAATATACCGGTACCATGGAGTCACCGGTATCATGGGGTTCGAGTAAGTCGAGAGAGAGAAAAAAAAGCACGATAGTGAAAACTCGGATAATATTGTATCATCGTCATCGTACTTTCGACATCTGGCCATCTTCGTTCCTTTGTTTCGTGGCCTCGGAGCCATTATTCATTTAGTGTTTAGTTTCTTGGGCTTGCCCTTGACGGGGTTTGTGCTCACACGGCGAGCGAAACATAGATGACTAACCACTCGCCATAATTATACTTTAATTTATTATAAATATATATGCATAATAATTATTATAACATAATAATACGGTTGTAAAAGGTTTAAATACATTAATAGCAAGGACGATATATTGGCAATCATGTGTTAAATGATAATAAATTAAACAAGTGTATACATTTACAAGCAAAATACAACATATACAATTCTTAATACAAATAAATGCTTTTATTATATACTTATAAATGAAAATTGAGAAATATTGATGAAATAAAATGCGTATTTTCATTTTCCGTATTTTCACTGTAAAAATTTATTTTTCACTGCAGTGAAACATATTTTCCGTATTTTCACTGGTGTCTTGCCAGACTACTTTCTTTTAAATTCTACCAGTACACAAAATTTAAGGGAAAGTTTTTCAAATTTTATCGCAAAAAATGATTTATTTTCATCTTGTGGCATGAAAATTACCATATTTCACTCGTGGCTACCACCACTCATGAAATATTTATTTTCATACCACTCGATGAAAATAAATCATGTATTTATAGAAAAAACTTGAATATCCTCTATTTATTACATGATTTTCGGTGGTTTATAGAAATATATCAGTGAAATAAAACTGGTAATTTCACTGCTTGAAACAGTGAAATTACCACTTTGATAATTTCACTGTTTTGAATTTAAGCCCCTTACGTTGTTTCAGTGAAATATCAGCGAGCACAGAACTGGGTACCAACTTAATGACGTGACGTCGTAAATGACGTCACGTTGTATTATTATTTGGCGCGCTTTTCATCCAGATTTTTATACAATAGAATCATAATTATTAAATATTAATTTTTATAATAGTTTATTTATGCATTTATTTACATTAAAGTGAAAATTTTTTAATATATTTTTTGATATATATAATGAAAAACTATTATACAGATATCTATTTTTTTGCAAAAGTCTAATTGTTATTGTTATTTATTGAGGTAAAAGGTAACTGCTTATAAATACATATAATAGGTCTAAGTGTGCTAGAATGCACATCTAGGGCACTCCAAATGCACTTTATGTAACCTTAAGTGTGAACTCAACTGTACTCAAGTAGACTGTATTAGTTTAAAGTATATTTTTCACAGCAATTAATATAAGGCTCACAGATCTAACGGAAGGGAAATGCTAGTATGGGTACCCAGTCAGGAATGAACAAGCCGATAAAGCGCAAAAAGTGCAAGCATTGATGGCATCCCATCAGACATGGCATTTAGTATAAAAGAAACTTACAGTACAATTAATAGAAAAGTGATAGAAAAAAGAAATAGATTATGGAAATAAACAATATAGAAATCATCAAGATACCGCCCAAAAACAAGTATCATATCACCATAATTGAAAATTAGATGAAATTTATACGCGCTTAAAACTTAACCATTCAAAACTTAAAGGTCACTCATTTTCAGGCGATAAAAATTGTCCCGCGTGTAATGAACCAGAAACGTTTGAACACGTGTTTTTCAATTGCACGTGTCATTCAAACAATATGTCAGGGCGATTTCCGCGTTGCATAGTCGTTTTTGTACCGGTTATTAAAATTAAGCAATACTCATTAAAAGTACAATAAAGATATTTTTAAAAATCTTAATTAATAAACAAAGCTATTAAAACAGGATATTTTATGTAATCAAACTTCACCTACCTGCACTTTTGTTTGGTCTGATGGCATAATATATGGCATTGTTAATCGCAATTTTCCAAAACCTAAACTCCTGGCATCCAATACATTCATGACTGTCCGGTTTGAATGAGCTAACGATGCAGCTGTGTTGCGTGAAACAAATCTTGCTGCATTCATACGGATCATGAACTGTAACTGAGAAAAGAATCTTGCTTGACTCGCAAATAAGAGGTGGACGTATGAAGTCGTATTTCTTCCAGTGAAGTATAGTCGACGATATTATCTGTACAACAAAGAAAGCCAAGATCAATATCAAAACAATTAAACGAAATTTCATTTTATCCATTTTTCCGAACTGTTAGAACAAAAAAGTAATAGTGTGTGTCAAGAAAGTACTGCGTCATTTCAACAACCGAATTATTGATTAATAAATTACTTCTTTGATGGTTTAATGTCAAAGACATTGTAAATAATGTATAATTATAAGTCTTTGAGGCTTTAATTTCAAACACAAAGATTGTAAATATTTAGAGCGGATGGGGCTATTTTCGTTTCTCGTGTCTTAACGGTCTTTTGATTAAAGCGTGTACTTTGATAATTTGTATCATAGTTCGGGGACCTTTCTGTTGAAAATATGTCAGAGTCAAATCGTATACATATACATGCACAGTGCGTTACTGTTTACGTTTTAAACTTGGTTGTTAATAAACAACATTAACTTTACTGACGTGGATGACAAAAACAATTTCTTGCCATTTAGATAGATTGTGCAGCGACAACTCTATTTTTCATCATTATTTATCTCCCTTTACCCGTTTCCTACCGTCAAATATTCTATAAACGGTGAGAAATCTAAAGGATATGGGTGATGTTGGTGTTGGGGGTTTTGAGGCATGCATCCAAAATTTATTTAGCTCTAATTATATCATTGATTCTAATATAAATATAGATTTTCGAAGCATTTAGGCAATAAGTTCCAATAATAATATAACATAAAGAGTATATTCCATAAAGAACTATATGAAGCATAATACGGTTTTACGGGACCACCTTGATCACGGTAATGCTCGCACGAAACACACTTCACCCGACATACAGAAGAGTTAATTTCTGTATAGCAAACAATTGGGGAGACCTGCAACGCCGCTCCATTCTTTGGCTTTAAATATCGCCGACGAGGTCACGGATGCGGCGCCCATGACGCAAATAACCTATTTGCTCCTTGGGCGCCGCATCCGTGGCCTCGTTGGCGATTAGCTATTGTTCCTAGAAACAGATCAACTTTATATTGAGTTCCATTGTTCATTTACGTTTGCATTTGCTCTTTAGATGCCTAAAGTAAATATGTGTTGAACATTAATTGTCAACGTCATTATAAACATACCCATACAAAAAGAATATAATATTTTATTATATACATATTAATGAAATATTGAGAAATATTGATGAAATAAAATGCGTATTTTCATTTTCCGTATTTTCACTGTAAAAATTTATTTTTCACTGCAGTGAAACATATTTTCCGTATTTTCACTGGTGTCTTGCCGGACTACTTTCTTTTAAATTCTGTTAGTTCACAAAATTTAAGGGAAATTTTCCAAATTTCAAATTTCGTCAAAAAAGAGAAAAATGTATATAATAAACAGAAAATTCAAGTTTTTTCTATTAATACATTATTTATTTTCATCTTGTGGCATGAAAATTACCATATTTCACTCCAATCTCCACACAGTGATCTCCCCTTAATTCTTCGGCGTAGATCTCTGCCACCAAGGTCCCGATATATCAGAATTTCTGATATACTATATTTTTTCAAAAATTGTTTTATCTACTGCTTTTATCTATCAGATAAGTTTTCTCTCATTGTTTATGAATAATTAAATAAATAATATGAATATTTAGAAATAATTTTAAAATTTATGAGATTCTTTTCTACCGAGACGATATTTTGATATTTTATTAGTCCCCTACCGGTTTACCGGAGGGGACTTTAGGTTTACCCTCCGTCCGTCTGTCTGTCTGTCCGTCCGTCAGTCCGTCCGTCTGTCCGTCAGTCAGTCCGTCCGTCCACAAAACTGGATCCCGCGATAACGCAAAAAGTACTGAAAATATTTTAATGAAACTTGATATATTGAAAGATGGCAGTATGGAGATTATGCACGTCTTTTTCCTTTCTTCCTATGTTGAAAATTCTGGTTGCTATGGCAACAAATAGGCTGAAAATATGACAAATTTTACACATAACCTGGATCCAGTGATAACACAAAAAGTACTGAAAATATTTTTATGAAACTTGATATATGGATAGATGGCAGTATGGAAATTATTCACATCCTTTTCTTATCTTCCTATGTTGAAAATTCTGGTTGCTATGGCAACAAATAGACTGAATTTCAAGATTTCTGATTCTAGTTTTTAAGTTTTTTCACTATAACATGTGTATAAGTTCTTTTATTTCTTAAGTTATTTTCTTCAAACTTTAAATATAAGTTGCTTGTCATCAACCACATCATATGTGACAAGGTTTACAACTCTTGCACAAAATTTATCAGAAATACCTCCCTTGAACTTGAAATTTTCATGAAAAAAACATTGTTTTTTTTAATAACTTCTTTTTCTGAATGTATCTTCTTCAAACTTCATATAAATGTTTCTTATTGTCACTCAACATTTGTGAGTGTTCAATACTCTAGCAAGACTATTTCCAGAATTATGCCCCTTTTGAACTAAGACTTTTTTTTGAGAATTTGGTAATTTTTACTCCAACTTCTTCAATCATGATAGGATTTTTAAAATGTTATATTTTGATAACAGGGATGTTTAAAAAATAACTTTAGAGTGTCTTTCAGTCCGTCTGTCTGTACATAAAAACTATTTCCTGTGATCACTTTTAAAGAACTTTTTCAACAAATTTACTTAAAATAGGAACCTAAGTGAATGGCCAATGGCCCTTCAGAATGTTGCTTGGGCTCTTACCGGTAGGGGACTTATTGATTGCTTGCAATACTATGATAATTGCTTGTATTTTTTAGCTTTTGAATTTATTTTTCGTTATTTTGTATACTTTCGATATTTTTTTCATAAACTATATCGAACGTAGGCACTAAAAGTTAAAAATAAAACAGAAAGAGAAAAATAACGTTGGATTTTCTTTGTAGCGGTCGATATTTACATTTGAATTTCGACGTTACGTCATGTGACTTTCATCATCATGTGACGTCTTTGAAGGCAGTGATTACAATTCTGCCAAGGGAGGTAATCACTGTGAGGAGTTTGATTTCACTCGTGGCTACCGCCACTCATGAAATATTTTTTTCATACCACTCGATGAAAATAAATCATGTATTTATAGAAAAAACTTGAATATCCTCTATTTATTATATGCTTTTCGGTGGTTTATAGAAATATATCAGTGATTTAAAACTTTGATAATTTCACTGTTTTGAATTTAAGCCCCTTACGTTGTTTCAGTGAAATACCAGCGTGCACAGAACTGGGTACCAACTTAATGACGTGACGTCATGTTGAATTATTATTTGGCGCGCTTTTCATTCAGTATTAGGTTTAATGTCTTTTTGAAACGTTTCTTTGCATATAATAAAAAGAAAATTTGTTTAGTTTAGTGTAAGATCGAAATATATTTCACCTTGTGAACACCAAAAGTTCATATTTCACTCGTGGCTGCGCCACTCGCGAAATATACCTTTTGGTGCTCACTCGGTGAATTATACGATCTTACACTGAACTAAACAAATATCCTCTATTTAATAGTGTTGTAGTTTTAGCAAGGCACCTGGTTAAGGTTTGATTTAATGATTGAGTTTGTATGAGAATTGAGACCTCATTTGTTGTCATTATTTATTACTATAAATCTGTTGGGGCTAGACTGTGTATCAGTCTGGGAGATTTTAGTCTGGTAACTCTGTCAACGGGTACCTGCATAAATTATGGACAAGAGGCCTGCAATTGTTGTGTTTAGGGAACTCAATCATTGGTTACCATCATAAATATTCCAGGAATCAGTCTGTTTGTTTCTGGTACAGTTACTTGATCAACACTTGTCGTCATAAATATAGAAGTCTTAAATTTGTCAATTAACACTAAGGTAACCTCCATATATGGAGAGACTAGGTATTTCATATAAATACTGGGGCAAGATTTTCTAGGGGCAGTCTAGATTGAAGATTGAAGAACAAGATTCAAAATGCAAGAGTAAGATTGTTAGAGCTAGAGTTAACATTCAAGTTTCTAGATTGAAGAGTCAATATTCAAGTTTCTAGATTGAAGGTTGAAGAATAAGATTCAAAATGCAAGAGTGAGATTGTAAGAGCTAGAGTTGGGATAGGGATTTTTGAGAGTTAATTCTCAGTGACTTATCAACCATGTGTGAGGAAGAAAAACTCTGTAACTTTAATTATTAATTGTAGAGTAGAAATTTAGAACATTTTATAACAAATAAACAGTGAAATGAAATTAAGAACAGTTATTGTGTATATTTTATGTGGAATTATGGAAGTAGTAGAAATTATAAATTACAAGAGAGAAGAATTTATAACACTGGTGGCAGCGAACGGGATTTTTGGACTTTAACACGTTTAGAAAAGATTTTAAAGTGACTATCTGAGGAGACATTTTTTTGAACTGTACATTATGAAATTAATAAAATGGGACCAAAGAAACAAACCGGTGCAGCTTCAATTATTGTGGAAGAATGTTTTATCAAAAATTCAGTTATTACATGAAAAACTGAAAATTGCAGAAGAAAACAGAAAATTAGAAGTAGCTATTCGAAAAACAGAGCAAGAAGCCATGTTACAGAGAGATAAAATTGTGAATCATTATCTACAGAGGATTAATGACATAGATGGATTATTAATTATAGTTGGTCAGTGTGAATGTTTGTCAGAATTTTAAGTACACTGTTTTCATTGCACATATTCATGAAGATAGATTAATAGGATAAGACTTTAAATGAAAAATAATTTTTAATTTATTGCTCGATTGGAATTAAATGAGGGTAAATGAAAAAAGAAATTGTGGAGAAGGTGCCATTAAGATTTGTGAAAATTATAACACGGTCAAAGGTATCAATTCAAGTAAATTCAGACATTGTTAAACCTGGTAAAGCAATAAATCTTGGAACAATCAACTCATCATTAGGGATCTCCTGCTTTTCGGAAAATAAATAGCCAGCAGATAAAGTGTTTATGGGAAGTGTGCTAGTATCCCATAGGGAAGTTCGAGGCAATTCAATTCCCATTAGATTAGTTAACTTTTGATAGAAATGTAACATTGACCAAGGGGTCATTATTTGGATATTTGTATGAATTAAATCGATTAGATTTATTGAAAGAGAAAGTGAAAATTGATGACTGCAAATTAATTAGTAAAACATACGATAATATTAAATATGATTTCACTAAATGGAGCAGTAAGTTATAAGGGTTATATCATAGATCATCAGGAAGCGGAATTTAAGTTAATGTTGTGAAGCCTTTTATGTTTGCAATTAAGTCTTTTGTCAAACTCAAAGACTGTACTGTGCAACTGGGAAAGAACTTTTGGATGTTGTTACTTTTATCACTCAGTATAGACCCTACCTTTTAGACAGAGAATTTCTTTTAAGGACATATTGTTCAAGTCTGCCATGTTAAATGCCGTTCAGGTCGCCGACAGATCAAATGGCCCGCTGTTTAGAAGTTTTGTCACAATTAAATTTTAAGATTGAACATAGAAGTGGGAGAAAACAAGCAAATCTTGACGGTCTCTCTAGAATGTCATGTGCACAAGAAGAGTGTAGTTGTTATGATGGAAAAACAATTTTGGAAGAATTACCTTGCAAAGGGTGTGTAACCTGTATGAAGAAACATAAGAAGTCTTGGTCAGATTTTGCCGAATTTGATAATGTTGTTCCCTTGTTCAATGAGAACATAGGTAAAGGGAAAAGTATCAAACCTGTTGTGTTAGAAGTGAAACCTCAAAATGACTGGGCATTTTGGAGTGATGTTTTCTTGATAGTGCAGCTGCAAGTTATGAGATTATTGTGTTGGTTAAGGTCACTTTTCCATGGAATAAAAAGGGCAAGGAAGTATTTTCGATATCGCATAGGTCGACTTCGTTTCCGTGAAAGCCTACATTCGCATGGTGAAAGAAGTGGAAACAATCTCAACATGGGTGAAAATAATACACACGTGGTTGAACAGGACGTAAATTCCATACTAGGTGGCGAAGTTGTTTCATCAGAAAATGAAGCTCAGGCATCTAATTTGGGTTGTCTTAAGGGGTTCAACACTATTAATTATTCACCAGTCAGAATGGCAAAATTACAGAGAGCAGACCTTGATTTAGGTTTTGGGACATCATGGATTACTGGAAGCAAACAAGTGGTTGACAAGGACGTAAATTCCATACTAGGTGGCGAAGTTGTTTCATCAGTAAATGAAGCTCAGGCATCTAACTTGGAGTGTTGTAGTTTTAGCAAGGCACCTGGTTAAGGTTTGATTTAATGATTGAGTTTGTATGAGAATTGAGACCTCATTTGTTGTCATTATTTATTACTATAAATCTGTTGGGGCTAGACTGTGTATCAGTCTGGGAGATTTTAGTCTGGTAACTCTGTCAACGGGTACCTGCATAAATTATGGACAAGAGGCCTGCAATTGTTGTGTTTAGGGAACTCAATCATTGGTTACCATCATAAATATTCCAGGAATCAGTCTGTTTGTTTCTGGTACAGTTACTTGATCAACACTTGTCGTCATAAATATAGAAGTCTTAAATTTGTCAATTAACACTAAGGTAACCTCCATATATGGAGAGACTAGGTATTTCATATAAATACTGGGGCAAGATTTTCTAGGGGCAGTCTAGATTGAAGATTGAAGAACAAGATTCAAAATGCAAGAGTAAGATTGTTAGAGCTAGAGTTAACATTCAAGTTTCTAGATTGAAGAGTCAATATTCAAGTTTCTAGATTGAAGGTTGAAGAATAAGATTCAAAATGCAAGAGTGAGATTGTAAGAGCTAGAGTTGGGATAGGGATTTTTGAGAGTTAATTCTCAGTGACTTATCAACCATGTGTGAGGAAGAAAAACTCTGTAACTTTAATTATTAATTGTAGAGTAGAAATTTAGAACATTTTATAACAAATAAACAGTGAAATGAAATTAAGAACAGTTATTGTGTATATTTTATGTGGAATTATGGAAGTAGTAGAAATTATAAATTACAAGAGAGAAGAATTTATAACAATAGATAAATAACACGACGTCGTCGCTTGTTAATACCACGTTTGTTCTGTCGATAAAAAGGGCACATTATACTTCAGAAATGAATATATTATTTCTTCTTTAAAAAGGAAAAACATAATCGAGATCGAATTTGAAAATCTTTAAATAATGGTTTCAGAGCATGTTAAAGGCTTCTAACATGAAGAAAGTAACGCTTAATGTGAAATTATTTCTCATAAAAAGAGTAGCAAAATGTAAACAAAGTAGTATTTTAATTTCCATACAAAATACTAAATTTCATTGCCAAAATGCTATATAGAAGATAAATATGTACCTATAAAACTGTAAAAAAAAAAACGTTTTTCTTGTGTTTTTTTTTTGTGTTCTTTTTTTTTTCTTTGACGTCCTTAAAGTATAACCTTTAAGGCCCATATTATGCCCCATAATTCTTTTATTTTTATGTCGTAAAAGCCTTTTTTATTTTTATAATTTCTTTCGGCCAATTATGTAATCCCACACGAATATATCTCTGCAGGTTTGTCAGTTTAATATAATACGAAGAAAAAGCCTTAAAACATAAATACATATGATTATAATACAACTTAATTAAAACATACATAATTAAAATACAACAATACAACAATTGAACGAAGCAAATAAGAATTATTACAAGTAAATGAATAAAATGAAAATAATCTTAGCACAGCGTCTCAATACAAAAAGTAAAGAAGTAAATAAATTAATAGTTAAATTTTTTTCACGAAGATTCTTTAATAAACTTATGAATTATCAGAAGTCAATTTTTACTAAAATCGTAAAAAGAATAAAGCAAAATAAAAGGGAAGGAAAGTTCGCGGGAATTTTGGAAAAAGGGAAAAGTTAAAAAAAAATGAAAACTTTCTTTTAAAACTCTTTATAAAGTACAAACACAAAAAACAGGAGATACACGAAAAGTTTAATTGTTTTTCCCCCCCAATTTTGACGTTACGAACATCGATTTCAATTCAAAAGCAGAATAACAGACCCACATTCTTTTCATTGATGAATTTGGATAAAATTTTAATTTTATTTTTGTAAATCAATTATTTTTAATTTCCTTGAATTATTTTTGCCGTTTTTTTACTCTTAAAAAAGAAGGGAAATAGAAGAAAGTCTTCGAGATCATCTATCCCCGCTTACACTGGTAGCTTTCATGATTCATGACAACGATAACCAGTAGGGAGAAGTCGTGTACAACAACAACAACAACAACAAAAACGAAGAGATAGTTTCAAAGAATTTTCAGACAAAGAGGTGAGATACCTGTAATAAAGACTAAAAACTGTTATCTAACAGTCTGACAATTTAAATGTAGATGACAATATCTACTACTGTAGTAAACACATAAAAAATGCATTTACCAGAAACTAAACCACTGATAGTTTTGTTCTGTTTTTTATGTTCAAATGTTTGTTTATCTGAAATAAATTTTTCAGCATTTTTGAAAAATTCAGTAGGCAATGGAACATCTTGTGCTGGAACAAGTTCAGTTGTTACAGATTCTGGAGCTGTGTAAGCCTTTGAAGGAGCAAGTTGTGAATCCAAAATGGCATCCGGGTTAAATGGGTATATCCCTGACCCTGTTCGCTTAAAAGATGACCTCAAGTTAACCACTGATAAAGCAGAGTTGTATGCATTACATGCCAGTGAGCATACATTGTACCTGTTAATCTTGGAGGCTGGATTTTCTCTAAGAAACTTGTGGCAATGCAGCATTATAAATGTGCTGCATGGGCCCAAAGCAGCCTACATCAAGAGGTTGAAGCACATGGCTTGTGTGGGCAGGCAATACAAACAAATCAACATTATTATCCTTTGCCAAGCCATGACTGGTCAGTAACATGTGATTTATGTCCATCAAATATAAGTAATAATGGCTGGTCTTCAGTTGAACGTTACACATATTTCAGAAAATGGTATCTAAGTACTCTAAAAACACATCTGAATTAGACCACCCACTTTCTGTTACTGTTCCTTTTGTTCCAGGACTTGCTCCCTCTAAGAGTTCATTCTCATGCGCTTGCCTTTGAAGACAAAAAAGGAGGTATCTGTGTGCCTATTGCATTACCACAACCTAGTATTGTTGTAATACTAGTTCTTTGCAGACGTGATTGCAGGTGTTGATTGCTCTGCACAAATAACATATGGAGGTTAATGTTCAGTTTGCACACCCTTTTCGTCAACATTATATATAAGCTCAGGTTTGTCCATCAAATTGTCTTTTAGTAATGCAGATTTTAAATTATTGAAGTAGTCAGATACCTTTTCTTTCGAAGTAGCTTGTGCCCTATAATTCACAAGTGCCCTTGGTTTTACTTTTTTAAGTTCAGGCCACCTGGCCATGAAAGACCTGTTATGGCTATTCACGTAGTGAGTTGATAGACCAAGCCTCTAACTATGCTACATTCCTTGGTAAACGAGATAAGGAACATCCATTGAGTTACAGATCATCTGTAACTCAATGGATGTTCCTTATCTCGTTTACCAAGGAATGTAGCATAGTTAGAGGCTTGGTCAATCAACTCACTACGTGAATAGCCATAACCCAACTGAGCCATACCCTTTATATGTTCAACAAATATGGCCTCTTCATATTGACTTAAAAGTGACTGGGGTCCTGACGATGTTGTTTCAGGATCAATTCTACCAAGGACTCTATCATGCAAGGTTGTCTGGGGAATACCAAATTGCCGTGCAGCACTCTTAATTGGCATCTTCATTTCTTTTACTGCTTGATAAGCATTTTTCATGGCTGTAGGTGAGTACATCCTATACTTTGAGGCAGAAGAAGTAGGATTTACCTGAAAGAGAAGTAAAATCAAAGCACAGAAGGCGCTGAATTTGTTTGGGTCTCAGAATGTAAGAAAGGTGCAGGTTGTGAGATTATATGTATAGTGCCACCAATGCTTTCCAGCGTTTTAATTATAGTAAATTGGCTATAAGACTTATTGCAACACTGATATGCAATCCAATGTTTATTTGACTTAAAACAATTTGAAAAAAAAATGAGTTGCCTTTACTGGGATTTGAACTCCAGGCCTCTCGCTTCATAGGCGAGCGCGAAAACCCTTCAGCCACGGTGAATTTATATGTGAACGACCTGAAGAAAACCATATTATTCTAATTTAGGGCTTTTAACGACTTTAACTGTTGTTTAACACAGATGTAAATAATCCTGGAGCTTACTATAAGCATGTATATTTATAAAGAATCAAAGGGATGCAAGTTCTGTGGTATTTTCTGATCTTTGCAATCTTAATCGTACTGTATATCTGTATGCATTTTCCCTGTATAAGTTTATTTTTATGTATTATAATTCATTTTGAAGGCACCAGAGTTTGATACATACGGAATTCTGCATAACTAGAGATGCATCAAAAAAATCATTTATGTTCATTTTTTTACGACTGTCACACTTTATCCTTGCATATCATGGCTACTTCCTTAACAAAGACACTTAAAAAAGAATTTAAAAAAAATGTTTCCTCGACTTGGATTTGAACTCCAGACCTCTCACTCTGAAGCGAGCGCGTTACCCCTGCACCACGGAGAAGTTATACAAATAATTTCTGAATAACATCAAGTCATTCTAGATTTAGAACTTCCATTGCATTTCGGGTTTGTTTATCCTTATTAATTTCAAGGTATTTTGTTCAGGATAAACCAGTTGTTTAAAATTGAATTAAATAATTTAGCGAAAATCTTCTCGCCCAAACAGTCCGACATGTAGAATCTATATATTCCACTACTCGTTTTGTGTAGTATCCGGTAATCGATATCGCTAAAAAATAGTATTTTCATTGATAAAATCAATATTCATCCGCGTAATTTGTGATTGTGCATTTATTGACAATTCTATTAGCCAACGCTATTTTTTAAACTTTGAATGCGTTGTTATTTGTTGGATACTTGTAACAAAATAAAAATATTTCTTTCTTTTAAATCGCTAGTTTTTAAGATGTTTTGAGAACTACTTGTTGTTAGGTTTGTTGTGAACTTCTGTGTCAGAGATTGAATGTCCGCTTTGTATTTACTTAATTTCGATCAGAAAATACAATAAAACAATATTAGAAATCTTCGACCATTCGGGAATTATTTTGCTTGAAAATTAATTCGCCTGTTTTTGACCATCTTTACGCAGTGATCTCCCCTGAATTTTTCGGCTTTAGTGTACATATAAAGGGAAGTAACCGCTTCAAAAAAGTGGACTACTTTCGGCGTTTGCAATTAACAACATTAGACTCTGAAATTTCGCTACCATTATTTGTTTGGTCTGACGACCCAAACAAATAAAAACTGATTTAATATTGCAGATCTCAGTATTGTGGAGAGAAAAACAATAAATTGATAATCAATAATTTATTTCATATTAGATCAGGCACTTTTTTATTAAAAAAAATATACAGTAAAGGAATTTTTGAAAACACCCTGTAGCAAAAATTAACGTCATGGTCACATGACAGTCACGTGACTGAATAGCAGACGAACGGGGATTTTCCCCTCCAGTAGGATTTATTTTGATGATTTTATAATAGCTTTAATGCTGAATAATATAAAACTATGAAAAAGTAATAGCAAAAAACATAAATTTCATCATCAATATAAAAAAGAAAGTTTACTTACTTGTTTTTGTCGCATTTTTACAAAGTTTCACGGTGGCTCTAAAGAAGTCAAGTACGTTATGTTCTGTAAACAACCGATGACGTATTTCGTCTTCCGGTTCAAAGAGCATGGGCAGAAAAGTGAAAGTATCGAAAACCTGTACGTATCGAAAACACAGCAAACCACGATATATATTGATATATTAAATGTTGGATTGATTAAACGTTATTTTGATTATAAAATCAGTCTTATTGAAGTTTAAATAGGCATAAATAAAAGGTTATCTTCTTGATTTATTTTTCGAGTTAGTTTTATTTACAAAATACTTAGTTAAAACCTTATGGTATCGAAAACCGGTCAAACCATGATAAGTGTATACATATTCGGATTAATCTGGACCTTTCCATAATTGGTGTAAAATGATACAAATTGCTGCAGACATTTTTTATACTGTGGCATTCGGAGTAAGTGTCTAAAAAGATCCGATAAAAATGGGAGTTTTACCGTAACCACGGATTTACATTACAAGGATCGGACACTTTCGTTAAGCTTTAAAACTCGTCGCGCGCATGCGCGGAATTGCATATCGGATAAAGGTGGACAGAATGAGAGATGGCGGAATGCGCGGAGTGCAAAATATGACAAATTTTTAAGAGTATGCGGTGTTATTGCAGCTTTGTGAAAAAAATTATACACATATGAATGTATTGATACAGTATTATTTTGTGTCGCTAAAGTATTAATATATGAAAATATGCCGATAGAACGATGCAACGCTTAGTTAAAAAAATACATTATTAAAAAAATATTCGCCTATTGTTTAGGCATACTCTCTACACTTTGCCTCCTTTTACTTCAAGCACAAATTATTACCGCGATTCAGATTAAGATAATTCTTTTTTACATGGTTTAATGGTGCATTGCAAAAAAATGTTTCTTGATTGCTTAAAAACTTTTTAAGAAATTCATGTTTGAAATTTGTCCTTATTTCTGTGAATTATTTCCAAATGATTTGTATATTTTTTATTTTTTTATTTTATTACCTGTATATTAGTATAAATATAGTAAGTATTCTACTAATTAGTGTATTAAATATATTTTCAGATCATTCTAGACAAGCGTTCATATATAGATGAATTCATTAGATTGGCAAGGAAGAAACTGTTATTGGCATACAGAACAGCTGTTATATAAAAAAAAAAATATTTTGAAACAGATTTTTTTCATAGTTATCCTTTACAATTCACGTCAAATGATTTATTTGTCATATGTTTATTTTCATTATTTTTCAAAGAAAGGGCTATACAAATTTAGTTGTATATTTTATATTTCATTTATAAATTTTAATAAAGAATATAGATTTACTTTGTATTTATATATATCCTCTTAAATGTAAATTTACCGCGGATTTCGTCAAGTTAATTTCTTAATCGTCGTTGCGGACAGATAAACTGTACCTTTAAAAAAATAAATTAGATATTTGAATTAAACAAGTATTGTTCTTCAAAAATAAACTTTAAATTTCCAAAATCGATAATAAATGGAAAGCTATATGGTATTTTGTTAAGTAGGTATCCGTTGCGAACGGGCATTTACGCTAAGCGCCGGTAAATTATCGATCGATGTATCTTTATCGGGTGCACGACAAGATATTTAAGCATTTATATAGGGTTAACTGGGAGTGTCCGATCCCTGTAATATAAATCCGTGCCGTAACTTACAGACACATATAGACACATTAATTTATGAATAAAAAGAATAATTATACCCCCCCCCGGGCACAACGAAGTTTTCTTGCATATCAGACTGGCGTTTCCGTTAGTTTTACCCATGCCGGAAACTTCATCTGGCATGGGGGGTTCCAGATGAGTCGCATGCTGTACAATGGCACGATGAAGATGACGTCATTTTACCGTTATGAATGATTTTGTAATTCATACGCTAGATGTTGAATGAAAGTAGTTACGGTTGTAATGATATAAATTTTCATTAAAAGTAAAGATAAAGAATTTAAAATAAAATGGAATATAGTAGAATATGCAAGAAAAAATATCTGACATATGTTTGCGGTTCGGATCAAGCCTCGTTACCGCCCAATGGGCGGGTCACCTCGGGACGGATATTCCGATCCGAATCCCAAATATGACAGATATTATTAGTAATGGGGGTATACTGGAATCAGCTTGTTTGTCCGGACGTCTCCCTGTCCGGCCGTCCGTCGGTTTTTCCTTGTCAGCCCTATAACTTGAGATTCCTTGGCCCACAGTCTTCATATTTGGCACTGAGGTTAGTCATGATTAGTAGATGACCCCTATTGATTTTAAGGTCACTGAGTCAAAGTCGAGGTCACAGGGGCCTTGACTAAACAAAGCTTGTCCGCCCAATAACTTGAGATTCCTTTGAACCACAGTCTTCATATTTGGCATGAAGATTAGTCATGATTAGTAGATGACCCCTATTGATTTTGAGGTCACTGGGTCAAAGGTCAAGGTCACATGGGCCTTGACTAAATAAAGCTTGTCCGTCCAATAACTTGAGATTCCTTTGACCCACAGTCTTCATATTTGGCATGGAAGTAAGTCATGTTTAGAAGATGAACACTGTTGATTTTGAGGTCACTGGGTCAAAGGTCAAGGTCACATGGGCCTTGACTAACTACAGCTTGTCCGCCCAATAACTTGAGATTCCTTTGACCCACAGTCTTCATATTTGGCATGGAGGTTAGTCATGATTAGTAGATGACCCTATTGATTTTTTAGTCACTGGGTCAAAGGTCAAGGTCACAGGGGTCTTGACTAAAAACGTTTTTCTGCTCAATTGATTAAGAATGCTTTGGTCAACAGTCTTCATATTTGGTATTGTGGTTGATTATGACAAGTAGATGATCCCTATTGATTTAAAGGTAACTGTGTCAAAGGTCAAGGTCACAGGGATTTTTACTTCAATAAGCTTGTCTGCTTAAAGCTACATTAAATAAATATATAAAAATATTTTGCCGTCGACCTAAAGGACAAGTACTTTACAGTATCATTAATCTGTTTAACAGTATTGTTGTAAATATCATCAAATGTTGTTCATAAATTAGGTTTTTAAACGGAAAACCCATGGCAGGGGCGTAGCCAGCTTTTTCCAACTTGTAGGCACATAAAAAGGGGTCTGGGGCTTTTAGCCCCCAGAAGCCAAACACAAGTTCAGATTAAAAAGAGCAAATTGCGCGTTCAAAAGTTTGTTCAAGGAAATTTATCAAAACAATGATTTTAAACTATGAATTTGATTACATGCAAACTTTACTGAGGATGGGAAATCGTGCACATACACTTGATTTGACTATATATATATGGCTTGAATCCACTACCAACCCTACCCTCGCCTGTTTTTATTGTATTTTTGGAACTTTTGAAAATGTCAATTTCTTGACTAACTTGTAGGCCCGTGCCTACATGGCCTAATAGTAGCTACGCCACTGCATGGTAACACTAAAGTTCGTATACGAATTTTAACATGCAAATGAAGATTATAATCAGCTTATGTATGCGCTACGTCACAGTGTTATAGCTGCTCAAATATGAGATTTTCTTGTGCAAACACATTTTAACCGTTTAACTTCACGGTGCATTAGTAGGCCCGATGTTCAGTAAAATGTAATCATCTCATAAAAACAGATCACAATTAGAGATTTTAGGTAAACACATTCGTGTCCAGACTATAACTTTGTCATACATTGAAGAGTTTTAAAATAACTTGGCACAAATGTCTACCACATCAAAATGATGTGTTATTATAAGACCCATGTTCGTACGTTCAAGGTCAAGGTCACTCTTATAGTTTGAAGGTACTTATGCTCATAAGAAGAGGTTAAAAGTACACATTAGTTTCCAAGCTGTAACATTGTCATGCATTGAAGATTTTTGAAATAACTTGGCATAAATGATGTGTCACATCCATGACCCTTGTCCCAAAGTGTTTAGTTTGCTATAAATAGCACTTCATTTCACAAGTACAATATTAAGCAATTAGTTACTTTCATTCTCTTTTTTTCATAATACCTGCATGTTTAAGAAACTTTTTCGGGGGCATTTGTCACTTGGGTGAGAGCTCTGGTTTTTATCCTGACCTTACTGGCATAAACAAATTGATTATTTCAAGACTCATAATTGGCATTCATAAGTAAATGACAATATAGTATTTCAGATTTATGAGGTACTTCACATACATTCAGTATAGGCTAATTGTCTTTTTTGAGCAAGGGATCTTGTTAACATTATAGATAAATTTTCTTTTGGAAGCCTGGAGAAATTTTATTACCTTTGATCATAACATAGTTCATATATAAGCTTGGCCACATTTCTAATGAGATATTTTTATGTGATTAAACCCATAATGACATCGACCTTTAAAGACTTATTTGTAGCAGTTATTTTGTATTGACTTTGAATTCTGAATGAATGATCCTGTAAAATGTACTTGTATTATCAGAAAGTGTACTGACAAAAAATGCATCAATTGAAGGAGCCTGTTACAAAGTTGAACATGAGAGGAGTTGGTGTCTATTTACTTCCCTTTGAATATACATAAACATAAATAAAGAATAATAGTATTTTTTTTTATTTGTAGTAAATATTGATTGCTCCATATCAGCATACATGTACACAATGCCATGATTCTTCCTTTGCTTGTTATATTGTGTTGCAGCATTGAACTGATTTCTTATTATTGCTGCTTCATGAAATAACATTGATGATGGTTTTACCAAAATAACATATTATAATGTTTTAGGTGAATTTCACCAAATGCATCTATATAACGAACATGACATTTAAAATAGCCTTTCTTACTCAAATTATAGTCTGCAAAATAAGGCACATGCCCACAGCGTGTAAAATCTCATTTGGGCCTGCAAAAATCCAAAGATCGTAAGCCAGACAGGCGTTCATATACAAAATTTGGTTCAGTTTCAATATTTTTCTGAAATTGTTGTGTGATACGTCATCAGTCTATGTACATCAAGTAAGATTTGCGTAATACTAAATGCAAGTAACAACTTGAGTTTACTTATGATACATATAGAAGCTTTTGTTGTAGCTCTTTGTGTCATAGCATCAAGAACATAATGTAATCTCAATTATTGACTATTGAATAGTTTCCCAAACTGCTGTCCATATTGTGGGATAGAGGTTCTTTTTTAGTTTTCTTTTTTCTTAGTCCATCAATGTGTCTGTAAACCATTGAAAAGTAGTTACAGACCAGTTAAACAATTTTGCCGTCTTGTTTCAGTTATCAGGGGCTGCGTTATAAAATCTCTGTCATTGTAATGTCTCACACAGTGCCAGGAAAAAAGTGTAATCTAAAAACATTTTGGTCATGTGATACTGCCAAATTTTAAATAATCATATAACCCAATCTGATTAAAGTTCAGATCTACTTATTTCTTTTATGTAGATCTGATGACAACTGTATATGTTTTGCCTTCTTTATAATTCAGATTTCCGGAGTAGGCTATTTTTAGCCATGCAACCAAACTGGTTTTTAAATAGGCATAAGAAGAAGTATCAAAATACCATTAACTGCGGAAGTTAAAATTGTTAATTTTTGTTAGAAAAAATGTTTAAAGTAATTTTTTAAAATTAATGATAGAGTCAATTTTTAATGGGCAAGATTATTTCGCCAGTTTACCTGTCGGCTTTATGGACAATGCCATGTTTGTTCTCGAAATTGTGAAAATTACCTACTAGGAATTGGTTTTCCCAGGCTTTAAATTCTGAGAAACCTCAATGCTTCAAAATTATGAAAGCTTGCTGATGATGGACTGTGTGAAAGGTCACCAGAAATGACTTAGTATTTGGTCATGGTCAGATCTTAAAGCGGAGCGTTATTTAGAGCTGATTTTAATCAGATTGTCTTATAACATAACACAGCAAGCTAGACTCGTATTGATTCATGTATATTAAAAGCAGTAAATCTTTATGATGTGCTGACAAATCCACTTCCAATTGCTACCCCTAATTTCCATTTGTTCAATACAAAATTTTATCATTGCTGGAAGATCTGTTTGTTCTAATGATGTCACCATTTTTGCTAAATCTAGCATTATACATGTGCCAGTTATGAAGATCTATAAATTTATTTTATTGAAACAATTTCAAGAGCATTTTGATACATCAGTGCACAAGTACCAAATATTAACATTGGTATAAAATTCTTTATTGTCTTGTCATTGTCAATCAACATATAAATGTGATATTTTTTTGTTACAGTTACAAGGTCCTTGTACAAGACAAACAAGGAAGAACTGAATCCACAATATGAATATGAGCCAACTATCAGATAATGGTTTTTATGAAGGAAATTGCACAGAGCATTCTTTACATTTTATGGAGGAGGTAATATTTGTGAATATATTCATACAATAAGTTTGATGCCTGGATTGTTAAGATTCAGATTTGGGTATCTATACAATTCTGTCTGATTTTTAAGCCCTACTTTTTTTGAAGTAGAAAGAAAATTGAAGGTAACTTTTTACAGTCATGTTGGCATTCCTGTACTATCGGCATTATACATTGGATTTGATTTTTTTTTTTTAATCTTGGTGTTTTGTCTACATACTTGTTGTAAATAGCCATAATCTTGTTTTTTTAACTTAAACACAAAACCAAGTATAATTTTGCCAAAAATTAATCAAAGTGATCAGTTCAGACTGGCCTTATATTACAAGAAGGCCATGTGGAGTATAATATATAGTTAGACTGTTCTCAAAAGACTGTTCATCTTTATTGTTTTAGTGTCTATTATTTACATTTGCATGTATGTATTTAAACATTCTTCAAAAGGGCATAATAATTATTGTGTATTATAATATGAATTTAATGCTTATGATTTCTTTTGAATTCGTTTGAACCCATGTATGAAAAATCTACTACTTTGTAGCGTTATCTGCAGCTACTATTACTTATTTTGAATTCTAAACAAAGTCATGTGATTATCCTCCATGCTACTGAAATAATCTTTATCATTATAAATAGACTTCTGGATCCGGTTGTTCAAAACATTGGTTAGTGTTAACCAGTGGTTAAATTCATTATCCGCTGGTTAAATTTTGTCCGTTGGATAAATTCTGTTGCTCAAAACTTATCCAACGGATAAAATGCCTTATCCAGTGGTTAACTTTAACCAGTCCTATGACCACCGGATAATGTCCTTAACCAGTGGTTATCCATCATCATTAAAACAGTAAAAAACCATTAAAACTTGTTTGAAACCAGATTTTTCTTACAAATATATGTTTATTTTGTCTTAACTAGAACATTTCATATGAAATGCATAGGATTAAATTGAAACATTTCTGAAAAAGTGCTTTTAGAACCCTTTTTTAATCTAAATGTGTTGTTGTTGTAGTTCAGAAAATGCAGTTAAACAGTCATAACTTTCTTATTTCTTAATAAAACATACAAGTGTCAGTACTCATTTTCTTAGTTAGAACATTACCCATCTAATGGAAGTAATTTCAATTCACAATTTGAAAAAAAAATGTTTTTGATTTTTTTTCTTATGTGTGTCTAAGGGAAAAATAGATCTATCGATACTTTAAGGCCTTTGATATACTTTTTGTTTATTTCCAAAAACATGAAAGCACAAAACATGCAAAATTAAGTCTATGGGAGCTTCCTGATTCTTATAGATTTATTATTCATCAATAAATCGGCCATTTTGTTTCCAGAATCACTAACCAGCCCTGTTGCATTGTGGTACTTAACCAGTGGATAAATACGCAATCCACTGGTTAGGTAGCCAGGGTACTATCCAACTGTCGAACAATGAAGTTTTATCCACTGGATAGCTGACCGTTGGTTAAGGATTTAACCAGTGGATAAGCTATCCATTGGTTAATTTTAACCAATGTTTTGAACAACCCGGTCCTGTTGTGTTTTTTTTTTACATACACGTTTTAAGTTGTGCTAAATGCAATATGTACATGATATATAGAATGCACAGTTCAGTCTGCCTAATGACACTAGGGTGAAAGAAGAAATCAGTAGTGAATGATGAGGGAGTCAAAATTACAACATTATTTAGAGATATGGAGAAAGAGGGAGGTTCCCTGAATGTTTAGGGAGAAATCACCTATTTAACCCGACAAACAAGGATATCCAAAACCATATATCAGGTGCTCTGCATGGCAGGTAAGCTGGAAAATGAACTGGTCATTTATATCCCCTACATAGTCATCTGTGGTCTGGCGGTCATTAGAATGTACAATTGGCTCCACTTTACACAAATGCCTATGTAAATACTAAAACTAATCCTCACAAGTAAGATCCTATCAGTATTCACTGATCACAACTCCCCTTGGCTATTTATCTAGGGCTATTGTTAGCTGTTTGGTCATTTTACAACAATTACTCACCTGTTAAAGCTTAATTATCTGCCGTATTTTGATATTACTTAAATAATCAGGGCGTAAGTTATTTATTACATAACATTAACCTTGTCATTATAATCTTATCTTCTTAACCCCATTCTGGTTTTATCCAATTTGTTACATTCATTTATTACAAAACTGAAGTTTAAAAATGATATTTGCTGATGACCTTGTTATATGACTGTATAAGTACAAACACCTAAGCAATATTATTCAATAGTATCAGGATTGTATCAGAATTGCTAAAATAACCATATTATTGTGTGACTTAAAGGCCCATTATGCAATAGAAAAACTTTTGATTTTCTTTTTAAATATGTTACTGTTTTTAGAGTCTTGTTATGATTTTCAAAAAGTAACTTATTGGGCTATTACCTAAGTGTATATTTCACTTGTTACCTTTTGGTAATTAAAAAAGTTTATAGCGATTTAGTATTTTGTATGGAAGTCAAAATACTACTTTTTAACTTTGTGCTACCTTTGTGACAAATAATTACGCATTCAGTGCAATTTTCTTATGGTGATAAGCATGTATCATGCCTTAAAACTGTTATTTCAACAATGTAAAACTCATTTTGAACAAGGCTTTTTTAGCTCACCTGTCACAAAGTGACAGGGTGAGCTATTGTGATCGTTTTTCGTCCATCGTCCGTCCGTTGTCCGTCGTCTGTAAACTTTTACTTTAAATGACATCTCCTCATAAACCACTGAGCCAATTTCATCCAAACTTCACAGGAATGTTCCTTAAAAAAAGAAAATTCAGTTTCCACTCAATAACTTAAGTTTGCTGTGATCTTTTGACACCGAAACTTGCTGTGTGGGCAGCTTATATTGAGATGCAGCTTAGGAATGCTACTAAGATATATAGGAGCAAGGTCAAGGTCACTTATCAACAATAGAATTTTCAGCTGGTATGCAATACCTTCAGTGCACTTTGATCTTTGATACTTAACTTGGCATTTGTGTAGCTTACATGAAAATACAGCCTGACATTGATACTCGGGTATCTGGTATATATTTATTTTGAACTAGGGAAACCAATTTTCTGTGTTGGTACAAAAAAACAGCATCACTTTTTCTTCACTGCCATATTTCATTCCTAATTCCTGTCACATCAACACTTGGTGGTTGAAAACCTAGTTTTTGTTGCATTGCGGGCTTCTTGTTCTTTCCCTACAGAGGAATTAAAGCAATTATTCATAATTGAACCATACTATATGTGCCTTTAAGAATTATTGAAAAAAAGAGTTAAGCTGGAATAATGCAGTTGCTGGTTAAAGTTGATACTTTTATTCCTGCACATTGGAGAGTTATTGAAAAATATTGATAATTGCTTCACAGCCTGTTTGTAAATATTAAATTGTAAAACATACTTTAGGTGTCATTATAGAATATATAGTTTCATTAAAAAAATCAAAGTGCTGATGGCACTGCAGTTGGGAAGTACTTGATGGATCAAAATACAATTTTTTACTATTTCGGAGGCAGATAATTCAATAAGTGAATGGTATTGCCGGTTGATATAATTATATAAAGTGCACAATTCAGTAAATAAACAATAGTTGATATAATTATTCTATGACTTTTGTGTTCAAATATAATATTTAGGTTACATGTACATGTTAGTCCATCACAAACCGTCATTTGCCCTTTTTGACAAGAGCAACAAGTGAAATAAGAGCTAAAGAGGAAACTGCAAGCTAAACATTTTAACACATGACATAATAAAGGGAGACAAATCTTATTATGAAAAAATAATCACTTGTGATATAAATATATTAAATTTTCTGTATCAGTATCAAGAAAACTCTCAAATGGTCAATATTTTTGCATCACATTTATGATTATATGAATGTGGCCATGTCATTAGAACTTAAGATGGCTTTTTCAATGCACTTCTCATGCTAATCTCTTTCACTGTATGAAGTTTCAATTTAATTCCTACAATATTTTAATCCTCTCTCTGAACTAGGTGTTTTAATATACCGTTTCTAAATTAGGTGTTTTAATATACCACCGCCATATATTAGGTGTTTTAATATACCACCACCATATATTAGGTGTTTTAATGTACCACTGCCATGTATTAGGTGTTTTAATGTACCACCACCATATATTAGGTGTTTTAATATACCACTGCCATATATTAGGTGTTTTAATATACCACCGTCATATATAAGGTGTTTTAATATACCACCACCATATATTAGGTGTTTTAATGTACCACTGCCATATATTAGGTGTTTTAATATACCACCGCCATATATTAGGTGTTTTAATATACCACCACCATATATTAGGTGTTTTAATATACCACCACCATATATTAGGTGTTTTAATGTACCACTGCCATATATTAGGTGTTTTAATATACCACTGTCATATATTAGGTGTTTTAATATACCACCGCCATATTAGGTGTTTTAATGTACCACTGCCAAATTAGGTTTGAAGCAAAAAGAGTTCTTGTTGGCATTAACTGGTCATTTATTGGTCTGTTGCAGTTTTTAGCTTGACTATACGAAGTATATGGAGAGCTGTCCTACTCGCCCCGGCGTCCGCGTCCATATTTCAGATTAAAGTTTTGGTGCAGTAAAATATTTTTCACTATAACTTTGTCATTTCTTAAGGTATCAACTTCAAACTTCAAATATATGTTCCTTATCATCAACCACATCTTATGTGACAAGGTTCATAACTCTAGCACCAATATTTTCAGATTAATCTCCCCTTGAACTTAGAATTTTCCTTAAAAAATACTATTTTTTACTGTAACTTATTTATTTCTTAAGGGATCACCCTCATACTTCAAAAATATGTACCTTATCATCATCGCCATCTTATATGACAAGGTTCATAACTCTAGCACCAATATTTTCCGATTTATCTCTCCTTGAACTTAGAATTTTCCTTAAAAAATACTATTTTTTACTGTAACTTATTTATTTCTTAAGGGATCACCCTCATACTTCAAATATATGTACCTTATCATCATCCCCATCTTATATGACAAGGTTCATAACTCTAGCACCAACATTTTTAGATTTATCTCCCCTTGAACTTAGAATTTTCCTTAAAAAACATTATTTTTTACTGTAACTTATTTATTTCTAAAGGGATTAACTTCATACTTCAAATATATGTACCTTATCGTCATCCATATCTTATGTGACAAGGTTCATAACTCTAGCACCAATATTTTCAGATTTATCTCCCCTTGAACTTAGAATTTTCCTTAAAAAATACTATTTTTTACTGTAACTTATTTATTTCTTAAGGGATCACCCTCATACTTCAAATATATGTACCTTATCATCATCCCCATCTTATATGACAAGGTTCATAACTCTAGCACCAATATTTTCAGATTTATCTCTCCTTGAACTTAGAATTTTCCTTAAAAAATACTATTTTTTACTGTAACTTATTTATTTCTTAAGGGATCACCCTCATACTTCAAATATATGTACCTTATCATCATCCCCATCTTATATGACAAGGTTCATAACTCTAGCACCAACATTTTTAGATTTATCTCCCCTTGAACTTAGAATTTTCCTTAAAAAACATTATTTTTTACTGTAACTTATTTATTTCTAAAGGGATTAACTTCATACTTCAAATATATGTACCTTATCGTCATCCATATCTTATGTGACAAGGTTCATAACTCTAGCACCAATATTGCAAGAATTATCTCCCCATCAACTTAGATTTTTTTACTAGAAAAATGTTATTTTTTACCATAACTTTTTTAGTTTTAAAGGTATCTACCTCAAACTTCAAATACTTATTCCTTATCATCAATTACATTTTATGTGACAATGTTCATAAATCTTGAATCAATATTTACAGATTTATCTCTCTTTAGAACTTAGGATTTTCTTTAAGAAATATTATAACTTATTTACTTTTTAAGGTATCTACTTCAAACTTCAAATATATATTTCTTATCATAACACACATGTTGTGTGACTCTAGTGTGACTATTTCTAGAATTATTTCACCTTGATCTTGGAATTTATGTTAACAAATGTTATTTTTTTACTATAACTTACATAATTGATTTTTCTTACATAGTTTTGTCCTCTTTACTGCATCCAGTATTTTATTAGTCGAGCTTCACAGGGGCTGTCTCCTGTGACAGCTCTTGTATTGCAATTTTGTCGCTTTGAAAACTACACAAGGATATGACTTGAAACTTGATAGAATAAACTGAGATATTTATCAGCTTAGAGAAGTTCAATGGTCAACTCTACAAATAAATATACACATATTTTTATCATTATATCTGGCAAATTTTGTCAAATCGTTTCCAAGATGTTACTGCATACTTCAAGTCTACTATACCACTCATAAACTTTAATCTATCTGAATGCCTACTCCTTTCAAAGTTATGTCCCAATATTTGGCGATTATTTGCTATACCCGCATAGAGCCAACCAGGCCTGTACATGACCAGGCTATGTACTGATGTTAGCTCAAATGAATTCATGGATTGTTCTTTATTTATAACAGAGCAAATCCCTTTGTGCAAATTCAACAGGTAAAAGTGTGTTAAGAGTGTGCTGGTAATGATCATAAGGAAATAATTGGTAAATATTTATATTCATCCATTCAGTATATATGTCTGATATATACTTTGTCAGCTTCTCAGAAGACCTTAGCAAAATTGCTACTAAAATTTAAGCCCTGTTCTATAATAAGTGATAAGGGTGTTCACCTCCAGTGATAGTTACCTTGTCTTCATCAGTTTTCTTATGTATTTTCAGACTCAGGTAGAGGTGAAGGGGAATGATGATCGCTTCTTTGTACTGACATTTGTGCTGTGCGGTTGTATTGCCGGTATCTTGCTGGCTGTTGTGGTAATCTAACTGATCCGGTGCAACTCACGGTACAACGAGAAACTACAACAGATCATGGCAGCTCAAGAAGGAAATGAGGCTGCTTCCAAAGATTACCAGGTTAGTGTTCGGTTCCGATGTAATAACGTTTTTTGTCGTGAAACAGTGTTAAAATATATTAGCCTTATGATTATTAACTTGTTTTATTAGCTACAGTCTTATAACACATATATACCAGTGTTTTTTTTTCAGTTTTGGGGGAAGGGGGTCAGTGCCCATTGGGTGGGGAAAAATAGCGCGTAAATGCCAAAAAAGGGGAATTTTCAGTGTTATTAATATTCAATAAAAAGACTAAAAATACATGATTTTTTAACAATCCTATAAAATAAATTAGTTGAACACTTTCTTCCCTTACTGTGTTTTCAAAATTGAAGTAATGCTATTGATATTTTTTTGTTTCTTATATTTTTCAGATTTTTTTTTCAATAACAACAAATGTTAACTCCACCAGCATATCATTAGCCATTATTCACACAGATTTATTTGTTATGAAATTTTGCATACATAATCGCAGTTTCTATAATCATAATTTATCATTTCTTTGCACTGGCAGACAAGTTATTTAGTGAATTGATTGGAAATATTTATATCATGTATTATTACTAAATAAAATACGCTGAGAAAAAAATATCGAGCGTACCTCGGCTGACTTGCATTGGTCTGGTTTTTGATATTTTTCCTTTGAACCTAGCACAGAAAGTGCCTGCTGTTTAAAAAGAACATCAATACGTTTGTTCTTCGAGGAGCATTTTTTATTTATTATCTTTCGATAACGTCGACTGTTGTGTGACATTTTTGCAGTAAATGCGATAGTGGTAAAAGCCATAAAGATACAGCGACAATTCAACACATCAGCAGTTCGGTAACTTGAGGATTTTCATCTTGTTACTGTAACCTCTTTTTGATAGCGTATTTTCCTTTCATTTTATAATATTCTGTTTATTATATACTTACCAAGTAGGCGAGTGTTTAATTATAAATATTTGCATGTATTATTTCATTAAAGCCAACGGTAAATAACAAACTCAATATTGTCGCGCTACCGTATTGTCTTACAGCCGCGGTAAAACGAACGACCTATGTCGCAAGGCAAGCGTAAAGTAAACATCCCTGATTATAATGATTGAGTTCATGAATTTGCTATGTGAATCAAAATAAATTGGCATATTTTACTTATGGTTTGTGTGTCTTCTTTTCTGTTTCTTGTTTGGGTATATTTTTTTGACGGTGGGGAATTTTCGCAATTTCATGGGGAAAAATATATATTCCGAGAGGTGGGGAAAGGGGCCGAATATCGCCGAATATTTCGACCAAAAAAAACACTGTATACATACATAAATGTTAGAAAAAGCATGTTAAAATTGAATTCAAGCAACCATTTTGCCTTATAGATGTCTAAGATACCCAACTGTTATTCAGTGGGGTCATTCCTTTAATAACTTAAAAGGTTGAAATTTTCAGCTCCCATGATATGCTAACTAGGCAATGTATAAAATAAATATTTATTATCAAGGATTTTAACTTTTAAGAGCAAATACTTTATAAAAGTAAACATTTTGAAATAAATGATGAATAAATTTTCAGGATTTTCAGATTTTTTTTGTGTTTATCAATCATTGTAAATCCACTTAAATTAGATTTTCACATCTCTATAAAGTCGGTACAAGTCAACCCGGCCCCAAGTCAATACGGCCCCAAGTCAGCCCGGCCCCAAATTGGTCAACCCGGCCCCAAACCAATGTTATTTCTGGTCAACCCGGCCCCATGTTTTTTTTATATTTATTTTGCTTTAAAATATAAACACTTGTCAAGAAATAAAATAAAAATTAACAACAAAAACAACAACAAAAGTTAAACGATGATATCTTTTATTATTTATTTTATATAAAAACTTTCAATATTAACAAACAAGCAACACATTCATAATTTACTGTTTTACAATGTCCAATGCAAAGTTATACAATGTTCAATGCATAGTTCTACAATGTTCAATGTATAGTTCTACTTTTATTACATAATATAGGTAAACTGTAAGAAATGTTTTGTATTTTTTACAATAAATTGTTCATAATACAGTACAAAATGTTTTCAGAGAAGTTATTAATAATATATCTTCACGAGACTTAGCAAATAACAACATGAGATATGAGATATAAACTTAATGTTGAAATAAATTGTTAAATCAAGATTTATATATTTTGCATTTCAGAAAGGAGGCAATTTTACATTTTTCTCGAAAAAGTATCCAGACATTATTGAGTTTTATGGTATTCATCTATTCTGTTACGCACAACATATTCACAATCAATGCAGTTATCAGTCATAACGACATAAAGTGATTATATATTATAAACACAAAGCAATATCAATTTTTCAAACACTAGTAATATTCCAATACTTTTTTACACAGTAAATATTCTTTGAAAATAAATTAATAAAAAACGAAACAAATATTAAATTAATTATGAACGTATTCAATAAAAACATTCAAATGAACTGAAAAAAAGATTGTTGGAAACTTAATTTATACAAACCTTTAAACTCAAAATTCTATGCATTTCTTCCTAATTATCGCATTAACACTCACGAAACCATCTTTAATTTACATCGAATAAAGACATGAAAGATACTACCAACCTTATTTAAGGATTTGTTTTCACAGCTTTACCTTTCTTGTTGATTGATTGCTTTAAACTGTTTGATTATCACATCTGAATTAATGTTGATGTACAAATAATGTTGATGTTATATAATTATTCATTATCACTTTTCTTTGAAAAATATATTTTTTGGGGCCAGAATGACCGATTTTGGGGCCGCACTGACCAATTTTGGGGCCGCATTGACCAAATAAAAATACTGTGGGGCCGGATTGACCAATTTTGGGGCCGGGTTGACCAATTTTGAGGCCGGGTTGACTTGGGGCCGGGTTAACTTGGGGCCGGGTTGACTGTAATTCCTATAAAGTTATTATATCACTGTAAAATAAACTTATTAAGTTAAAATCTTGGGGAATGCAATTAAGAAATGATATTGTATTTGAATAATTAGTTGTCCCATATCTCAGGAAGACATAAAAGTTGTCCTGCAAGAAAATTACAAAGGTTTAGTTTATGTGTTTCAGTCTGTCTTTCTGACAAGGCAACACTTCTAAGGTTTCTTGTGGAAGCCTACAAATGTTAGAATTTCAAGTAACTTTGATTGTTTTTACTTTTTACCAGAACAGCGATTTTTCATAACGGGCTGTATATTGATTTTTCTGGAGGCGGAATTATTGTAAGTTTGTGCTGGTGCTGTTGACTTTTGTGCTTAATCCTGATTCCTCTGGAACAGAAAGTGATTACCCTTTGCTACCAGTATAGAGCCAAGCCACCCTGTGTATCCTAGCAGTCTGACCAGGTTCTATAGTGTTGGTAGCTCAATTTTTAATCTTTTATAAAAATCCCTAAATTTGAATGGACTTCTGCAAATCCAAAGCAAGGCAGATTCATTTATAAAGGTTAATGTTTAATCTTTGTTAAGAGTATAGGAGTCATACAGGTGCTTTTTGAAGAGTTTGTAGAACACCTTGGAGTTAATATTAGTGAAAACCAATTAGCTACCTGTCTCTTTAAAAATGAAAATTAAAGGAAATGAAAATGTGATAAACCTGCTTTGTTTTTATATTCTAAATGGTTGTAGATTTGCTGATTATATTATAAACAGTGAATATATCTGTGTTTGTTATACCAAATAACCAGAAGGTAAAGAATTCCAATTAACGAGGTTGCACAATATATGGAGTCATCATGAAGTCTTCTTAAAAAATAGCAGCGGATTATTTTGTTAAGAGATATTTTATTCTGTTTTTCTTATACAATGAATATATGTCAAATAACATACATATACATGAAAACAATGTGAATTTAGAGTTTTTAAGATATTGATTTTACATTATGCAAATTATGGCTTTTTCAACATTAGAGGTGGCGGCAAACATTTCCAACCATTGTACATATAAGAAAAAGATTGGTTGCCTCTGGTGCTTTAGTGAATAGTTCCCAATAGAAATCACAGATTCTGACGACTTCCTCAAAGTTCAACTTCTTGGTTCTTAACCTCCCCAGTGACTTGTATATAATAAATGCCCTATCCAGAACAGGCGCTGAAATTAAGTGAAACCATTTGGATGGTATTTGCTGCTGTTCAATTTGCACATTTTATAAATTAATAAAATGAAAAGTGACCTGTCAAGGAAAGTTGTGATAATACTATGAATATATGTTGTTGTTATAGCTGTTTGCTGAAAATTGAAAGAGAAATATAGTGAAATGCAATATATTTTAATATGAAATTTATAATGCATGACATAAATTATCTTATACTGCATATTTTTATGCCCCCACAATGTGGGAGCATATAGCGTTGCACTTGTCCGTCAGTCCGTCCGTCAGTCAGTCCGGATGAACAACCTTAATGTGTAGATGGAAGTAAAGGAAGGAATTTTCGCTGCGACCAAATTTAACAGAATTATGGCCCTTTGTTGATTTTTTCAATAGATACTATGTAGAAATTTTGTGAACAAAACTCCTCTTAAACCGGATGGCAGATTTTGCTTAAACTTACAGGGATGAACAACCTTAATGTGTAGATGGTAGTAAAGGAAGGAATTTTCGCTGCGACCAAATTTTACAGAATTATGGCCCTTTGTTGATTTTTTCACTATATACTATGCAGAAATTTTGTGAATGCAACTCCTCTTAAACCAGATGGCAGATTTTGCTTAAACTTACAGGGATGAACAACCTTAATGTGAAGATGGTATTAAAGGAAGGAATTTTCGCTGCGACCAAATTTTACAGAATTATGGCCCTTTGTTGATTTTTTCACTATATACTATGCAGAAATTTTGTGAATGCAACTCCTCTTAAACCAGATGGCAGATTTTGCTTAAACTTACAGGGATGAACAACCTTAATGTGTAGATGGTATTAAAGGAAGGAATTTTTGCTGTGACCAAATTTAACAGAATTATGGTCCTTTCTTGATTTTTAGTTTTTAACTTGTGGCACAACTTGTAGTCCAAAAAATATTTGACCAAGAGTCATAAGATTGACAGAACAGTGGCGTGTGGGGGCATCCGTGTCCTATGGACACATTTCTAGTTTAACTGTTTATACTAAAATCTAAAACACAATCAAGGAAAGTATCAGTTTCATCATTGTTTACAAATATTACTGTCTTTGTTTAGAAAATATGTATATAAAAAACAGCCCTTAAAGAAAATTGTTTCATTGAATTTGTACCATTTTTAGCTTGGCTGAAAAGTAATTTTTTTGTTTCTCATCCATGCCTTGGCTTTCTGTCAGCATTACCTAAACTCCTGGCTATGATTTTCCTTTAGAAAGCAACTTTATTTCTTGTTATGTATTCAAGTTAATCTGTTAAAATGTTTCACATTTCTTCCAAGACATAATTAGATTTTCTAAAAAGTGCTTCCCCTAGGTATTAACTTAGAAATTTGCAGGTTCAAGCTTTGCATGTATGTTCTATGATCTTTATTCCCTGCTCAACTCTAAAAACATTCAAATGATATGATTCAGTTCTCTTTCAAGCAAGTCCTAAAACCAAAGGATCAGTTGTGTAATATTTGTTATTCATGTAGCATGGAATGGATCAAAGGGCTCCTTTATTTCAGTTTTCTTTGACACCTTGTGTAAGAACTGGTGGCCAGAGAAATTAATTGTAAGGCAACAACTTTTAGATTTGTTCATTACCATGCTTAAATCTGGTAACAATGTAATTCAGTGCCGCTGATTTATCTATATTAATTATTATTTTCATAACTTAAGATCAGCTTACCAATATCAATATTGTGTCTAAATCTGGTAAGATAAACTTAATTCACTTTCAATTTTTTGACCAAAAAGTATTAAAAGATTTTAAAAAATCTGGATCAGTAAAGGTCAATATGTTTTTGGCCTCTCAGTATTTTTCTATGTAAAATTTTGGAGGGATTTTTAAACTTTATTTTATTTTTAAATTAATGAGGAAGAAAAAATACTCTTTTCAGTCCAAAATAAGTCTGTTTTCTTTTTATTTTCTTCTAGTAAATAAAACCCAACTAATTATTTGTCCATGATGATAACAACTTAAGAGTAAATGATTAAGCTGTAACTGTCACTGCACTATCTGGTATGGATGTTATCACCCCATGGCCTGTTATTTATAAATTTACACCTTCAGTATAATTAGGGGGAATAAGGCCCAACAAGCAGATGTTTCTGATAAAGTATTAATAAGTATGATATATGTGTTAGCAATGCATTTGACACATGAAGGTTTATGCCACAATTGTCCTTCAAAATTTCCAAAAAAACCCAAAAAAAACGTATATTGTCTCTTTTAACCCCAGGGGTCTTGCATTTTTTTTCAAAAAAGAAGGTGGGGGGGGGGGGACTAATTAAAACTATAAAAATGTACTTTAGAATACTTTTATTAAATTTATATGAATTAAATTATAAAGGTCATCTCTACTTTGATCTAATATATAATGCAGGATTATACTTTTTTAAAGATTTTACATTACTGGAGTGTCCTTATACGAGGGATGTCCAGAAAGTTCATATACATCTTCATTTTTTTTTGTATAACAATACATACGCTGTACAAATTTTGTCAGCATAAATATACATATCTAGCGAACACATTTATCAAACATTATTGAACTGACTGACTTACGTTTGTATTTTAACAGTTTTTACATACAACATATATACATCGTCATGGAGCACTTTGACTGCGTCAATGGCGTCAAATTAACTTCATGTTTACCAACTATTCAATTTCTTCCGTTTTCAATAGCCATGGTACCTATTTGGCATATACTTAATACATGTAATGTTCCTTTGCTATTACTTCATGAATTTCATATTTAAAATTATTATTTAAAAACAAAGATGTCACTGGTTCCCATGCTACTTTTGGTCGTCTGGATCGTTTCTTATATGACATCCTGTCATCACCGCTACTTAATCTTGTTTGACATTTAAACACAAGTTGCCTTTAACATTTTGTGGTTGATTTTGTTTTTAAAAGTAAAGATTAAAATCTCAGTTGGCGTCATATTAGGGTTGATATGAAGTTAAATATCATTACGTTGCTCCGTCCGTGAATTTGACGTCATTTTTGCAACACAAAATTTACGCACCTTCATTGCCTATGATCGTCGTTAACAAGCTTTTTATTTACTTATGACGTTTTAATTTACACTAAATATCATGTAATAGTATCCTTAGTAAATGATGTCACAAAATTAAAAGAGTTTGTGTTAAAATTACAACTTTTAGCAACTTATTCAGAGCAACAGATAAGCTTTAAAAGTGAATTGAGTATTACTCCATCGTTTCCTTTGGAATTGGGTATTGGTTCCATTTAATTGGGTATTCAAAAACTCGATACTCTTCGATTTCAAGATCATTTGGGTATTCAATTATGAAGATATGAATTTTATGGTTTCAATATCAATAAAATTAAATTTAGATATCGTAACTGTTTTGATTAACAGTTTACTAGAACTTTTCACAATTGTTTTATTTTTGATATAAAATGCTCATGTTATATTCCATAATATTTTTAACAAGTTCGTTTTCTGACTGATTTTTTATTATTTGCGACTGTTTTGTTTCAAATCATTTTCCCTTCTGTATGACGCCATATTGCTTTTCAAGCGTCTATTGATACAGCTGTCCTACTTATTGACGGTCTCCGCAAAATCAACGGTCTCTGCCGGTCTGTAAAGACCGTCAACCTGAGTAGACAAATCGATGTTCTCATGCTTAGTCGGTCTTTGGAGACCGGGGACCGTCAAAGACCGGAGACCGTTGATTAGTTGGCATTGATTCGGGAATATTCGGATATCATGCGTATCGATATAATTTGTCCAAAACAACGAATGTACGACAGATTAATTTTGCGGTGATGAAAATGAACATACGCACGGGTTTTTAAGACAATTGCGTATTTTAATTTTTTTAATGGGTTTTGATACGCATTCTTAAAAAATCAATTGCGTATTTTATTAAATTAATTGCGTAAATACGCAAATACGCACCTTATCTGTTGCTCTGTTATTATTCGAGTAGCTATCATTATGAAATCAAAGTGCTCCGTGATTCGTTGATCATGTTGCCATAGTGATCGGCGCTTTACAGTTATTTATTTTATCATGTCTTTTAATTTAGAAATATGTAACAAATAAATACTTTAGCAAAATATTCAATCATCATATTGATATGACTGTTTATAATAATTTTATAGCCTTGTCTACGAACTTTCCGGACAGCCCTCGTATAATTGTTATTTTTTAATAAGAAAAAATATCTAGATTCTTTGGATTGCTCTTTCATAATATAATTTATAGTTTATAATTATGTAAGTCTATAAGGATAATATAAGAGGTATTTTCCAACAAAATGTGGGGGCCTAGGTGGGGGTAGAATGCTAATTTGAGGGTTGGGGACATGAGGCGTTTATTGGAGACAATACAGTGTCTGGCCTGAAATAAAATGCCTCTGCCTGAATGGTCAAGTTCTCTGAGTTAAACATGTTTGCCACTCAATTTGCTGTGGGTTCAAATCCTGCTAGAGAATGTTTATTCTTCTCTGTTAAATAGCTATCCAGCTAGCGTAAAGAAAGTTGGTTGGTCTACTTTAAAGGGACTCCACTGAGGTTTAAAAGCCTGAAAACATAGCATTTGACTTTGTTACATAAATGAGCTTGGGCACTTGAAACAGAAATACATGCAAAGATAGTAAAGAAAATACGAGGGGTTATCCAAAAATTCGTGGACTTTTTAAATATCTCTTGAACATCAACGTGTATTGTAATGAAATTTTATCAGTATACATTGTAGAATATTTTCAACACAGTTTGAAAGAAACAGTCAATTGTGTCCATAAATAATGATTTTATATTGCTTTTAAATAAGCACATACACGGCACCCAGCGCACGGTAGAAAAACGAAGTAAATCATTGTATATTTTTGCTAAAAAAAACTAAAAAAATAACGTAGAAAACCCGCTGAACATCGCATGTTTCTTCTATGATGTCATTTAAGTAATTCTTTAAAATAATGGACGTCACATCCGTTTTTTTTTTTTTTGATATCGCTAGAAACGCCAGACGCCTTTATTGTTTACAACGGGAATATGGCGGACACGCGGTAATTAGAAAATCGCAATATCATATGACAATCATAAATTTTTGTTGTAATTTGGGGTTGACACCTACAAAAACATTTCATAAAAATCAGCAGACGAACAGAGAAAAGAAAATTTCACAATCATTAGTGTTAAAGTGGCATATGAAATTTAGTGATGGACATTACTTTGAGAAGCAGTAACCGTCATTGACTGCGTAACGGTGAAGTACAAGTTGTACGTTAATATTATGACGTTGACGTCAATAATTTTTGGAGTGCGCCGCTGTCGCCGACATGTGTTTATGTAAAATAGAATATTGTTGGAATGTAAAAAGCTACTTACATGAATTTTTCTGTGTTTATTTGTTATAAATTCTTCTAAGCAGTGTTAGAATTTCAAATTAATATCTCAAATATATTTTAAGCAACAAAGAAAGTCCACGAATTTTTGGATAACCCCTCGTACTTTGAAGTAAACTGAAAATTGTATTTTTATGTTTTTCTTAGCCAGATTTGAGGGAAATGCGTTAAAACACTTCATTTTGGGTCATTTTTTGACAATTTGTATAATTATTCTGGAAAAACGAAGTGCGCAATTGATCTGAAATTTTGCACAAAGATAAGTGGTCTAAACCTACATCAAATAGAACATTTATCTGGAAAAAATATTTTCAGTCCTATCAGGTTAAAAAACCTCAGTGGAGTCCCTTTAAGGTGCATGTTAATACCTTAAATGATACACAGAGGGGCATTCTTCCTTCACCAGTAAAGCTTCATCTGCTAGTCCCATATAGACCTTTACTCAAGATAAAAAAATAATAATAAAAAATGTAAATGGGGCAAAAGCAAAGTTAAAAGTCAAAATTTTAATTTGTAGAGTAACCAACTAACTGAAACAACTGAATATATTATGAGTTAAAAGTACTGTCACTTTTATATCATAAATATAATGCTCAAATAAAGATTTGTCAATATTGTAAGTTCCAAAAAGATTAATTTGTAAAGAGGTATTACCAAATTAACATTTCATGTTAATAAAGGGAGGTAATTAGACATTTATATTTTTTATAAAGTCTAAGTCAAATTTTTCAATAAGAAATGAATGATTATATTTTTATGATTACATAATTATAATGTGCACAAATATTTGCAGTACATATTTTACATATTCTTCTATGTTGAAAATTGTTTTAGAACCATAATTATAATATACACTATAAAATTTCAATCAAGTGTGATGACAACCTTAATTAAAACATACAGACTCTTTAAGGATAGCCTTTATTGATGGCCCATGTTTTCATATTTTCTTGTTAATTATTTCAATTTTAATGTTTCTCAATTTGGAAAAAACATTTTGTGGCTTTTGGAATGTCTCTGTTTACCTATATAGAACTTCTTGATATCTGAGTAAAAAGGCCAGTTGCCGAGTTGGTACTAGTTACTTTCATGTAAAGGTAATGTATCAAAATCCATACAAGTATCTTAGGTTTAAATGGAAAATAAAAATGACAGTCTTTATGATAGAATGAGATACCCTTTTTTCCCCCATAAAATGTGTTGCAATGTTTTTTTTTCCTATTAAGCTAAAAGCCTGAAGTGATAGAACTTTTTGACCCTCATTCTTGTGTTAACAAAGCACCTTGTGGTGAAATTCCACTTATCTGATGTTATATTTGAATTAGAAAGATTAAGGTCATGTAGGGATCTGGGCAATTATGTGTTCATTATGTAAGATTTTATACTCCAACTATATGGGAATGTAATCTTGCTAGATTCTGTATTTAATCATCTGCCACCACGGGATGTGTTCCATTGTATTATGACCACCAGTTTAAATGTTTACTGTATGGGTTACCTATAAATTCTTCCAGGGGCAAGATTTGGTCATTTATCTTGAAAGGGTTTAACATTTTGAAATGAGTCAACATTAAATTTTGTTTTTCTTTAAGCTTGACCTGTTTGCATAATGATACAATTTGATTTAGTAAAACATTTTGGAGGGAAATTTATTTTAACATTCCATTTTTTTTGTTTACAAGTATGATTGAGTATTTTACAAGTAGTGTTTATGTATAATGATGTTAAAACCATCAATTTAATATTACTGTTGAAAGATTAACAATATTAGAAACTACATTAGGAAAAAAGAATATATAAAAGGTGGCTACATAGCTTACAAAAAAATAAATGAAGTGTTAATCTTAAAGTTAGTTAAAATAACTACAATGTATGTTTAACATACTTAAATAAAATATTTTTTATTTCTCAGTCTCCTTTCTGTCTTGCTGGCTCATTTGAGCTTCTCTGGTAAACATTTGTCTAAAGACAAGCATACCATAAATTAAGTGGTGTTATCACATAGTGTTGATGGACATTAACAGCATACATGAGTAATTTGAAATTTGGAATACCATCTGCGTGATACAGCTGTTATATTAAGCACAAATTGAGAGTAGGGCTTATCTGACACATGATAGTTTTATGCTGACATTTTATAAACATTGATTTACAACAACATTGATTATATTTATGTTACTGAGAATAAATGAATATCTGCATGCATAGTAAATTACTGAAGTATTTAGCTTCAATTTCATTTTGAATATTTTTCGTTTTCTATGTAATGGTATGTCAAGAAGCTATACTATGTTGTTGGTCAGCTTTGTTAATTATGAATATATTATAGCACTGAATTTAAATAGACTCCATCATACTTCGGTTTTGTCTGTGTTGTTTACTAGAGAATTAATACTATTATGTTATATAATTATATAATTTATATAACTAATGTTTTGGTCACACCAGCTTATTGTTGTAACATCAGCAGTAGCGCAATCAGTTAAGTGATTGCCTGATATGTGAGAGGTGGCTGTGGTGGGATGTGAGGGGTTTGTGGTTCAATCCTTACTGTTGCCATTGTTTTAGACCTAGTCACTTTCTTTATTTTTGCAGAATATTTTATAAGACATCATGCTCAGTACTAACATTATTGTCTACATGGATATGAAGCAACTTAGAAACACTGTTTCAAAAAAAAAATGTGTTGATTTGTCTTGATTTTTATTCTGTTTTAAAGAATTATAAGGACATTTTCTAATCTGAATGAATTTTAAATATTAATTCTTAAACCATGTTATTTAAAAGAATCGACAGGACATTATCAAACTTAGTACAAAACATATTAAAACAAAACAAACAACATTTAAACTATCATAGCTTCAATAATGTTGAAAAATACACTTCAGAAAAAAGTTGGACCTATGCAATCTCTATCTTATAACACGTAGGACTCTTAGAAAATTTAAAACCCGTAGTTTACCTTTTTATGCTATAACAGACTCATCTGACTGCATGCATCTCATGGAACTCACCAAAATTCTATAGAGGATTATTATATTGTGTGCATCAGTGACAGAAAAATCAACATACGATTCACAGGTGAAGTAATAAAATCAAACAAATCAAACCATACTGGTGGTAGTACAAGATGCAGAATGTTTATGGTACTGGCTCTGTAACAGAGAGGCTTTTAAGGTTTTCCCTCCATCAGTAGAATGGAAAGTTGCCCTACCTCTCCCCCCCTTAAAAGTAGAACTAAATTAGTTTAACATACTTTTTAATTATCTTAAGGTCTCAACAGACTGGTAGGATTTAGTTGAACAGCACTAATTAGAGATAAGATGTACAATTTTCAAAGCTATACAACACTTGCATTCAGACGGTAATTCTACACTGTAGGACATCATCTGAGGTTTCCCCTAAAAAGGATCCCTTAACATTGATCCTTTACATACTTTACTCACTAAATACTTTTTTCGCCATGAGTAATGATTGAAACACCTCCATTTAAAAATATATATATATATATATATATATTTTTAATGTGAAGCCTGACCGAGACTCAAACCTGGGACCCTCGGAATACCGTACTGCCGCTCTGCTGACTAAGCTATCTGGTCTCCTACAAACTACCTCCCCTTCCCTAATAAGAGAACAATTCAATACAGTGACATAATCATTTTCGGAATAATTTGGGATTCGAACATAACACAACTTTGGGTCTCCTGAAGAGTTTTTCAACATCATTTTTACCCCATCTAATTATGAAGGTAATAGGCAGCTTTATGGAAAGATTTAAACTTAGATTTTTCCATAATCAATTGTTAAACTTGCATGCCTTAAGATGAGCCAAAATATTTCCAGAAAATTAAATTTGAGAAGAATGTGCTAAGATTTTAAGAAAAGTATGACTCCAGATTCAAGTAAAAAGCAATTAACATGTTATGTGCGATTAATGATTGATTTAGCAAGGTTTTTTTTACCACATTTCTTCCACATTTCCCCAGTAAGAGCTCCTTTTACATATAGATATATAGTGACCTATTTATGTAATTTACATGGATAGAATATGCCATTTTGCAATTTGTAAATTATTTTCTTTGTTCAGTTCACAATAGGATTCTTTTGAATATATTTTAAAAAATAGCATGAATCTGTAGGGACAGTAATATAAACTTTACTACATTCTCCCGCCATCAATTTGAGATAGCAGTGTGTACGCTTGGTGACTCAGTGTGTCAGCAGTTTTTGATTGGTCGATTTTCTCAGGTCTATCAGAGGTTGAAAAACTCCACATTCATGTTCACAACGGCAAGGGATATAGCTGTATGCAAACCTGTTTATATAGTGTAAGACAGTTTTAAAATAAGGCATGTAAAATATTGATATGTATTTTTAAAGAAAAATAAAAATCATTATGTGTGTTAAATAAAAAGGAGATACAAATCAAAAGGTATGTAAACAATTTAATTAACTTTTTAAATGCTGATTCAGAAGCATAATGTTTCCTAACTTGCTGCTTTAATATTAAGTAAAGATTGTATGTGGTCATAATAATTATAATGAAAGAATTTTTTTTTTTAATTTTTAGGAATTTTGAGGAAAATTTAGCTTAATTAAGTTAAAGGCTTATCATCTATGAAAATGTGCTCTTGAATCCCCTTCTATGTGATTAATAATTTTCTCATCTGGTTGGTACTAAAAATCACTGTTGTTTGGTGGTTTAAAATAAATTTAAGGGGGTATTGTATTTTTTTTACTTAATTTTATTGTGGTGAATATGGATGCATGTTAAACTTAAACATATATCAAGCCAGCTGAGTGTTACAATATTAAAGCTGGAATTGGTTTATATAAAAGGTTGAAGCTTATCTGAACTAGATCCATTCTGTTTTCATACAAGTTTTACCTTTGAATTGATACCTAGGGGTCTCATTATACATGTACATAGGGATAATCCAAGGAATTGCCCATATGGATTGAAATACATTATTCATATAATTGGAAATATTAGCTCAAAATATAGTTAATTTTAACTAGCTTTATCCCATACCTAGAATTATCAACAAAAAAGAACAGTATTGTTGTTTCAATATTTAATACTTATGAATGTTATTATTTTCTAAAAAAAAAGCCATATTTTCAAAACAATGTGTGAATTATCAAATATTTTAAAGTTGCAAAAATGTAACGATTTTATAACAGACGTCAACATAACAAACTTGGAGATTACTTGGCTTTTTTCTCTTTGTCCAATCAACTGAGCTAGAGATTATCTGTCATCTTAGTGCAGTAACATGTTAAGTCTTTCTTAATTCAACAGGAGTTAATCAGTTATTGCACTAAGGTGACATACAGCTGTAGATGTTATCTATGTCTCTGATTTTCCTAAAAGTTTAACTTTATTTGGTTGATAATGTCTGAATTAAGCTGTTTGTACTTACACTATATTAAGTTGCTAAACTTTATGACTGATAAAATATCCAGGTGATGATTGTTGTAACAAGTAAGCAACATTATAGATTGTTGCTATGTACCTAATTTTGTACTGGTATCTTATTTTAAGGAAACAAAAGATGTTGAGATTTTGTTTATTAAAGGAACTCCACTGAGGTCCAAAATCCTAAAAAAATGTAAAATTAGAATTTCTTACATAGATCAGCTTGACAATTCAAACAGACAAATAAGCCCCAAATAGTATAAAAGCTGTAAAAACAACATTGAGTTTTCAAACACATTAGCTAGCCATGTATCTGTATACCAAAACCATACAAGGTTTCCTGCAGGGAAAGTTTTATTAATTTATTGATATGAGCCAGGTCATGACAAGACCAACATAATGGGTTTGCAACCAGCATGGATCCAGACCAGCCTGCACATCCGCGCAGTCTGATCAGGATCCATGCTGTTTGCTTACATTCATATAACAAGTAGCCTCAGAAACTGATAGCGAACAGCATGGATCCTGATCAGACTGTGCGGTTGCTGGTTGCAAACCCATAATATGGGTTTTGTCATGACGCCGCTCATATTATCATGTTTCATTTAACTGTTTTCAAAATTGTTTGAAAAAATAGACATTTGTATCGAAAATATAGTTGTCAATAATCTATCAATTTAAGAAATTCTTTGGAGACCGGCAAACATCCAAGACCAGAGAGGGTCGATTAGTAAGTCACCCATCATTATTATCCAGACGTTTGAGATTTCTCTTGCAAACGTCTTGATGATACAGACCAGTGATTTTTCTTGCTTAATTGGGAAGAGGCCTTAGCCTCTTGATTTTGGGAAAAATTATCGCTAAAATTGCTAATTTGGGAAGAAAAAAGCAGGTTTAAGTTCAGATTTTTGGGAAAACTGCATGATTTTAAAGAAAATTTCAATTGGGAAGAGGCCCTTTTTCGGAGTCTGTTATATAAGTAGGAAAATCACTGCAGACTTAATTGATAATTTCATGTTTACATTTAATTCTTTCAATTTTTTAATTGCACTTAAATATTCTTTCATATACCCATATGTGCATGAAGTATAATAAATCTTATTACCAATTTATTTCTAAAAAGAATCACAATGTTGATTTACCAATCAAGCACTGTTGACAGATCATGTGCTCCTCCATGCCCAAAAAATTAGCTTCATACCAACAACAATCTTTTTCTTTTTGCAGATAATTTATACAGTTTGTGATAATGCATTAGGACAAAGAACTATTTTAAAATAGGTGAAAATCCCCTCAAAAATAAACAAAAATTATATCAAACAGAAAGAAAATTACATTAACAAAGTAAAAGTCAATAATGTAAAAATTCAATTTGATTGCAATTTTCTAACCCTAAAATTTTTTGCTGAAAAATTTTTGCTGAAAATTTTAAGATTGGAGAAAACACCATATGTTTTCAAATGAGTTTTATAGGCCCTTTATGCTTTCAGAAAATTTGGAATAAATATATATTTTCGACTCCTTATTTTAATAAGTGTAATTAACAAACGCATGTTATTTTGTGTGACTGTTTTATTTAAACACAATTTTCAGTATTTGGAACAATTAAATGAAATAAACAATTTAAGATAACTGTAGGAGTCATAAATCATTGATTACATAAGTGAAATTGCATAGTATTGAAATCTTAATATTACCAATAAATTGTGATTTAAATAATGGCATTTCTAATGCAAGGGAAGTAACTCTTTCACATCCATCCATATGCTGGTGTTTAATTACCCCTGTTGAAAATTGATCCAATAGGTAAATTTTTCAATGTTGAGAAAAAAATCAACTTAATTAAGGTATGCTCTAGGTTATAAAAGTTGTGTACTTTAACTTATGTCTTTTTTTCTACTTTTCTTGCAGTGCTTACTTCCCCTGATCAGTAGAATGCATGGTCCAAATTTATCAGAGATTGAAACACAGCTGTTGTAAATTCTAAAGTAAAAATTAATGTTCATTGTAAGAGAGGTAGATGAGTTTAACTAGTGTGATATCTTTTAAACATTATTAACAGTAGAGGGCAGTTACTTTAATAATGGCATGTGACTCCCTTTGATAGCCAAAAAACATAAATATACATTATTCTGCAATCATGTAATATCCAGTAATGTATAGTTAACTACTGAGGCTGAGCTGAGCTTCTTTACATAGGTACCATATAGCTTTCCATTATCAGTTATAACCAATTATAAATTGAAAATTGTATTGGAAAATTGTTATAAGCTCCAGATCCACTTAATTAAAATGAAAAAATATTTATCACTTAAAAACCTGAAAGAAATACTAAATGTATAACACTTTTTACTATTTCATGTGTATGACCATTAATAGATATGTTTGGCATTATTATTTTGATCACTAATTCTCTGTGTATACATGTAGTATATCATGGGGGGGGGGGGGGTTCATGTTTTCACACTGTGGGTTACGGCCATTAAATAATGGAAAGGGGTAAATTTTCAACATTGAAAATTGATCCAATCTCTGTTGATAAATGACCCATGGGGTCAATTATTAATGGGGCCGAAGTTTATTGTTACACTGGCACTGCTCATAAATACTTGAATAACTCAGATGCTTAATATTAGATATTATCAGAACAGAAAATAATCATGTTACGTTTTGTAAAGTTATTGAGACTCCTACTTTTGAGACAATAAAAAAAATTAAAATTGAATATTACAGATGTGTTATGGTAGTTTATCCATAATGTTTTCCTGCCAAAAAATATCTAACATCGGCCAATATCTAAGCAAGTCGGTTTAATTTCGGAACAATATTTTTTTTAAATCTTGGTCTTAAGATTTTTTACAAGCACTCATCCTCTATCACTAAGATGTACTAAATTCTGGCTATAAACGTGAATACAGAAGATCGTGAAAAATAACATTCCATTTATGGTCGATTTTTTAGCACGTTTTTTTTTTTTTTTTTTTGAAAAAAAATGTAGAGGCATTGCTATAGACGCGGCAACATTGCCGTTGCTGTTGCCGGTGCCTTTGCTGTTGCCATCCGTAAACTTGTACCTGGATCATAACTTTTTTATTTCTTGGTGTATTGTCTTCATACTTGGCAACAACAACCCTTGGGACAAGACCTTTCAGTAGACCACACTAACCTTGACCTTCATCCATAAATGACCTTGACCTTCAAGGTTAAAAGTCCAAATTTTGCTTGTTCATTCTGTTATTGGCTGTAACTTTGTCTTATTTTTGAATGGATTGTCTTCAAACTTGAACATAATAATCTTCAAGGATATCCCTTAAAAATAACCCAACAGACCTTGACCTTCACTCATAAATGACCTTGACTTTGACTTTGAAGGTCAAATTATTGAAAGTTTTTTTGGCTATTATTGGCTGTTACTTTGTTATTTTTGAATGGATTGTCTTCAAACTTGAACATAATAATCTTCAAGGATAACCCTTATAAATAACCAGACAGAACATGACCTTCACTCATTAATGACCTTGACCTTTTCATTGTTTTTGCTGTAACTGGCTATAACTTTGCTATTATTGAAGGGATCAACTTCATGTTATAACAGAACATATATAAGGACAAGACCTTGTCACCACCATGTGCAACCACCAGCACGTGACACCACCAGCACATGACTTCACCACATGACTCCACCATGTGACACAACCACGTGACTCCACCAAGTGACTCCACTACGTGACTCCACCCAAGAATCCACCATGTGACTCCACCACGTGACTCCACCATGTAACACCACCACGTGACACCACCACGTTACTCCACCACGTGACTCCACTACGTGACACCACCACATGACACCACCACGTGACTCTACCATGTGACACCACCACGTGACACCACAGGACACCACCACGTGACACCACCATGTGACTCCATCACGTGACACCACCACATGACATCACCTCGTGACTCAACCACTTGACTCCACCATTGACTGCACCACCTGACACCACCACGTGTCACCACCACGTGACACCACCTTGTGACTCATCCACCTGATTCCACAATGTGAATCCACCATGTGACTCCACCAGGTGTCCATTATGTGACTCCATTATGTGACTGCACCACGTGACACAACCAGGTGACACCACTAAGTGACTCAACCATGTGACTCCACTATGTGACTCCATTATGTGACTCCACCACGACTCACCTCCATGTGACATCACCAAGTGACATATTTTTAGAATTTTCTATTTATAGAATTGCATGTTTCTATTTATAGAATTGTGTGTTTCTATTTCTATACATAATAGTATATTTATATATACAAAATATATAGACAAAACTAATGTGACAAAATAGACCAATTAATTTTATAAAAAGGAAACGTTAAGATTTTGTTCAAACATTCCTTTGTTTGCTTTTAGAGAAAGTAAAAAGTTGAGCGTTGCCAACACCCGGCGGTGGCTCTTGTTATGATATAGGCCGAAGTTAGAAATTATTTGGCTGGAAAGCTTTACAGTAAGACTACCTTAAGTATTAAAACGTTCTATTTGTACTCATCATAATCTGCCACTCCTAGTTTTTGTGTCGCCTTGAAAAGGCGACATATAGGGGTCACTTTTGTCTGCAGAGTTGGCGTCGTTGTCGATGTCGGCGTCCCCTAAAGCTTGTCCTGAGCATAACTCAGTCACCATAAGTCTGATTGACTTCAAACTTGCTATGTATGCTTCTTTCAATAACCCGAAGCGCAGTGTATAAAGACCGGTACTCTGCACTTCTTAATTTTTGAGTTATTGCCCTTCGTTAATTTTCATACTTAAATTTTGTTCAGGCCATTTCTCTTCAATTGTAAAAGCTATGGACTTGAAACTTCATAAGATGATAGATCTCATTTAGAAGAAGTGCAGTGCACAAAAACTTGTACTCTGCACTTCCTTTTTTTTGAGTTATTGCCCTTTGTTAATTTTCATACTTTATTTTTGTCCGTGCCATTTCTCCTAATGTATAAAAGCCATGGACTTGAAACTTCATAGGATGATAGATCTCATTAAGAAGAAGTGCAGTGCACAAGAACCGGTACTCTGCATTTCTTATTTTTTGAGTTATTGCCCTTTGTTAATTTTCATACTTTTTTTGTCGGTGCCATTTCTCCTAAAGTATAAAAGCTATGGACTTGAAACTTCATAGGATGATAGATCTTATTTAGAAGAAGTGCAGTGCACAAGAACTGGTACTTTGCACTTCCTTATTTTTGAGTTATTGCGTTTTGTTAATTTTCATACTTTATTTTTGTCCGGGCCATTTCTCCTAATGTATAAAAGCCATGGACTTGAAACTTCATAGGATGATAGATCTCATTAAGAAGAAGTGCATTGCTTAAGAACCGGTACCCTGCATTTCTTATTTTTGAGTTATTACCCTTTATTAATTTTCATACTTTATTTTTGTCCGGGCCATTTCTCATAAATTATAAAAGCTATGGACTTGAAAATTCATAGGATGATAGACCTTATCATGCTTATTAATAAGAAGTGCAGTGCAAAGAAACTGTTGCTCTGCACTTCTTATTAGTCCCCTACCGGTTTAACCGGAGGGGACTTTAGGTTTACCCTCCGTCCGTCTGTCTGTCCGTCTGTCTGTCAGTCCGTCAGTCCGTCCGTCCACAAAACTGGATCCCGCGATAACGCAAAAAGTGCTGAAAATATTTTAATGAAACTTGATATATGGATAGATGGCAGTATGGAGATTATGCACGTCTTTTTTTTTTCTTCCTATGTTGAAAATTCTGGTTGCTATGGCAACAAATAGCCTGAGAATATGGCAAATTGAACACATAAACTGGATCCCGCAATAACGCTGTTGTGTAAACACTAAATAATCAAAAGATTGCACTGGTTCTTCAATAACGTTGTTTTATTATAGATTACCGGAAGTCAACTCATATAATGACGTCAATACAATAACGTATAAAATGGCGCGTCACGCTAAACATGACGCTAATATTGGCGCAATAACTCTGTACATGCATATGTACGTAACACTCCGGGGGCCACAATGCTTGTTCAAGATCATAATTATTAAGTAAAATAATAATTGTTCAAACTGAAATTCAATGAAATGAAGTATTGTAACTTAGAAACTTTGAAATCAGATATATCTAGTGAATTAAATTACAAGTTCGCTCAATCAATTAAATTTATAAACTGTCTCTGATAGTAAACCACTATTGCAATTAGTTTCAAATCATTGTTATTATACTCTTATTGCAATTAACCGGTAAAGTTTCACTGATTATATATAACGCATTGCAAATGTCACTTTATATTTTAAAGGCATGCGCGAAAAATTGGTGCCGGCAAATGCACGTGAATCACGTGTACAATGTTACTTCAGTTTTAGTGAGACTCTCATAACAAGGTTAGGTATTTGTGTTTCCATCTTGAAAAGAAACGTCCAAGCGTTGCATCTATGAGTATGTACAGTTCCTCGACAGGCTCATTTAATCCCCTTGTTGTGAGTTCTCTGTCGTCTGGGTAAAAAATGGAGGTAATCCTGCGTCTGTATAGTAGATGAGATGGGTCTATGAGATATGTGTACATGAATGTATAGATACGTGTGCGGTCATTTATAACACATATTTTCTCCGAGTCTTTTCTCACAGGATGGTGGGGCATAGTTCTGGGTCTACTTATATGTTCGTTTCGTGATATAATGTAGTGGTCATCTTTCTGTGGTAAATTGTCAACATAATTTTCTTTACTGTACGTAATGCTATTTTCTGAATATTCGCGTCTTTTTTCGTAGCATAATTGTTGGTTTGGCTTATATCCTTCTCCGACCGACTCTTTTATCTTAAGATGCTCTACTTTAAGTTCATTATGCGTAATCACAGTCATAACGTTAATTTTACAGATGGGGATCGATGTGGAATGTATTTCAGGATCAGTTTTCAATGGTCCTGATAGAAGGTATCCGATTTTAGATAGTGTAGCTGTAGGCCCGTCACCTCTGATAACTTTATCTTGTACTACGTCCCAGTAATGATCAGCACCAATTAGAATCTCGATATCAAAATCTTCATCTCCTGAGACTGGGTGTGCGAGTTTGAGCCCTTTCAGGTAAGTAAGGCGAGCAGCATATTTGTGATGAGATTTCAGTGGCGTGGAAATTTCAGGAATAATCAAAACCTTTATGGGAATATTTTCTTCTGGTGTTTCTAAATACACGGTTGCTCTGCTTAAATGTCGCACGCGACGCTCTGTGTCTCCGAAACCCGACATGTATAAAGTTTCACTTCCGGTGGGCTCCAATTGTAATTTTTGGGCTAGGTGTTCACTTATAAATGAACTCTGGGAACCTTCATCAAATAGGATATTGGCAGAAATGGAGGTACTTTTTGAGGTTACCATGGAAACTGCTGTCTTTAATAATACAGGACCTGGTGTGGTAGAGTAAGCAGAATGTAATACCGAAGTGGAGTTCCCTTTCTCATTGTTGATAACAGGATACTTATCTGTAGATTTGGCTGCTATTTTTACTCCACAAAAACTAGTATGATGTCTGCGTGAGCATATTTTACACTTGAATTTAGACTTACAGTCTGTAATCTTGTGGTTTCCCAGACAATTAAAACATAGCCTTCTTTCCTTCACTATCTTCATTCTCTGTTCACGATCTTTAAATTTTACACAGTCTATACAAGAGTGCTCTCCCTTACAAAACGCGCATCTTTGTCTATGTGATCGTAAGTTGCTTGGTATGGGTGTATTTTTTCTTTCTGTTCTACTAGAATCAGATTTTGTTAGAAAAGTTGCTGTCGGAATTAAGTCTTGAGGGGTATTCAGCAAATTTCCAGCATCTAAAATATTGATTTCATTCAGTATACATTTCATCAATTCACGCAAAGACCACGACTGTATCCCGTGCGCACATGTAATGTTTGTTCTGACCTCTGGCGGTAGTTTTTGAAGGATAACAGGTGTAAGTAATGAACCGTATGTAGTCTCATTCTGATTTAGTGAAGCTAATGCTCTGATATATGTCTCTGTTGTATCATAGAATTTTCTAATACTTTGTACAGTGTACATGGGTGCTGGAACTTCTAGTAATGCTTTCATGTAAGTTTGTATAATTCTGTCCTTTTGACCATATCTCTCATGTAACAATGAAATAGGCTGTTCATAATTAACATTAGTTAAGGCAAATCCAGCTATTGTTTGCAAAGCCTCATTTTTAAGACACGACTTCAAGTAATTGAATTTCTGTACTCCGCTAAGTGAAACATTCGAGTGTATAGCAGACTCGTATGAATCCCAGAATGAACACCAGTCAAGGACATTTCCGTCGAACTTCGGCAAATCTAATTTTGGTAATTTGTGATATACTGAGCTTTGAGATAAGGACGGTAAGAAATGCATCTGGGAAGTATTCTCGCTGATACCTGGCGCACAAATCTCGGATGTTTCGCTTGATACGGACACTTGAAATGGCTGAGCATTAGGGTTTAGAGCTGGGGAATTGTAGTTCAAATTTGAAATTGATACCTTCCTAAAATCATGTATCTTCTGTATCTTGGTCTTTAACATGTATATATATTCATCATGCTCAAGAATTTCTGTTTCTATTTGTTCTTCCTCTTCGTCTTGAAAAGAATCAAGGATCTTTTCATGAATCTCCGTGATCGTCTGCTGTTTCTGTTTGAGGGAGTCAATGATCGTCACAAGTTCCTCGTAATCGGCTGCCTCCCGCTGAATTATCTCGAATTTGTTCAGGAGTCGTGTAACTGCGCCTTTGTGACCCTTCTGTATAGAACGTAATTTTGTTGTGATAGTGTTATCCGGTTCGCGGGACCAAAATGTTGTGTAAACACTAAATAATCAAAAGATTGCACTGGTTCTTCAATAACGTTGTTTTATTATAGATTACCGGAAGTCAACTCATATAATGATGTCAATACAATAATGTATAAAATGGCGCGTCACGCTAAACGTGACGCTAATATTGGCGCAATTACTCTGTACATGCATATGTACGTAACAAACGCAAAAAGTACTGAAAATACTTTTATGAAACTTGATATATGGATAGATGGCAGTATGGAGATTATGCACGTCTTTTTTTCTCCTTCCTATGTTGAAAATTCTGGTTGCTATGGCAACAAATAGCCTGAATTTCAAGATTTCTGATTTAAATTTTTCAGCTTTTTCACTATAAGTTCTTTATTTCTTACGGTGTTTACTTCAAACTTTAAATATAAGTTTCTGGTCATCAACCACATCATATGTGACAAGGTTTACAACTCTAGCACAAAAATTATCAGTATTACCTCCCATGAACTTAGAATTTTTATGGAAAAAAAATGTTGTCTTTTTTTTATAACTTCTTTATTTCCTAATGCATCTACTTCAAACTTCATATATATGTTTCTTATTATCACTCAATATTTTTGAGAAGGTTAAATACTCTAGCAAGACTATTTCCAGAATTATGTCCCCCTTGAACTTAGATTTTTTTTGAAAAATTGGTAATTTTCACTCACTTCTTCATTCCTTATAGGATTAACTTTAAAATCCCACATCGTAATATGACGAGGTTGTATAAACATAATTTCCTTTCTAGGCAGGGAAACTTTACACATTACTGTGATATAGACAAACTTAGAACTCAAAAGATTTAAGTTCATTCATGTCATTCATTCACTGGTAAAATTGACTGGCCAATGGCCCATCAGAAAGTTGCTGGGGTTCTAACCGGTAGGGGACTTTATGGATTGCTTGCAATACTATGATAATTGCTTGTTTTTTGAGTTTTTGCACTTTGTTAATTTTCTTATCCTGGCCATTCCCCCTACACTATATTGTTCACAAGGCAACACATCCAACTCACAGAGTTCTAGTTATAATGTACAGATCTTAAGTTGATTTCTTATACTGGCAAACTTACAGCAGAAAATCACAGAGACAGATTTGCACACCTCAGGTTTATATCCCACTTTGTGGGAAATGCATACTAATTAGTTGTATATATCAAGGTTGATTGCAAATTTACTGCAGTATCTTACATGAAAGTTTTGAGTATTGCGGTCAACCCTCGAAATATATCAGTACAAGTTCTCCAAACACTGTAGCTACAGTGCTATGATTAGTATTTGCCATGAACTGATTTTGAAAATTCTAGCAGTCTATTGCAATAGGAATTTTATCTTGAAAATCATGCACAAAAGGCAGGATGAATAGCATAGCTTGCAGGACATGTAGAAATTTAAAGCTAATATTCCTGCATCAGAATTTCTTTTCAATCTCTGGAAATGTATCACAATATTAATTCTTAGTATAATCATATAGTGTTACCTTGGTTGTGTCATAACACGGTTTCATCATACTTACATGTAGGCAAAATGAATGCAGTTTTTAATGTTCAAATTTTGTTTTATTGATATCAGCTGTAACATAGTTCTATTTAATATAATATTGCTTTTTTTTTTATTGTAATTGCAACTTAAAGCAGCACGCCTCCAGATTTTTGCTAATTTTCATGAAAATTTGAAAATGTATTTAACAGTTTAATATTGTAAAGTTACCGAAAGAATACAATTTACACATTATCAATGACACTTACATACAACCCATGTGAGGTCAAATATGCAAAAATAGCCCTTACTGCGTTAGTAACGCAGTAGAAATATAGATATAAATGCTGAAAAATCGGTCATAAATCACATATAAAATGTAAATTATTGCTAGAAATTTTAATCTTCATGCTTTTCCTAAAATTTTAGTACACTTTTCTCGGGTTTTTTTTATCGAAATGTTTTTTGCTCATCTGGAGGCGTGCAGCTTTAAAATGACTAGAACAAACTTTTAATATTAACATATGCTTTTATTGAAACATGTCATAAGGTAAAGCATTTTATAGCTGTAATCTAATCACTGTCATAGGGCAATGATGAGGATGTGCTGATTAAACACATTGGTGCGAGGGCAGTGGAAGATGGTGATGATGTACAAGTAGAGGAGGTAAAAAACAATGCTGTAGAAGATGAGATGGTCGACAATGTTGGTGAACAGAAGTTTAAAAAGATAAGTGCTATGAATTTACGATTACATTTGAGTAGACTAGTTGTATATTGGTATCTGGTGAAAGTTCAGTAATAATCGACTTATTGCACTAGGTCTGAGAACTTTCAAGTCTATATGTGTTTTACAATTATTAAAACCATTGTATTGTCCTTATGATTGTCCTTTGTATTTTTATTCTTCTTCAGTGGAATTATTATGTCTTTTATGTTTGACAATTATGCAATACAGAGGTTTATTATATACGCATGCCGATTTTGCAATTCTGCAAAAGTGGTATTGCACAGCCGCTCATTTGTATAAAGATGATGTCATTTGCTTTTAACAAAAATACCTTAAAAGACACAACTACAGGTCAAGTTCGATGATGCGTTATCTCCGGTCAAAAACTAGGCCACAGGAGCTAAAAATAGAAAAATCTTTTTAATGCTCTAGTGGCTGCAGTTCACATTCAAATTACCTGGAAATTGGTCAGGAAGGTTGTTTTGATAATTTCTAGGTTAAGTTTGAATATGGGTCGTTTCCGGTCAAAAATTAGGTCACATTGCCCAAATATGAAAAAACCTTTTTAACACACTAGAGGTCACATGTTTGACTAAGTTGTCTTCAAACTTGGCCAGGATGCTTGTCTAAGACATTGCTTGGATGCGGTAAATGGGGCAGGGGAGCAATCCAGGGATATCATGGCGCTCTTGTATATTTTTTTTATTTTTTATGTTTGTTTTTTTTCCATATTTTATATCTAAATCACAATTTCACATTTTCACTGTCCACAATCGTCACATACTTCAATATCTGTTTCATTATTATCCTCCCAATCGGGACAGTTATGTAATTCTTGTTGATAATTTAATATAGTTAGCATTTGCAACACTTAATATAACAACAAGCATTGCAATAAATGCAATGCCCGTATTTAAATTCAGAAATTGGTTCTTGAGCCATGGTAGAATATAGAATAGTAATGAAAAATAAGATAAACACCTTAATTAATTAATTAATTTTAAATCTTTTGTACACAAATACAGCAAAGCGAAGTCTGTTTAGTTTATCAGTAGAAAGGTCAACAGTTGTGATGCTGACTGCAATAAATCTACCTGATTAAATAGTTGTAAACCACAACGGGTCTAGGCTTGTTATAAAGGCCTCAACAGACGGTAGGATTTTGAAGTGGAATAAAAAATGTGTCGTATTTTATAATGAGAAAAAAAACAACAAAAACAAACAAACAAAAAACCAGTATTTTAATAATGTGGACTTTCATATTAATAAAATTAACACGTATTACATCATTATGTAAACAAAGTGAAGCTGGATCCGCCCATTTTTTCATCGACAAGAATTGAGGTCTTAATTCTCATACAAACTCAATCATTGAATCCAACTTTAACCAGGTGCATTGATAAAACTAAAACAGAACTATTGTTTGAAAGTTATTATAGGTAAAAAGAAGTAACTTACCAGTATAACTTTCCTGACTCCATCTAGCAAGGCAAATATTTTATCCCGATGCAGACACATCCCCACTGTGTGTGGAATTTTGTCCCCTTCAACGTGGCCACAGTAAGACAGACGTGGATGTTTTAATTGAAAGGGTAATTTTCTGTGACAAGTCAATCTGTTTGATAATTTGCAGTAAAAAAAGTGTCGTATTTTCTAATGAGAAAAAAACGGAAAAAAGGGGAAAAAAACAAACAAAAAACAACAGTATTTTAATAATAATATATTCATAAAATTATTACGTATTACATCATTATGTAAACAAAGTGAAGCTGGATCCCCCCATTCATCGACAAGAATTGAGGTCTTTATTCTCATAATACAAACTCAATCATTGAATCCAACTTTAACCAGGTGCATTGATAAAACTAAAACAGAACTATTGTTTGAAAGTTATTATAGGTAAAAAGAAGTAACTTACCAGTATAACTTTCATTAATCCATCTAGCAAGGCAAATATTTTATCCCCTTCAACGTGGCCTCCTACAGTAAGACAGACGTGGATGTTTTAATTGAAAGTAATTTTCTGTGATAGGTCAATCTGTTTGTTAATTTACATTGTTTGCTTTAAAAAAGAAAAACGTTGAGCATTGCCCCCGCCTGGCGGTGGTTCTTGACCTAAGGCTGGGGCTGTAATGATTCACCAAATGTTCAATCCTATCCGATGTTAATTTTAGGTACCCCGATTTGTTTGTTTTCGATTGGATTGCATTTTTGATTACTATTTTGTCTTTAATTGGCAAGTCTGTTGATTTGCTCTTAAAACTGTGACCGTTGACATAGTCTTTTGCATTTCTTTAGTTGTATGACCATTATCCCAACGTATTTGACTTTTTATCATTCCTGGGACAAAGAGATTACTAGTTGTTTTTGTGAAAATAAATATTGATCTATTTGGAACTCTTTTTGATCAAACAATCTATCTCAGTAATATGACAAGGACATTTCCAGATTTGACTTTTTTCAAACCTAAACTACCTTTTTGAATACATTCACATCAGTGTTTTCTTTTCATGTGTTGCATACCTACCGACTTCGGATATGTTATGCCTTCAAAACATATCTTTCATGTTGCTTTGTTGAATCTCTTACCCTCACAAAACCAGAAGCATTCCATCGCCCTTTATCTTAAGTTTTGTTTGCAGAATTTATCTAATTATCTTTCTACTTTGATGTTTGAAGCAAATTTTCGTGCCGAGAATACAATACTACACGCTCACTGATTGGATTACTGAGTAAGATAGTCGGTTGACTAAAATCACATATTTTTGGTTGTGACTGGAATAAAAATGTTGAATTTGACTTTGGAATCGAACCGGTCTACAATGCATCGGAAGGAATTGTTGCACCTCTAGCTTAAGACTTTGCATAAAGTGAATATAATATTACATTTCATATTATTTCTTAATGGAAATATGGTAAATATTTATCAGGTTTAAAGTAAAATGGCTTGTTTCTCCTCCTATTATCAAGTGAAAAAATATTGAACCAAAAAATGGTAGAGTGGGAGAAGAAGTGTCTGTCAAAGTTAATCACATATTTATTTATTTTTGCATGTTTATCATTAAGAATACACAATTTTAGATGTTTATTGAATAAAACTGATGCTGAGCATTCACAATTTTTTTAAATCCATATATTTAAATAATTAAACCCCCACAATCAAAAATTGGGGGTATATAGGAATCAGCTTGTGTATTGGTGGTTTTACTGGAAGATAACTTGAGGTCACTGTTACTAAAAATAGACAAATGATTACCGGACAATTGCAATGAATTAGCGATGAGATGTTGTAATCAAACTTGATATTAAGCAAGCTTTTATGAAGACCCATGGTGGGATAGTGTTTGAACCTCTTCAAGTCAAGGTCACCATTACTAAAATAGAAATATGGTTTCCAGACATTAACTTTAGTTAGGAATGAGGTATTGTAATCAAACTTGCAAACTTGATATAAAGCATGGTTATAAGAAGACCCAGGTTGGGATTGCTTTTGGGCCCCCTTGGGTCAAGGTCAGTGTTACTAAAATAGAGAAAACGATTTTCAGTCAATAACTGGAGTAAGCACTTTGAAATTGTAATCAAACATGGATTATAGTATTCTTACACGAAGGCCCTGGTTGGTATTACGTTTTAATCCCCTTGTGTCAAGGTCACTGTAACAAAATTGATTTTTGGACAATAACTAGAGAAAAGAATGATATATTGTAATTAAACTTGGTATACAGCAAGCTCATATGAGGACCGCAGTTGGGTTTTCTTTTGACTCACCAGGGCCAAGTTCACGGATAATAGAAATAGAAAAAAAATGTTTCTGGAAGATGGGCTATTAATTGTAATAATTATTGGTATACAAACGAAACATAGTAAGTAAGATAGAGTCAGACCACTTATTTTTTAAAAAAGTTAAGGTTCCTGGTAGGGTTGTGAATCACCATGAGTGATTGCTCTTGTTATTACTGGCATTAGTTGCCAGATAGGAAAAAAAGATATTTTTAAGGTTTATAGATGTACGTGGCAGTTGAATTGGCGGGAAGGATTTGAGTGTGTATATTACATACTTTGAGGCCTTAAGAGCCCTTCTAATTTTAAGGTTTTTTTCATGATAGTAAGTGGCAATCAATGGACTGAATAAAGTTTATGTCTCATTTATCATATAGATCATAACATAGGTTAACTATTCATATAATAGATACATGTATAGTATCTTATTTATTATGGTTCAATAATGTCCTACATTCATGAAGTGACTAAGTAAGGTTCTATTACAACATAACCATCGTTAGAACAGAATACCTTGGATTATGAATATTAGGATAAGAAATGGGAAGTGCCATCCACTGAACAAAGCCCCAATATCCAGTCAGTTCAGTCTGTTAAATCCTTTAGATAGTAAGGCAATTCTAATAAAGTTGAGACTTTGCTCAGGTGTGGGTTTATTCTTTGACTGAGGTTTTATTACTTTCATAGTACCATTTCGCTTCAATCTGAACTAAAGGAGCAGAAAACTTGAAGGAATTTGTAGGAATTTCACATGTGTTTTAGTACTAAAAAAGAGGTATAATTTTCTTTGCTTTTTTGCTTTCCAGTACATAAATGACATTGCACAAGAATTTCAAATATGAATAGTGTACAACGTTTAAATAGCATGATTTATGAAAAAACGTCTGGCAAGTTATTTTTTCCCGCACTAAAGTGTATATTTTTTATAGAGAACTTACAATATGTATTTTCCTTGTGTGCCAAATTCAAATATTGGGACTGGAGTCTGTAATTTGTCTCTTTGTTTGCAGTTTTTTTGTGACTATACATTATACTGTAATTGACTGAAACTATAAATAGTTTCAGATTTCAATATAACAACATTGTTTACATTGCAAAGAACAAAAGTAATTTGAAATCTCAAAGAAATTGAGTTCCTCCTTTGTGACCCGTTTTCCTACCGACTCTTTTTTTGATATGTAGATATGAAAATTTCGTTCCAAAATTTCGTTTCAACAGCATATCTTTAGCTTTCTACAGAATATAAGGATGAATTGTTAAACTGTGGTTGTTTTCTTGCCGGGCTTGTGTCACACATGGATTTGAAGTGTTGCTTTTCATTCAAGAGAAAATCGAATTATTTCGATTTATTATTCAGACTAAAAGTAAGCCACATATCATGGACAACTTTTCCTTGGGACCTGTTCTGCTAAAGGGTAGAACTGAGCTACCAGGTTGTGCAACCTCTATAAGAGTGTGCAGTTGTTCGGCTTCCCACTCAGATGATATAACTGAACACTTCTGAATTGAGAATTGTCAGGAGCACCATTTTTGTTGGCAGAGATTTTTGTTATACATAAATGAAAACAATTTGATTTTAATTTTATATGTGGCACAGGGAACATTCAAAGAATGATTTGTTTAAATATCACATTATCAATTTCTATTAGATTATGTAAGGAGTACTGAACATGTATACCCTTTTACGATTAGGAGACTTTTCAGTATAGTCAGCTGTATATTTTGAATATTTTATACAGTAGAGAAAATATAAAATCTAAGGCAGGCATCATTATCTGTAAAAGTGAAAAGTTAAACTTTGTGCACTGTTCATAGATTACTGATTTTTGTACAGTGTCATTTAAGTTGATTTTAAGTTTGTTAATAGGCTAACTTCGTGCTGCTCAATTTCTTTACAATTGAACAGTTAGCTTTAAAACAGTTCCAAATACAACATAAATAGAAGTCTCTTCCTGAAATAAAATGGGACTTTCTGAATGAGTGGTTTAAGTAACCTGACTGTTAGGCACTTACATCTGTGAGTTCTAAATTTGTCATGGTCTTTGGAGTCTCTTATTTGCGGAAGATGTCCAGCTAGCTTACGGAAAGATTATGGTTCTTCACGGGTGCCTGCATGTACCTGAAGTAATGCATAAATGGGAAACTGAGGTCTTCATTTCAGCAGGGAAGCTGTGTATGCCTGAAAAGTGTCAGTGTGACTTTATAATTAAAACAAATCCTGAAACTTAGTTAGAAGATGTCTTTAAGGTACATGATATTTAAGAAATCCAAAACATTGTAATCAGATTTACTTTCATAGTATTGTTTACAATATAAATGGGGGAAAATAATTTAGGAGGCTTATCTTAAAGTATCATTAAATTTTGCAATTTTTCAGATTTACTTCATGTATTGTGAATGAACTACATGTATAGAGAAATTTTAATTCAAAACATCCGCAATTCACTGTAGAATTGTTTTTGTTACTGCCATTAAACATATTGTCTATATTTTCACTTGTGTCTTTAGGGCTACTGTAACATTGTTCTTAATCAGCCAATGCACCAAATTAAAAGGGGAATCTTTCAAATTATTAGGTCACGAAGGAGAGAAAGATAATGATTAACATCAAATTTCAGTGTTTTTTTTCTACAAAGGATTTATTTTCATTGTTTGGTGCGAAAATATCCATGTTTTTTATTGAGGTAGGCTATCACCAGTCAAAAATTCCACTCCATGAAAATAATAAGTCTTGTATTTAAGAAATAAACTGAAATATTCCCTATTATTCCATTCCAGAGTCACAAAACATATATGAAATGTAATATTTTATTCCATAATTAGTGCATCTTTGAGTCTGACTACCAGATACCTCACCGCTGCTGGTATCCCGACAGGGACTTTGGATTCTTTCATGTGAGGAAGCTATTCAGCTAGCTTACGGAACGTCGGTGGTTCTACTCGGGTGCTCGTTCGTGCCTGAAATAATGCACGGAAGGGCACCTGAGGTCTTCTTCCGACAATAAGACAATCATATAACTGATGTTCCGTGCTTCATCTCTTAACTCTCCATGTCTTTTTATCCTCCCCCCTCTTCATCCGCTTTTTCTTCCTCCCTTCACATGCATTTTTTCTAAATAGTTATAGTTGTCAGTTCTGAAATATGTAAAGAATTGAAACACATTACTTTAATTATAAGGCATACGTATGGGAGTATCAATGAGTCAGCATGATAAATAGTGCTCATCCCCTCTATCTCTCAGACATGTTTTCTCCTTATCACCCCTAACACATATACTATGTACTGGCAGCTCCTCATCTTCTCTTTTAGCCACTTCACTGAAGCATTTTTGTTTTGATGGTTTTGAAAATGCTACAAAAAGATGTTGAAGCTTTCATTCAAAGCATGATTATGATAATATCGTGAACTTTTGTATTTTGTTTTTCAAGGCCCCCTCAGCCTTATCTCAAACATTTGTCCCTGATCAGATATGAACAAAATATCAGATTGTAATATTACAAATTAGTCATCATCAATATTTATCACCACTGTAAAATAAAAAGTCGGCTTTGGTGGCTCTGCGTTTTGAACGGACCTCTGTTGCTGTTCAGGTTGTTCAAGCTGCATAGGTCCCGTGTTGGTCTTTACGTCGTCCCAGCTGCATAGATTCCTGTTGCTCTTTGCGTCGTTCCAGCTGCATGGGCTCCTGTCGTTCTTCTCGTCGTACCAGCTGCATGGGTTCCGGTTGCTCTTCTCGTCGTCCCAGCTGCATGGGTTCATGTTGGTCTTCACGTCGTTCCAGCCTCATGGGTTCCTGTTGCTCTTTACGTCGTTCCTGCTGCATAGACTCCTGTTGCTCTTCATGTCGTTCTAGCTGCATGGGTTCCTTTTGCTTTTTAGGTCGTTTAGCTGCATGGGCCCCTGCGAGTACTCTTAGGACCAATCACAGTCCCCGAGGTGTATGCGGATGGTCATCGGGACACCAATATTTATTTCAAATTCTGCATTGTTAAATTAAAACAGACTAAAACTGACTAAACACACGTATTTTAACTTGATTGACCAGATATTATTTTACAGAAATTAAAAACACCATTAACTATCAATGAAAATAAAGATAAGAATAAAAAATGTAAAATTTTAAAATCACATATTTAAAGGAAAAAGATTTTTATTTTGTTTTTAGCTCACCGGTCACAAAGTGACAGTGTGATCTTTTGTGACTGCTTTTCGTCCGGCGTCCGTCCGTCCGTAAACTTTTACATTAAATGACATCTCCTCATAAACCACTAAGCCAATTTCATCCAAACTTCACAAAAATGTTCCTTTGGTGGTCACCTTTAAAAAATGTTCAAAGAATTGAATTCCATGCAGAACTCTGGTTGCCATGGCAACCGAGAGAAAAAACTTTAAATATCTTCTTGTAAAAAAAACCCTAATAGCTGGAGCTTAGATATTTAGCATGAAACATCTTCTAATGAGTATCTACCAAGTTTGTTCAAATAAAAGCCCTGGGGTCAAAATTGACCCCACCTTAGGGGGTCATTGATTTTCCCTTTATGCATACAGTAAAAACTTTAAAAAATCTTCTTTTAAAGAACTCAAAGAGCTAGAGCTAAGATATTTAGCATGAAACATCTTCTAATGGGTGTCTACTAAGATTGTTCAAATAAAAGCCATGGGGTCTAAATTGGCCCCGCCCCAGGCGGTCATTGATTTTCCCTTTATGCATATAGTAAAAACTTCAAAAGATCTTCTTTTAAAGAACTCATAGAGCTAGAGCTAAGATATTTAGCATGAAACAGGTTCTTATGGATGTCTAACAAGTTTGTTCAATTAAGAGCCCTGGGGTCAAAATTGGCCCTGTTCCGGGGGACATTGATTTTCCTTTTATGTGTATAGCAAAATTTAAAAAAAACTTCTTCGAAAAAACCCGAATAGCTAGAGTGTAGATATTAAGCATGAAACATCTTCTATTAAGTGTGACAAAAAGATTGTTCAAATAAAAGCCCTTGGGTCAAAACTGGCCCTGCCCCAGGGGTGTCATTGTTTTTAAATATATGTGTAAAGAAAAAACGTAAAAATTTTCTTTAAAAAACCCAACGAGCTAGACCTAAGATGTTAAGCATGAATCATTTTCTAATTGGTGTCTACATAAAGCCCTGGGTTAAACTGGCCCCCGCATCGGGGGGGGGGGGGGCTATATACAGGTGAGCGACCTCAGGGCAATCATGGCCCTCTTGTTTAATATGGTTTTGAATTTGTATTCCTTTATTTTTATTTTTGAAATTCTAGTCCTAATATTGAGTGATGAATGGGGGGGGGTCCACTTTCAATTGTTTACATAATGACGTAATCATGTGTACACTTAAACAATAGAATGGGTGACACGCGTGTGTCACTCAAAACAATGGAATGGGTGACACACGTGTGTTATGAATAACAATATAAAGCTTAGCACACAAATGTTTTAATCCCGCCAAAATAAAATGGATGCCTTATTAGATTGGAATAAAAAATGGCGCACTGTTTCTCCATAACAAAAGGAAAGGAAACATATGTTTTTCACCGTAACAATAGATTCATGTACACATTTGTTTTAAACAAGAAATAAAAGTGTAAATGAAATGTGTCTTTTCCCTTTTTATCCACTTGGCAAATTGAATTTTCTGCTGAAGTTTGTCAAAATCAACTAAAGGTAAGTTTGATATTTGTTTAGTAGTTAAATAGCTACCACAATATTGACTAAGTTTTCTACTTGTTTATATTGTAAAGCTATAAAGCAGATAATCACTAAGGGCCTTATCAAACACCAATTATTCACTGTATAACAGTGTTTTGCAAGCTTATCTTCTTAACCAGAAGCCGTTAATTCTTTTATTGGTCCAGACTGTATGCTTAATATGTTGTTTTATTGGATCTGGACCGCTAGTCGGGCTATTAAGTCTTACATTAATTTGATAGAGGTGGGAGATTTATTGACTTATGTAGGCCGGGGGGGGGGGTGGCAAAGGGTTTTTGACTTTTTTACTTTTTATTGTATTTGTTAAACTCCTGTAAATTTCCACTGTCCATTTTTCCTCCATCTTTCTCCACAAATCCATAATACGCTTTTTTTTCCTTTTCCTTGTTTTACACACGCTGTCCTTTATTCCTCTTTATGATGTAATAAAACATACTGATTAGCAGCAATTCTGATGAAAGATAATTTATAACTCCCTTCCCAACCGAATTGTTGTAACAGGGTGTTTTTTTCTGTCTTTTTTTCCCTGTTTAAAATATTTATTAAAATAGTATTTCATAATACAAGTCATATCAAAAAAAATAATAAAATAATTAAAGTGGACCAAATCAGCAGAATTTGTCATTAAAGAAGATCATTTTTCCTCAGTTGTAGTTTTAGATTTCTTTTTAAAAACTGTATTTCTTTATGACATTTTTCTAATTCTTTATAACTATCTTCCAAAGTTTTTATTGTTGAGAAAATTGAACAACTGTATGTTGAAGCTTTCATACAAAGTCTACTAATTTGGTCCAATTTTTCTAAAGTATCTTGCGCAGCTTTTTTATTTCTTAATGTGCCTCGTAGCCGTTGTTCCAGCCTCTGACCGTTGTCTGATCTGAAAAAAAAAACAGTTTGCAATTTTACCAATTATTAATATTGTCATTAATATTGATAATCACTGTAAATGATAAAAAAAAAATTACAATATAATAATACGTATTGCAAAACAATTCTTTTTATTTCACAACTGAACAATATATGACAACATATCTCATTAACTTATTATATAGAAATAATAAATATACTTACTGTAATAGCAATAGGATAAGCTGGGAAACTGAAATAATCATATTTGTTTCAATTTGTTTTTCTTTTTAAACTCATTCAGAATAAAAGTTCAATATTTCAATTTTATTTATATTTAAATTATAACTTACCTCGTCATCACTTCCGACATTTTCAGTCTCCATTTCAGTATCACTAAAAACAAAAATTAAAATAAATCAATATATTTTCAGATCAACTTTGAAAAATATTATCATTTCACAATATTAATTAAAAAAATTTACACACGAAAAAAAATCTTAATAATTGAAAAAAACTTACAAAAGACTTATATGAAAGTTTTTTAAACTTCAGACACTTCATTTCATAAAAACAAAATAATATCAATATTTTATCTACATCTAAACATATACATCATAAATGCAAACATAATATATTTCACATAATATATAAATTATTACTTAAGGCTGTAATTCTGGTAAAGAATTCATCTTTGGTACAAAGTCCCACAACATTAACAAGGACAAAAAATATATCAAATACAGCAAAATGTACAAGCAGAAAAACTGTATCAAGTACAGATTTTTCTTCATATTTATACCTAAAATTTTGGCTCTAATCTTTCTGTTGAAATATTTATCTTTGTGACTATGTCATTATTTATTAAGCTCTTTTTATATTTCTATGAGTAAATCTTTTACCCAATTAGCGGGAAAATAATTTCAATGCGTTACCATATCCTTTGTCCTTTAACGCAAGCTTTTTTTTATTAAGTCACATAATAAATCACGCGCTTGTCCGTACAATGAATTTGACTTTTATTAAGTAGCATTCAAAACCATTATATGCTAGTATTTACCTTAGTACTTTCAATTATCTTTAAAGTATTCTAATGATTATAAAATTTGCGCAAAAATATTGTATTTAACCCTGTAATACTAATACTATATACCGTTTTACATCAACCATTTTCAAACTAGCATGCTATCTTAACTCTTGTATTCAGTGCCATTTTTTATGATCTACTAATTGAGCTTTTTATTGCTTATTTGAACTACAATAAATCGTGTTTATCATACTACTGTAATGGGACTGACAAGTACACAGATAATTATCACAAAAGCTGGTTTTCTGAAAGAGCTAACCTTATAATATGCCCAAATTAATAACATAGCTCATAGGAACTTCTAAACCAAATTGTCTAAGATGTAGATATTTATCATGTAACATTTTAATCCATTTTATCTAGGTACACATTCACTTTCAAACCTTCTTTTTTGCCCTTATTTGTAACTATACAAATATTTGTATTATAAATTTATTATATGTATAACCAAACAAAATTTATTTCCATTTCACTTTAATAATTTGACTTTTTATTCATGGATCTTGTAGTTGGCAATTCATATACAGTTTCCTCTGAAGAGGACACTTCTTGTAACTGTATGTCTGGCATATTCACAACCGCATTAGATCTTCTCCTTCTTCTTAATAACATCACCACCAACACCCCAAATATCCCTACAAATACAGCCCCCAAAACTTCTCCTGTCACACTCACAGTTACTAAAAAAAGATAATTACTTTTTTAAATACATTGTATTTTTTATCCTTACTTAATACACAACTGATGAAAGGGGGGACCTACAGGCAGTTTGTTTACATAATCACGCAACATGTATCGTTTTTGGCCCTAAAACATGACATGTCATTGTTGACATAATGACGTAACATGTAACGTTTATGGCCCTAAAACATGACATGTCATTGTTGACATAATGACGTAACATGTAACGTTTATGGCTAGAAAACATGACATGTCCCTTTTATGAATAGAATAACAGGACATGTCACCTTTAAGACTATAAAATCCCAGATATTTTTGATGTTCAATTTTTCAATTGAAACTAATACATTTTATTTTGTTTACATAATTTACGTAACATGTTACGTTTTTGAATATAAAACTCAATTTGTTATTTATGTGATGTGATAAAACTATTCATTGTTAACACCAACAAGACCAATTGTTTTGTTTATAAATTTCTTCTTTAGTTTTTAAAGCATTTTATGCTAGGCTACGTCAATTCAACCACTTATGGAAGGTTCATACACTGTTTGATGTAATTAATTTACTGTGTATTCCTAAACCCATAAATTTGATAACACTTAATAGTCAGGTGGTATACATAGGAAAAAAATAACCTTAGACATATTCAAACCAAAAAGATTTATTTTTCAATAAAAGAAAAAGATTCCTATCAAGCCAATTATTGTTTCCTTTGAATATAATGAGGCCTGTTTTGTCTCAGCTTTATCAAATTGTTTCATCACATCTCTTTCTCACACTTGCAATTTAGTTATTTTCACATAAAAACCTCCTAACTCTTATCTTATTGACCGCAAAGTAAGGTAATAACTTCACTCAGCCAAATTTTGATAAAGTTAACCCATTTGTAAATATCATACAGTGATTGAAGTAGGACATACCGATATAATTATTATCAATTTGGGAGTAAAAGGGGGCTGGACTTAGACTTTTCTTATTTGTTTTGCTGTAAAATCCATTTTTCCTTCTATACAATCCTTGTATCCTTAATCCTTTAAACATCTTGTGTTATCCAATATTATTGATCCTGCAACCGTACTAAATGTTCCTGTGTTAGCCTCTTGTCAAAATGCATTGTTGTTTTCTAACACACGTCACCATTTCAAAATATGCGGTGAAATACTGACCATAATACAATATTCCATACCCATATAAAAAATGGGGGTTGTTTTTTTTAGCTCACCTGTCACAAAGTGACAGGGTGAGCTTTTGTGATCGCTTTTTCGTCCGGCGTCCGTCGTCCGTCCGTCGTCCGTAAACGTTTACTTTAAATGACATCTTCTCATAAACCACCAAGTCAATTTCATCCAAACTTCACAGGAATGTTCCTTTGGTGGTCACCTTTGAAAAAATTGTTCAAAGAATTTAATTCCATGCAGAACTCTGGTTGCTATGGCAACCAAAAGAAAAAACTTTAAATATCTTCTTCTAAAAACCCAAAGAGCTAGAGCTTAGATATTTGGCATGAAACATCTTTCTAGTGAATGTCTACCAAGTTTGTTCAAATAAAAGCCCTGGGGTCAAAATTGGCCCCACCCCAGGGGGTCATTGATTTTCCCTATATGCATATAGTAAAAACTTATAAAATCTTCTTTTAAAGAACCCAAAGAGCTAGAGCTAAGATATTTAGCATGAAACATCCTCAAATGGGTGTCTAAACCAAGTTTGTTCAAATAAAAGCCCTGGGGTCAAAATTGGCCCCGCCCCAGGGGTCATAGATTTTCCCTATATGCATATAGTAAAAACTTATAAAATCTTCTTTTAAAGAACCCAAAGAGCTAGAGCTAAGATATTTAGCATGAAACATCCTCAAATGGGTGTCTACCAAGTTTGTTCAAATAAAAGCCCTGGGGTTAAAATTGGCCCCGCCCCAGGGGGTCATTGATTTTCCCTATATGCATATAGTAAAAACTTATAAAATCTTCTTTTAAAGAACCCAAAAGCTAGAGCTAAGATATTTAGCATGAAACATCCTCTAATGGGTGTGTACAAGTTTGTTCAAATAAAGCCCTGGGGTCAAAATTGGCCCCGCCCTAGGGGGTCATTGAATTCCCTATATGCATATAGTAAAAACTTAAAAAAATCTTCTTTTAAAGAACCTAAAGAGCTAGAGCTAAGATATTAGCATGAAACATCTCTAATGGATGTCTACCAAGTTTGTTCAAATAAAGCCCTTGGGTCAAAATTGGCCCAGCCCCAGGGGGTCATTGTTTTTCCTCATATGTGTATAGCAAAAACTTTAAAAAATTCTCTTTGAAAAAAAAACCAAATAGCTAGAGTTAAGATACTAAGCATGAAACATCTTCTAGTGAGTGTCTTCCAAGTTTGTTCTTATAAAAGCCCTGGGGTCAAAATTGGCCCCGCCTCGGGGGGTCATTTATTTTCCTTATATGTGTATATAGCAAAAACTTAAAAATTCTCTTTGAAAAAACTCAAATAGCTAGAGTTTAGATATTAAGCATGAAGCATCTTCTAGTGAGTGTCTACAAAGTTTGTTCAAATGAAAGCCCTGGGGTCAAAATTGGCCCCGCCCCGGGGACATAGATTTTCCATGTATGTGTATAGCAAAAACTTAAAAATCTTCTTTGAAAAAACCCAACTAGCTAGAGTTTAGATATTTAGCATGAAACATTTTCTAGTAAGTGTCTACAAAGATTGTTCAAATAAAAGCCCTTGGGTCAAAACTGGCCCTGCCCCAGGTGTGTCATTGTTTTTAACTATATGTGTAAAGAAAAAAATTGACCAGCTAGACCTTAGATGTTTCGCATGAAACATCTTCTAATGGGTGTCTACCAAGTTTGTTAAAAAAAAAGCCCTGGGATTTAAACTGGCCCCGCTCCGGGGTTCTATATACAGGTGAGCGACTTCAGGGCCATCATGGCCCTCTTGTTTATTTTCCTTCCCCTGTTTTTTTTTCTCCAATAAACAAAAATAACATTAATACAATAATTATGTGAACAATATTTCAAATAACTAATAAAAAGATGCATATATTAAACCCCATTTCTCTTTGCTAAAACAACATTGTTACTTCTTATAAAATAAAAGAAAAGTGTGATGTCATATTCTTTTATATATTATAATCAGTTAAAGTTATTATCAAGAACACATGGAACATTTGCCAATAAACAGTTGTAAACATTTTGACGCAGAAAGGTTCTATTAATAAGCACTATATTTTATCTTTCGTAGTGAAATACCAGGATGTGGGGTGTATATGAATATATAAAAACCCGTACTAAGGCATCATATTCTTCTAAGAAAATTAAATTTAAGTGTGCGGTAGAGCACATTTACTTATATTCCGTATCATTAATTGTTTTGTAATGGAATAGATAAACGAGCATTTGTAGCTTTACTCCCCCTAGAATATATTATAACTAGCAGTGTAAAGTTTTCATTGTGCGGAGTGTCTATAGATATATAAAACCTCATATTTTTTCGTAAGACATGTGCGATCCTGTTTAAGTTGAAAAAACACACATTGTTGGTAAAAATAAAAATAAATTAAGTTGTACATGATTACGCAACATTTGTTTTGCACAAATATGTTATAAAAAATAAATATTTAGTAATTGCTATACATTCAGCTAAAATATAATCTCAGGAAAAATTCTAAATGATAATTTTAAACTGAGTAGACTTATTTTTTAACAACAGTGTTTTTATAAGTAACCCATGTAAACAGAAATCTAAGGTGCAAGTAGTCGAGATGCTAGACATTTAAAATGGAAAAAGTTTAACTTAGATTTTCTACAAATGTTTTTATTATTTTTTGAAGATATACAAAAACAGTGAGTAAAAGTTGGTACTCTCCGTTTGTTATAATTGAACAGCGTATACATATAATTAGCCAGTTACCTACACTTGGAGAAAAAATGATACTAAAAAGTGACATTTCTATTATCAGAAACATGTTTTAGGTTGTTGAAAGATAAAGTAAAATTAATTCAAAGCATCCGTTGGGTAACACATCTAAATTTAAAAAACGAAAATATATATTGTTACACTAAGCGTTTAAAAATCAATAATATATTCTCATATTACTTTGAAATCTTTCTAATCACCAGTGAAACACTGACCTCATATACAGTACTGGGAATGTAAATGTCTAGCAAAAAGGTAAAACAGCAATATTACTTAATGATAAAACAATACAATAAATCAATAAGATATAATGATAACATTGCTTAATGTCTTACATGAAATACAGCCTTTTTAACCAAAACATACAATTATGCTACCGGTAAATCATAGAAGGTATACTAATCCAATACGCAGGCATTACACGAAATTGATAACATTTGTTCAAAGTCTATAACGACTGTTCCGTACCTGTCAGTAACAGTCATTTATAACGGTAAATTAAAAAAAAAACTAGCACTCTATGGGTCCATCTGGTTCCACTTGCATTTTGTTTGCAGGCCATTCCAAATCCTCAATGTCAAACATAGATAATTCTTCTCTCAAAATTTCTTCTAATTCTACACTATTGAAATTTTTTTTAATTTTTTTACTTTTTTAAATTGAGCTTTCTTCACTAACTTGCATAAATAAGACCATTCTGTATTTTTACTCCCTGAAGTAGGAGTTACGTAATCAACCTGCTCGGTAACCAATATGCCTTCATTAATAGTATTAGCGGATGACATTTCACACTCTTATATGCTTAAAAAATTTATGTGCTTACAGTTAAAAATTATATTTCTTTTTCAAAAAGAAAATAAGATTTATACCTTTTATTTAGATGGCCACTTGAATCCACCAGATAATGTACCAAAGTCTGTAGCATGTTTTTCAGGACGTCCCACAAAGCAATTGGCAGGTACCGGATGTCCAAATATATTTGTGTCGTTGGTAATTATGGTTTTTGCAGTTCTGAAGAAAATGGATTGTTCACTTGTTTTTTTTTTATCAGGCTGGTCATTACATCCGTAGCTAAGCATTTTAAGAAAAAAACACTGAGGTGAAAATTTTAAATGTGCATCTAAGGCAATATCAGTTGTAAGCCAATCCTGCTCTTTTACGTGACAGGCAAAACACTCTGTTATGTCACCACAGCGAGTATAAAAAAGCCAGCCTTTGCCAAAGTATATTTGTTAGGTATTATTTGATTAGACCAGGTTTTAAAAGTTTCCAGTCTGTCTTCGTAAAACATCATATTTTGTGGAACCATTGTTGCACAATCTATTTGCTCCATTTTTTTTCTTAAAAGAAAATATTCCATTTAATGTTACACTTTATTTAGGTAAATGTTGTATTGAGTTTTCCAATTTTTTTTAAAGTTTTTTTTTTAATGTTTTTTTTATATTTTTTTTAAAGTTTTTTATCCATATTTTTATCTATATTACATGTCCACATTATCATTGTTATAATATTCATCACACTTTTCAAAATAATGGTGATTGTCATTATTATAGTCCCCATCGGGACAGTTATGCCATTCTCCATGGTAAGTTAATATAGCGTAGCATTTGCTACACTCAATGAAACAACGAGCATTGCAATAAATACAATGCCCGTGTTTATTATCCAAAATTATTTCTTGTGCCATGATAGAACATGTTTTATTTGTTTTATTGGATCTTGACCGCTAGTCGGGCTATTAGTCTTACATTAATTTGATAGAAGTGGGAGATTTATTGACTTATGTAGGCCGGGGTGGTAAAGGGTTTTTGACTTTTTTACTTTTTATTGTATTTGTTAAACTCCTGTAAATTTCCACTGTCCATTTTTCCTCCATCTATCTCCACAAATCCAGAATACGTTTTTATTTTCCTTTTTCTTGTTTTACACACGCTGTCCTTTATTCCTCTTCATGAAGTAATAAAACACACTGTTTAGCAACAATTCTGATGAAAGATAATTTATAACTACCTTCCCAACCGAATTGTAGTAACAGGGTGGTTTTTTTTTTTGGTCTTTTTTTTTTTCCTGTTTAAATATTTATTGAAATAGCATTTACAATACAAATCATATAAAAAATAATAAAGTGAACCAAATCAGCAGATTTTGTAATCAAAGGAGATCATTTCTCCTGAGTTGTAGTTTCAAATTTCTTTTTAGAAACTGTATTTCTGTGTGACATTTTTCTAGTCCTTTATAACTATCTTCCAAAGTTTTAATTGTTGAAAAAATGCTACAACTGTACGTTGAAGCTTTCATACAAAGCCTGCTTATTTCGTTTAATTTATCTAAAGTATCCTGTGCAGCTTTTTTGTTTCTTAACGTGCCTCTTAGCCTTCGTTCCAGTCTCTGACCGTTGTCTGATCTGAAAAAAAATCAGTTTGCAATTTTACCAATTATTAATATTGTCATTAATATTGATCATCACTGTAAATGATAAAAAAATTTACAATATAATAATACGTTATTTCACAACTGAACAATATATGACAACATAACTCATTAACTTATTATATAAAAATAATAAAAATACTTACTGTAAGAAGGTCACTGGAGGGAAAATAGTTGCATTATCTGAATCTGTATTTTCAACAGAGGTTACAGGGGTTGGCTCACATCTTCTAAAGTTGTCTGTAGCAATAGGATAAGCTGTGAAACTGAAATAATTATATTAAAATGTTTCAATAATTTGTCTATTTAAACTCATTCAGAATAAAAAATCAACATTTCAATTTTATTTATGTTTTGCTAACCATCATAAAACTACTTACTTATCGTTTGAACAGCCCCTTGATTTCCTTCCCATAACAGCAGTATAAGCATAAAAACTGAAACAGAATATAAACTGAGTTGAAAAAAGTATTAATCATACCTGGTTCAAAAAAAAACATACCAATATTTATTTATGGTTTTGTTAAATAATTATAACAAATCATTAAAACTATAACAAAAAACAGTATATTTCAATTGTAAATTGGTAAGTAATTATAAAGAAAGGCTTAAAAGTATAACTTACCGCGTCATCACTTCCGACATAGAATTATTTTCATTCTCCATTTCAGTATCACTAAAAACAAAAAATAAAATATATCAAATATTTATGCCCCCACTTCGAAGCCTAGGATCTTCAAACTTGATATGGTGATTGGTCATGACCAGCAGATGACCCCTATTGATTTAGGGGTCAAGGGGTCAAAGCTCAAGGTCACATTGACCTTGTAGGTAAAACAGTTTCCGATTAATAACTAAAAACGCTTAGGCCTAGGAACTTCAAACTTGGTATGATGATTGGTCATGTCCAGCAGATGACCCCTATTGATTTAGGAGTCAAGGGGTCAAAGGTCAAGGTCACATTGACCTTGTAGGTAAAAACGGTTTCCGATCAATAACTAAAGAACCCTTAGACCTAGAGACTTCAAAACTTGATATGGTGATTTGTCATGACCAGTAGATGACCCTATTTTCCGACCTTTTCCATCTTATTAGTTTATTTTATTTTATTCATTAATTCATTTATTTATTTTCTTTGTTTTACTGTAGTAAGCTTGAGCAAAAATTTCAATGCATGTGAACTACATCAAACATGTATTTAATTATGCATTCAGCTATGTCTATATACAACTTTCAGTCGAAGAAAATTCTGGAAAAAAAAAATATTTGACTAATTAAATGTTTATTTTCTTCACTAAAAACTTTTCATATCTTATTTCATGTTCTTCCATTTCGAATGACATGTCATTTTCTTAAAAAATAACAGTAAGTTCTTTACAATCGACATTGCCAGTGAGATATACAGGTAAAGAATTATTCAATATAAATTTCATTATTGAAGTCTCTCAAGCAGGTACCAATATTGAAAGTTATCAACTTACAATGTTAAGGGTATTTCGAAGTGTTTATAGAGTATTGTAAAACAGTGCATACTCACATTATGTTTTCTTTCTTGTATATGTACTCAGACTCTGCTATTCTTACCTCACACTATATACAACCAATGTTTATTCAATATGTGTTTACTTTCCGTAAAGAAAGTAACAATTCCTTCATAAGATTAGCTCCAAACGGTGCGTTTTCCCAAGAGCAAATTTGGGTCACAGTTTTTTGACATAATTATGCAAAAACTTTCTCCAGCAATATTTGATCTTCCTATACAAAAATTTGGAGTATTCAGGTTTTGACAATATATGCAAAATTGCTTCAACATATTCCTTCTTGTATGGCAAATTTGGAGTACTCGCGGGTTTTGACAGTTTTATGCAAAACTTGCTCCAACATATTCCATCTTATATAACAAATTTGAAGAACTCAGGTTTGGATATTTATTGCAAAAATTTCTCTAGCATATTCACTTTTATATAGATAACTAATTTGTAGTACACAGTTTCGACGTTTTATGCAAAACTAGCTCCAGCATATTCCCGCTTAAATAACAAATATGGAGTACAAAGTTCTTGACATTTCTATGCAAAACTAGCTCCAGCGTATTCCCTCTTATATAACAAATGTGGAGTACAAAGTTCTTGACATTTCTATGCAAAACTAGCTCCAGCTTATTCCATCTTATATAACAAATTTGGAGGTCACAGTTCTTGACATTTCTATGCAAAACAAGCTCCAGCGTATTCCATCTTATATAACAAATTTGGAGTACACAGTTCTTGACATTATTATGCAAAACTAGCTCCAAAATACACCAACCCTACTGACAAAACAATGCTATCAAAGAGGCATTAAATATTCTCAAGTAATAGACAAACAACAATTCTTACAACCATGCTTCCAAGCGCCCTTTTTTCCTCTTTTAATGTTTTAATAATCTTGTCAATCTCCTCCTCTATCTTCTTCTTAGGTCTCCCCCTCACAACATTTTCCAGATTCTCATAATTATCTTGTTGTTCTGAAATAATAAAATAGGATCATGCAACAATGTTATATTTATCATTAATATAATCATAATACTATTATCACAGTTTCAAGATTTCATTTGTATATAAATGTATTCAAGACTTACTGTTGAAATGGGAGGGACAAATTTCCTCCCTCCATATTTTTAACAAGCACCGACCCCGTCGGTTCCACCCATTGAGGTTTTACTGTATTCTTCTGTTGTTGTTGTTGTGGCTGGGGGTATTCTAACTGCATTTCAGGCATTTCTAAGTCCTCATTATATGGTACTACTAATATTTCTTCTCTACTTTAAAATAAAAATATACCAATCTCAGTGTAAAAAATATGATGAAAGGGGGTTTGTCCAGCGTCAATTTGTTTACATAATGACGTCATCAATGTCAATTTTATGAATAGAAAACAGGACATGGCTTATTTATGAATAGAAAACAGGACATGTCAATTTTATGAATAGAAAAGTTAACATATTTTGCATGTTTTATCAATACAAAAAATTACATGTCAGTTTTATCAATAAAAAGCTTAACATCTTTAAAATATGTCATTGTTTTCAGTGAAAAAATGATATATGTCTTATTTATAATTTTAAATAGTTACATGCTATGTTTTTGAAAAAGAAATGTGTGCATTTTCTCTATTTTTTATTTGTTTATTTGATAGAACAAATACTATAAAAAGTACTACTGTGTGTTTGTTTTATTTCAATCAGCTATAGCTATCATCTGTTTACAAACGACTGGGAGTGTGCCTTTCCCATTAATAAAGGTAAGAGACTCTCTCAGCTAATCAGATTGTTACACACGTTAAATCATTCAAGTACTTAACCCGGTCATAAAATTAAGTGGTCAATGTGATTAAAGGGGTTGCAGGGCTATTTTACAGACTTAGGCCAAGCTAGAATGTTTTTTAAGAGAGGATTTTAGAGGCATTGAATAGACCATGTTATATGTCAGGGCTGATAATGGTTAAAAGAATGTTTGACAGTATTTCACATTTATTTTAAAAAGATAGGCCTGTGTGCAGGAGTATGACCATTCTTTTTCTATTGGGACTAAGACTTTCTTATTTTGATTTTGTCCTTTTTCCATCCTTTCCATGTGTATAACAAATTCTCCTGATGTCTATATATCCATATCCGATTTAAGTATCCATCCTTTTTCAATGATTCCAAAATGTTTTATATTCCAATAAAGTCCATATTGCTCCTTGTGATCCAGATGATATATATTACACCATTCATATATAATGACTGAGATTAGACTTTTATTTACCCAATCCCAAGTATTTATGTATATTTGGGGTTTATTATATTTTCCCCCTTTATTTTTTAAAAAATAAAAATTATATACATAATAAATACACATTACAAAAAAAGACAAAATGATTATTAAAAAAAAAACAGGGAGGATATTAAAAGCAAGATATTAAAAAATTTTACTTAGAAATACATTCAAATTTCTCTTTTCCTTTGTGAGAATGGAGAGCTCATTTGACAAATTCTCATCCAATTTATTTAAAAAATCTATGGTATTTTTTATATATTTTGTAACTTCCATCACCCGCTTTAATATCCTCCCCGTTTTTTCTTTGATAATTTCTGTTTTTTCTTTTTCTCCACTTTTTTTTTATTAAATCTATTTTCCAATCTGTCGTACTTGTCCGATCTGAAAAACGAAAAACAGCATATTTATTGTAATTGTTGCATTTTTTACACTGCATACTAATGTTATCAAATTTATATAAACAAAATTAGTCCTCATTAACTCTTGTAAATTAATAATTTCCTTAATAAATAGGTACACACTTATTTCTTCAAATAAATAATATACTTACTGTTTAAACATCAGTGTGAGCCCACTGTCATCAACAGGGGGCTCAAACAAGCATGAGCCAGCTGGCGCCACCCAAGCTGGCTCAATTCTTGCTGGCATCTCTACCCAGGGAGGAGCTGGTGGGGCTACCTCCGGCAGGGCTACCTCCAGCAGGCCAGGCAGGGCTACTTCCGACAGGTCTGACAGGGCTACCTCCTGCTCCTCTGCCTCTGTTTCAAAATCTGACTCCCACATAATACTGAAAATATAATCATCAAAAATCGATAGGAGTTAGAGTTGTATAAAGAAGTAAGAGTTTAATATTTTACTAAACGATTGATAAGTGAGTGAAGATATACTGTTATTAAATAACCAAGTTCATTACTCCCTAGAAAAGAAAAAAGATAAAAAATAGTATAATCAATTATACCTTGCTATTGAAAAGTCCACAGCATTATCGTTGAAAACTATCGGTGGAATTATACTGTCAAGCATGTCTCTGTATGAAAGTATAAAAAAAAATTAAAATCATTATGTCCATATGCACACTTAATGCTAAAATGCTAAATACTTTTTTTGCAACTTAATTTTCAAGTTTTAGATTATTTAAACAGAACTGTAATTAATATCATTTTATGATGATGATAATTATTATGGTAATATTTCTATAAACATAATATATTTTAATCACTGTAATAGCTCTACTATATTTAAAAACAAATCAAATCCAACTTACAGTGTTAGATTTTCAGAAACCATGTTTATAGGTGATCGGGATTGCATTTTCTCAGGGGTTATATACCAGCCGTGGGTAGGGAGACAGTATGACAAATCCTTGACATAATCCCTGCCCCCCCGTCCATAAGTCCAAAATGAAAGATTTATTCTCAATTAGCGCAAATACTCATGATAATAGAGTTTTTACAGCATTTATTATCTCTATTATGTGAGATTTATTCCTAAAGTAAATCTCGTGTCAGGTGTTTAATGTAAGGTCTTTCAGCGGTTCCTTACTCATTATATTTAATAGGATTTGCTGTTGTTTTTTTTTTCAATGTAAAAAGGGACAATGTTTAACTTAAAGTTCTGACTTATATTTTAAATAACCACATTCAACTTTTTGCGCCAAAATATCAGTATGACTTAGATCTCTATTTCAAATTATTTGAACTAAAACAAGCAATAATTTTATTTGTTAAAATACAACTAAATACAGAGGGTAAGATCGCAATGTATCTTACTACCAACTGTATGCAAGACACAAGATAATATACCAAAAATCATTCAAAGAAATCATCCTGTGTTGTATAAATATATATATATATATATATATATATATATATATATATATATATATTTATACAAATTGCCATCTTTATAGCTTTTATATCACTCCCTCCTTTATCTTATGAACTAATGAAGTACATTTTTTCCGTCTCAAAATCTACAGGTGTTTTACAAATCTATCTCATGGAAAAACAAAAGTGATTATGCACATTTTAATAGGTTGTTTTTTATCAGTTTTCTGTATATTTCAGTGCATAAATCAAAGGCTAACAGATAATACTATCTACAACTTATTTACGTTTTTTCACACGTTTTTACAAAAATCTATGGCTTATAGCAATGTTAAAGTTCCTTAATCGCCATTGTTCTCGACCTTGTCACTGGTCTTTCATATACTGTCTCCTCCGAGGAACTAGTAATCTCTGGTAACTGTATGTCTATTTCTGGTAAATTTAGTACACGAGCTCGCCTGCTTCTCTTCACCCCCAAAATTATCCCAGCTGTCAAAACAATACCTCCAATCACCGCCCCAGTAGCACTGATAGTAACTGAAACATAATTATTGTATTATTACTGGTAAAATGCATTGGGAGAAGTGATCTAATAACAAGAATTTTAGCTGAAATGTGCTTTACTGTCTTGCCTGTTAATGTAACGGTTCGTCGTAGGTATAATTAGACAGGAAACTTTCTAGCGACGAACTTATATTGTTTTATTTACCTGAAACAAAACAATATGACCCAAAAGCAAAATCAGGCGGGTTTTTCACTAAATACATCAATACTTTCTTTAAAATGGCTGGCCTGAATGGATCTCCACCTAACAGGATAAGATCTGCTAAATTAACAACTATTGGGAAAATTAGGGCATTTATTTTGATTAAAACAAGATAGAAAAAACAAAGGCAAACGAGCTCTTAGCAAGCTGTGTCTAAACATGTAATATTGAAATGTGTCAGAAAATTTCCTTTTTTTTTTCAGAAAATTTTCATTTCTTTTATATTTGTCCATTTTCTGAATAGAAAGCCTTACATTTTCCCCCAAATTCTATATTTTAAATAGGAAGCTGTACACTTTTTATCACAGAGTATTATAAATAAATACTTTATAAACCCGTTATAAAACTGTTCGTTTTATAACTTAATTCAAGCAGAAAACAACAATATTGATCAGCTTTAATCCAGACATCCTTGTGAAAAGGTTTATACAATTTATTTTACACTATAACTGACAGCATTTTGAAGTCATTAACTTAATCTAAAACCGTAAATAAGATCAAATTAATAAATTAAACGAGACTTACCTGGAAGTTGAATTTCAATTATTATTCTACTGCTACTGGACCACAGGGTTTAATGAGATGAACATATGATCTTATCAGATGACCAAGCAGACTTTCAGAGCATACATTATTATGCAAAATGCGACAATGGCTTATACATATGGGAGGGGTAACCGGGTAGGCATTAAACCCTGTGGTCCAGTAGCAGTAGAATAATAATTGAACTTCAACTTCCAGGTAAGTCTCGTTTAATTTATTAATTCTACTGCACTGAACCACCTAGGGTTAATGAGATTTTAGAGACCATGCTCGCATTTTGACAATTCGTTAAAATTCCATAACCAAGTAAAATGATTACGTATTCAATCTACGACTATAAACTTTTCAAAAACTGAAAATATAATGCACAAAATAAAGTATGCAATAGCCATATACATAAAATGCTGTAAAAGAAAACTATTCCTATTTCTACTGTGGCGGAAAAAGTCATAAGGCTTGACCCCGGCTACAATGTTACATTGCATAATTTATATTGCTTTTGTAAACAGAAAATTGCAAACAAGTTTGACATTAAATGGTATACACATATACATGTAGCATAAAATTCTTTCACATGCAGTGATATTCGAAGTTTTCTATGGTTTAAAAGCAACACATTTATGCTTTTAATTATAATTTCTTTAGGCATGATTTCTGATATCTTGCAAAATCAGTGTTTTGAAATTACTTATCTGCCCATTAAGCCTAAACCTGCCATTATTCGTTTATATTATTTACATTTTTTTCTTCACATTCTGCACTATATTTTTCTTCAGATTAAAGTATTCTCAAGTGATAGACAAACCACAATCCTTACGAATGAGTGCAATGCTATTTAAGAGGCGATAAATCTGTTCAAGGTTAAACGATTAATTTTATAACATATTTCATTCTATAAAACTAATACAGGGCATGGACTTTGACTAACATTTGTTTTAATTAAATACTACAGGACAAGGGTTTTACTAACATTTTTATTTAACTAAATACTACAGGGCAAGGGTCTTGTCTTTGACTTTTTTATGCTCCCCGAAAAATTTCGGGGGAGCATTTAGTCGGCGCCTTGTCCGTCTGTCCGTCCGTCCGTCTGTGTTCTTGTCCGGAGCATAACTTGAAAACCCTTTGAGATAATTTGTTTAAACTTCATACAGTGGTGGAGGGCATTGAGGGGGAGTGCAGTGTTAAAGAACCATAACTCTATTTTGCCCGGTTTTTTGAATTATCTCCCTTATAGAAAAATCTTGTCCGGGGCATAACTCTAAAACTATAAAAGAGATATCAACATGAAACTTTGTAGGTGAATAGATCTCAATGGGAAGATGTGCAGTGTATAAGAACAATAACTCTTTTTGTCATAATTTTTTAGTTATTGCCCTTTGTTGATTTTTACACTTTGAACTTTGTCCGGAACATAACTCTAAAACTATAAGAGATATCAAGATGAAACATTGTAGGTAGATAGATCTCATTGAGAAGAAGTGCAGTTCAAAAGAACCATAACTCTGTAAAGCCTCATTTTTGAATTATCTCCCCTTATAGAAAAATCTTGTCCGGGGCATAACTCTAAAACTATAAGAGATATCAACATGAAACTTTGTAGGTGAATAGATCTCAGTGGGTAAATGTGCATTGCATAAGAACAATAACTCTTTTTGTCCTAATTTTGGAGTTATTGCCCTTTGTTAATTTCAACACTTTGAACTTTGTCTGGAACATAACTCAAAAACTATAACAGATGTCAAGATGAAACATTGTAGGTAGATAGATCTCATTGAGTAGAAGTGCAGTGCAAAAGAACCATAACTCTGTTAAGCCTGTTTTTTAATTATCTCCCCTAATAGAAAAATCTTGTCCGGGGCATAACTCTAAATCTATAAGAGATATCAACATGAAACTTTGTAGGTGAATAGATCTCGATGGGTAGATGTGCAGTGCATAAGAACAATAACTCTTTTGTCCTAATTTTGAGTTATTGCCCTTTGTTAATTTTAACACAGAACTTTGCGGAACATAACTCTAAAATTATAAGATATATCAAGATGAAACATTGTAGGTAGATAGATCTCATTGAGTAGAAGTGCAGTGCAAAAAAAACATAACTCTGTTAAGCCTCATTTTTGAATTATCTCCCCTTTGAGAAAAATCTTGTACTGGACATAGCTGTAAAACTATTAGAGATATCAACATGAAACTTTGTAGGTAGATGCATCTCAATGGGTAGATGTGCAGTGCATGAGAATCATAACTCTGCGTTGCCTAATTCTGGAGTCATTGCCATTTGTTTATTTTTACTTTTTGAAGTTGTCCAGAACATAACTCGGAAACCATAAGAGATATCAACTAGAAACTTTGTAAGTTGATAGATAACAGTGATTAAAAAAGTGTAGTGCAAAGAACAGTAACTCTGCCTTTCCTAATTTTGGAATTATTGCACTTTGAACTTTTTCCAGGGACATAACTCAGAAAACTACAAGAGGTGTACTTTCCTGTGTCCAAAACCTATTCGGGGGAGCATCATCCGGCTCAAACCGGGCTCTTGTTTTATTTATTGATAAGTCCTCTCCAAAATCCATCCTTTATTCAGCATCATCATTATTTTGGTTTTCCTTTTCCATGTTTTTTCTTTTTTTTTCCAATCTTATTTCCTAAATCCTTCCTTTGTGTTTTTTTAATCCTTATTTCAAATTTCCTCCTTTGGGGTATCAGTTTTGTAGCAACATTTCTGTTGTTTATAAGTTCCCATCAATACATAATGACTGAGATTAGAATTTAAAATACCCAATCCCAAGTCTTTATGTATATATGTGGTTGTTTTTATTTTATTTTCCCTTTTTTAAAAAAAATAAAATACATTATTATATAAAAAATACATGTATAAAAAACACAAAAATATATTTTTTACATTTTAACATTTAAAAAAGACAAACAGGAATGATAGTTTGATACTATATTTTACAATTTTAAAATTTTTTCTTTAAAAATGCATTTAAATTTCTTTTGTCCTTTTCAAACAATTCTAGATCTTTTCCTAAATTGTGTCTAAATCTTTTAAAAATGAAATTATTTTTCTAATATTTTTTTCAGTGCATATCCTCTTTTAACTATCATTCCCTTTTTTTTATTTTTTAATTTTTTATGTTTATCTCCCATTATCCTTTCCTCTATTTGAGCACATTTGTCAGATCTGAAAAATAAAAAAATAATGTATATTACTATCAATATTTTGAAATAATTTAAAGGAGCACACTTTTTTTTTTACTTTAATTTATAATTTAATTTGTCATTAAATCAATGATACATAACTAAATATAAGTAAATACATACTTACTGTTTAAACATAAGTGATAGATTTTGTCCTGCTGGACCACTGGTTCGAATAGACTCGACCTGTTGTGGCAAGCCAGGTTGCTTCCAGCCGTTTTTGGTGTTGTATTAGTTGTTAATGTTGTTGTTACTGCTGCTGCTGTTGCTGCTGTTTGATCCATTGAGCTGAAATTTTAATTATTATAATTTTTTAACATTATTATAACATACTTATCTCTTTTTTACAATTTTATAACCAAATGTTTTTTCAAAATATTACTATTGGCTACAAATCTTTTTTTTAAAACTTAGTAATGTCTAAACCATTTAAAACTTCGGACATGCTGTCCTCCGTAGTAATATCCATTGGACTGAAATAAAAAACAAAAACAAACCTAACTATTTTATAATCTTATCATAAACTTTAAATTCATTTTTTTTTCATTTCATAATAACATATTTTTCAATATATTATCTACTTTATGTAATTCATTAATACCTTGAGAAAAAATCTATATCCACAGCATTTTCACTGCAGCCTTCTCTTAACATTTCCCTACAATAAATAAATAAATATTTTAATAAATAAATAAAATGAAATTAATCAATCAATCAAAACTTTAAACATTATAAACTTACAATCAATATTATTTATTTATTTTATCATATATTTTTAATTAAATAAAAATATGATAACATTAGCTTACTAAGTATGTATTATTTTTTATTTTTAAAACAAAATATAATGTTTATCAAATATAACTTACATTGTCAATTCAGGGATCTCCCAGTTTTCCATTCTTTTTTCCAAACAAAAAAACACTGATGCAACTCTATCAAGAAACTCAAAAAAAATTTGCGCCAATCTCACAAATATCAGCATTTATATAGTAACCTATTAGGGGATACCTAAAGTTGTCACTACAAGACATTGTCCAATTAGTACCCTCTTTTCTTTTTATATATAACATGTTGAAAAATTTATTTCTAATTAGGGTGAAACTAATAATAAAACTTGCTACATCATGTTTAATTGTATTCATTATCATAAATAAACGACTCTTTTATCTACTATATAGCCCCCTGTATTCAATATTTCAGCACTACAGCTGTTTTTCAAGGTATATTAGTCACTATTTGTACTTATTTGTCAAACTCTTCTTATCAATTTACAGTACATTAAATGTAATCCCTTAATGAATACTTCTTTTTTTTCACAGTACAAACTTTTGCGCCAAAAATCATTTAGCTAAAATTGCGCCTTTAAAAATGTAATAAAGTACCTTTATATAGATAAACAATTCTCCAAGACAAATGTTTATACCAATTAAAACAAACTAGAATTATCCCCCATTTTGTTCTGTTTTGACGATATTTACTAATAACTGTCATTATTTGATATGTCATCATAAACATTTGGTATGTCATCATAACCAAAAGCGAAATCATTTTCTTAAAAAAGAAATAAAAAAAAATGATTAAAACAATTATTACTCATATAATTTGTGTACATAATGTTTTATAAGAAACAGTGTCAATGTTTGACTACTAGTTTATCAGTCATTATTTCATTCACTGGGTAACAATTTTTAAAGTCTGTACCAACATTTGTTCTGTTTTCAGGCTGAACCAATTTATATAATTATTAACCATGACATTATTTAAAAAAAATGATAGACCATTTTGGACGTAAAATTATTCTTTTGTGTTTTAAAAACTACAAATCTTTATTAGTCCCCTACCGGTTTACCGGAGGGGACTTTAGGTTTATCCTCCGTCCGTCTGTCTGTCCGTCCGTCCGTCTGTCCGTCCGTCAGTCCGTCCACAAAACTGGATCCCGCGATAACGCAAAAAGTACTGAAAATATTTTAATAAAACTTGATATATGGATAGATGGCAGTATGGAGATTATGCACGTTTTTTCTTTTCTTCCTATGTTGAAAATTCTGGTTGTTATGGCAACAAATAGACTGAAAATATGGCAAATTTTACACATAACCTGGATCCCGCGATAACGCAAAAAGTACTGAAAATATTTTTATGAAACTTGATTTATGGATAGATGGCAGTATGGAGATTATGCACATCTTTTTTTTTTTCTTCCTATGTTGAAAATTCTGGTTGCTATGGCAACAAATAGACTGAAAATATGGCAAATTTTACACATAACCTGGATCCAGTGATAACACAAAAAGTACTGAAAATATGTTTATGAAACTTGACATATGGGTACAATGTAGATGGCAGTATGGAAATTATGCACATCCTTTTTTATTTTCCTATGTTGAAAATTCTGGTTGCTATGGCAACAAATAGACTGAATTTCAAGATTTCTGATTCTAGTTTTTAAGTTTTTTCACTATAAGTTCTTTATTTCTTAAGGTATTTTCTTCAAACTTTAAATATAAGTTGCTTGTCATCAACCACATCATATCTGACAAGGTTTACAACTCTAGCACAAAATTTATCAGAATTACCTCCCTTGAACTTAAAATTTTCATGAAAAAAAAACATTGTTTTTTTTATAACTTCTTTTTCTGAATGTATCTACTTCAAACTTCATATAAATGTTTCTTATTGTCACTCAACATTTGTGAGTGTTCAATACTCTAGCAAGACTATTTCCAGAATTATGCCCCTTTTGAACTTAGACTTTTTTTTGAGAAATTGGTAATTTTTACTCCAACTTCTTCAATCATGATAGGATTTTTAAAATGTTATATTTTGATAACAGGGATGTTTAAAAAATAACTTTAGAGTGTCCTTCAGTTCGTCTGTCTGTACATAACAACTGTTTCCTGTGATCACTTTTAAAGAACTTTTTCAACAAATTTACTTAAAATAGGAACCTAAGTGAATGGCCAATGGCCTTTCAGAGTGTTGCTTGGGCTCTTACCGGTAGGGGACTTATGGATTGCTTGCAATACTATGATAATTGCTTGTGTTTCAAATATTATCACATCAAATTTATTCACACATATATTTACAGACACAGAAGTTTTTTTTTAAAGTTCCTTTATTGCCCTAGATCTTGTCACAGGAATCTGATAAATTTCCTCTGAAGAGCTTGTCGTCACAGATAAATCTTCTAATCTTATGTCTGGTACATTTACAGTAGCATTTCTTCTTCTATTCTTGTAAATATTTCTCACATAGACGGACACCCCTACAATAACAGCAAATCCTAAGATTCCTCCAGTCACACTTACCGAAACTGAAAACGTAATTGTTAACAAATTTACATTATAAAGTTATAACTAAATATTTAGACAGGCTCTTCATAGGTATGATTAGAATCAAAACTCTCCATCGATGAAACAGTTGTTGTTCTATAAATAACATTTAACGGAATGTCGGCTTGCCATCTTTTTTTTCTACAAACGGATGATTTAAATCTTTTAAACAAAATAACGGTGTTTTAATGCTTAATAATACAATCTTATTATTATACATACAAATAAACTTATAATAACTGCATGCATAAACTCACTCTTTACAGTTCCATGATCGTGCTTTTTTTTCATAGCTAAACCCTATTTATGGGTTTATGACTCCATTACTCGTATAAGTGTATTTTTCACTTTTGCTGGAGGGCGAACACTGTACAGTGACATTTTTAAAGTTTACATTTAAATCTAGTCTTAAGTTTTTGGAATTTTTGCATACGCTGTTCATTTGATTCACAGATCCTGTAATCACAGATACGTTGTATAAATTATTTCCTTTAATCCTTTTGACTGTTGGACCTGCAGATATATCCACGTACGTGACTTCTGTTAAAATGATGCGGTCAGTGTTTATGTCACTGTCACACCAATACATTGAGTTTCTGTTGTTACATAATGATAAAGTAACACATTGTAACTTAAAAAAAATGTGAAAAATACAATCAACAATTTTACCGCCATTTCAATATATCCTTTCTTTTTGAAACCCAAGTTATGAATGTTAAAGTCTGTGGTCACATTTTGTCTACTCATAAAAACAGTGTAACTAATTATTTATACCCCGGTTAATCAATTCTTTACAAATCAAAGGTAACTCGCTTTTTTAGTTCTCTTTGTAGCAATTTAGACCATGGAATTCAGCTTGCAGTTTTCAATATTGTAAACTCTTTCATCTTTAAATTTCATGGACCAGTGTTGAAATAATCATTTATCAAATACATGTAGTACAAATTAAACCTGACCTGTTAAACACCTACAGGAAACTATGGTGTACATTATCCTATAAATCTGTACCATAATTAATAGCATCGTATAAAATGTATGGTGTACATAACTAAACAATAAAGACTGTATACATTGGTACTTAAAATTTTATATTTTCTTTTGCTCTTTAGAACAGATGGACTGGTCATCTGATCTAAAACAAATTATTTACAGCTTTGAAAACAGTCGCGATTTAGAAGAATTTGCTGTTATATGGTGTATGGAAGGAGACTTCTACAAACAACAACGTGTAATATAATTGAAATGGCAAGAACTTCGAAAAGATATAAATTTACACTCTGCTGGACCCTATCAAAGTAGTTCAATGTCACAACAAGGCGGTGCTGGTGACAAAATAGATTTCACTATTTCAAAAGAAGGTGAAAGGCAATTTATAAAAAGCAGAGCCATTGATCGCAATTATAAAGTACAAATTAACCAGAATGCTTTACAAGGGAAAAAAGTCGATGAGTTACATAATGAATTACACGATTTATTTGACAAGGCGGGAAATTCCGCAAACATTTAACAACTAATCGGGGTGAATTTTGGAGTTTAAAATCTGACCTCTAGACGCGTAAGACCGGTTTTTAGGAGGTTTCAATATTTACCACCTAGATAATTTGGTTCAATCACAAAGCAAAACAAAGTGTAACCATATGCTATTCATATTTAGTATATTTCTCAACAAAGGGTATTGTGCTGATGCTATTTGCATTTAATTATTTATCTAAATAGCATTAACAATACAAGTCATAACAAAAATAAAATAATAAAGTGAACCAGATCAGCAGAGGAGATCATTTCTCCTAAGCTGAAATTTCAAATTTCTTTTTAGAAATTGTATTTCTTTGTTATATTTTTCGAGTTTTTTTTTTACTATTTTCCAATGTTTTATTAATTGAAAAAAATGCTGCAACAGTACGTTGACGCTTTCATACAAAGCCTGCTAATTTCGTCTACTTTATTTATAGTATCCAGGGCAGCTTTTTGCCTTTTAATGTGTCCCTTAGCCTGTGTTCCAGCCTCTGACCCTTGTCTGATCTGAAAAAAAAACAGTTTGTAATATTACCAATTATTAATATTGTCATTAATATTGATCATCGCTGTAAATGATAATTATTTTTTACAATATAATAATACTTGTTGCAAAATAATTAAATTGTTAAAAATACCCCATTATTACTCGTTAATATTTTAATATTTATTTAACTATTATCAAATACAAAACAACTAACTGTTAGAACTGCAAAGGCGGAAAAGGTATAGCATCTTCATCTCTCCTTACTCAGGCTGTGTCACTGACAGTGGCACAATTGTAAAACTGAAAAACATGCCATAAAAATTTAATTCAATATGATTTTATTTAGATCTTGAATATAATTCCATATTTCATTATTACTTAAATATATATTTAAAATCTTTTTGTTTTAAAAAAACTTGCGAATGCGCTTTTCTAATTATGTGCTCTCCAACTCAGGTTGCCTCATCGCTGACAGTGGCGAAGTTGTAAAACTGAAGAAAAAAATTGTTAAAAATCAATTTAATATATTTTATGCAGATCTTCAATAAGATTCCATATTTCAATGTTAATTATATATATAAATTATTGTCACAAATGAGCAAATGCACAAATAGTCCATCTTCTGTTTCCGTTCTCAACCTCTAAAATAAATAATAAAATGCATCAAGTATTTTAAAAGCATTTTCACCAGATAATGTTTCAAAGTCTGCAGCAGGTTTTTCAGGACGTCCCACAAAGCAATTGGCAAGTTCCGGATATCCAAGTCCCACGAAGCAATTGACAGGTATCGGATTTCCAAATATATTTGATGTCTGTGTGGTTGGTAATAATGGTTTTTGCGGTTCTGAAGAAAAGGGAGTGTTCACTTGAGTTTTGTTATCAGGTTGGTCACTGCACACATAGCCAAGCATTTTGAGAAATACACATTGTCGTGAAAAATTTTAAATGTTCATCTAAGCCAATTGAGTTTCCTAAGCACAACAATTACAAGCCTCTTGTCCATAATTTATGCAGGTAACTGTTGACAGATTTACAAATACTAAAATCACACAGTCTAACCCCAAAGATTTATAGTGATAAATAGTGGCAACAAATGAGGTCTCAATTCGCATACAAACTCCATCTTTAAATCAAATTAACCTTAACCAGGTGCATTGCTAAAACTACAAAAAAAAGAGGAAAAATTCATCTTTTTTCCCCTCTTATTCACTATTATTTTTAAATTTCTTCATTTTTGAAATCCTAGTATTTTTTCTGAAACTGTCTAATTCTTAAAGGAGTTCAGTTGGTACTTCGTCTGGTTACTAATTTTTTTCGAAAGAGAGTCCAGTTTTTCTTCTATGTTAGATAATCTATGGTTTATTGTATCGAATGCTGAAGATAATTTATACTCGGAAGCTGATTTTAGAATATTATAAGGCGTTGTATTTGGCAGTCTTGATGCTGGCTCAAGCGGTCTCATTGTTATAGATGATGCACTTCCATAGTAAGGCACATGTGATGTTCATATTCCAGGAAATGTAGTTGCTGATGGTAGAGCTATTGTTTCAAGACGTCGTTTTGTTGTTTGTTTTTCATATCTTCTCCTGTGATTCTTTCAAAATAATTGTCGTCCATAGTGAAAATACAATACTTTTTGTGTTTCAAAAGTCCTGACTTATTCGAATATACATTTGTACAGCTTTCACACTCTTGCATTTATTTTTTTTACTTGGCTCCAGTCATAGGGCCGATTTTGGACTGTGAAGTTGGTTATTTTGTAGGCAGCCATAAAATTAAAAATTCCAAATACTCCTCCGTGAGACACTCTCCCATTACAACCTACATCAACAAATCGAATAAATTGGCATCAACATGTGCTTGGAGCACACTACTAATTGTGTGCCTATAATGAAAATAAGTAAGATCCTGTAATAGCTGGTGATTTGTGGCAATATGTCTGCCGTCTAATTCTTCTATCCAAATTGGAAATTGCCACTTTTGATCATTCTTCTTCCGCTTCAGGTGTCAGGTGTAAATTATTTATAATCTAAACTATAATCTATCATTTAAGAATACAAAAAAACAGACAAACTGGTCAGATGACCCAAACCATTTCTGACGCTAGTCGGTTAGAAAAGGTCAGTAAAGGAACAAGGGGATATCTTTAAAGAGACAAGTTAAAGTCTTAAATCTCTGAGAGAAGGGAAGATAGGAAGGTATATAACTTATAAATTAAGGTTATTGAAAATTGCAGATTCTGCGAATAGTACACATCGAGGGTTCAAAGGTAAAAGGTTATAACTGCCACTTTTGCCGAAATTGACTTTTTATGTTTTTTATAATGTACTTATTGTCCTTTATGTCTGACGAAAATATTATATAAATATTCAATCCTTATAAGGGCAAAAAATTAAAAAGTATTTTGTAATAACTTCTTTTCTACAAATTATTTAGGGGTAAAAGGTTCTAAGTGTACTTATTACCTGTTGTTTACTTGTTGTTCCACATGTTTTGAAGAATCTGTAGTGGAAAAAGGTTATAACTGATTTTATCACCTTTTTCCCCTGACAGAATGCTGCATTCATACAGTTCACAAGGCACTATCTGTTAACTCTTTTCCCACGAAATTTATCTTTTAGAATTAAATGCAGCGAGAATATAACCGAATATGAAAGACAGAAAATATTCAGTACATACTGGTCAATGGGTGATTACATAAGTCAGAGGCAATTCATTTGTTTCCATGTTGCCAATAAAGAACCAGAGAATGTATCTAAACAGAGAACAAAACAAAGACCTATTTCGAATTCGTTTTTCACACAGGTAGAAAAGAGGGCATGAGGGATGTTGCACTTATTCATTATCTCTCATGTACAGACTCAATCAAACCGAGTCTGCAATTTTTATGTAATTTTGTTGTGATTAATGCTTCCGAGGGATCACTTTGTTTCCAGAATTTTTTTACTAAAAACTATCGATGTCGGTTCCAAAACAGTTGCAAACGCAGTTAAGCACAAGGTGGCAGGGTTATATGTTGGAAATGACAAGAGAGGGAAAGCTGTGCCTGGAAATAAAACCACGGAATATCACAGATCATTTGTAAAGAAACACAACGAAAGCTTTCCGACTAATGAATCACACTACACACGAAGACCCCAACAGGAAGTATCTAACGCAAGATTTAAATATAAAACGAATATACTCACTGTATGTAGAAAAATGCAAGGACAAAATAGAAAGTGTGTTTCAGAGGCTGTGTACAGAATCATTTTTAGTACAGAATATAACTTTTTTCTTCCGTCCTAAGAAAGATCAATGTCCACTCTGCAATCTGTATGACACTTTGAGAATAGAAGATAGACTAGATGAGGCAACAAAAGCAAAATATCAAGTTCACCAAGTGACCAAAAAGAAAAAAAAACAGTGCAAGAATGCAAAAATCAGCCGATAAAAAACGCACAAAGAAAGATCCAAAGTTTTCTGTGTCGGCATTTGATATCCAGGTTATTTTGAAAACACCACTCAGTTTGATTGGTGATCTTCGTTACAAAAGAAAACTGTGTTGTTGCAATTTGTCATTCTATGAAATTGGAAATGGTAACGGGACTTGTTATCTGTTGGATGAGACACATGGGGAAACCAGGCTCGTGCAAAGTAGGAACTTTTGTGTACTTGTATGTAACCTCTGTTGCAAGTAAGACATCTGGTATTGAAGAAGTGACATTATATAGTAATGCATGTGGAGGACAGAATTGCAATCAGTTTGTTGCAAGTTGCTTAGTTCACTGTGTCCAAGATATACCTCACATCAATGGTAAAACCACACATTTCTTGAAATTGGCCATTCATTAATGGAATGCAAAGTCCATACATGCATCTATCAAGCATGCAAAAAGCCTTACAATAGTTCATGTTCCATCGCAGTGGGAAACAGTTATATCATAAGCACGCCGGAAGCAACCATATATTGTCGTTCTAATAAAATACAATGACATACTAGATTACAAGTTGTACAAAGAACAAAACTTTGGCTCAATGAAAATCGATGTTGATGGTGAACGTGTTAATTGGCTGAGTATATATAAAATACATGGTTGATTTAGGGATGGATAAGGCTTATCCGGTGAGCTAGAAAGTGTATCTTGGCGAGCTTTAGCAAGCCAAGATTCACTTTCGCAGTGAACTGGATAAACCTTCTCCAGCCCGACATCAACCATGTATTTGTTTTATCCTGCTTTTAATAATGTTTTTAGAATAATTAAATGGTTTCATTCTTCTTTTTCCCCGATAAAATAACATCTATGTGTAGTTTTGTTTTGCTGCTAAACATGTGACGTTATCAAATGATGTAATGACTGGAGATAGATAAAGACAAAAATACAGTATTGTTGTGAGCTATGGTTTTGTGGTAAGGGAGTTCAATGCAGTTAGGTTAATGCAGAAGAAGAACAGAAGTAAAGAAAAGTTTCTTAAGGCTTTACGAAAGGCTTATACAGAGAAGCTTCCAATATCTGCTGCACAAGCTGATTTGATGTCACTTGTTGCCTCTGGAACAATTCCGAAGGAGTGCGAATCATACTATGAGTCATTGCCATGCAGCAAATCTATAAAAGACAAACTTTAAGTGCCTTCTGTTAGTGAGAGTGAAGAAGATGAGTGGTGGTCATAGAATAATCAATGACAAACATTCACATTTTGTGACATGAAACAGTAGTCTTTATTTACTTAACTATGATATGGGTCACTAATATCCTTAATTGCTGATGTCTGGGGTATGTTTGACTTAGATTTTAGTGCGTATTTTCGTAAACTTTTTAGTTATTAATTTATTTCTGTAGAATCAAAATATTGAGCAGGTACATATTTCATATTTCTATGAATGAAAAGTGTTAATTTTGTGTACGAGTATTAATGTGCATTGTGTTAATTACATCACGTAAGGTTCTTCAAAGTAAGGACATAATTGATAAATTTGCAACAGTAACAATTACTGCAACATATAAATTTTTCAGAGGAACAAAGCTATAACTGCACTTATAACCTTTTACCACAGTTTATATTTAACTTTTATTGCTAAAATAGATAAATACAGAATCCCTAAAGAAAGCCCAACACGGCAAAATTGAAAATGTTGCAGGCTCGGTTTGATTGAGCCTGTTCATGGACGGTACTGGAAAGTGCAAGTTACCGTCCACGCCCCCTAGCACCGGCTTAAGCAGAATTCAACATTTTAACATGAAATAGTAAAATTTTGAATTTAGAAACATCCGCAGATGTGTTCATACGGCGGTTATCATGGAACGTTCAATGTGACACTTCCGTGCCATTCCATGAAAAGCGGCGTATGGTCCCCAAGTAATAAAAAGCGTGTGCCCTAAACGAGAAAACAATGGGCGGAACTAAATAAAATGGAATTTTGAAAGGGGATCAGAGGTTATGAAGCCTGCGTATCACAGATAAGACGTCAAAAGACAAATTAAAAAAGCAGGCAACATATCCTAAGGGTGATTCAACATTATTCAAGTAGGAATATTGGAACCACCCAACTAGAAAATGCCGAAAAGTTGAAACTAAAAATACCACAAGCACAACAATAATGTCGTGCTGAACGATCTTCAAGGATCGAAAATATAACATCATTGATTAAATGTACGGGGAGAAACCTAAACCTAAACCTTCAGAAGTAAAAGGTCGTAAGTGCAGTTATTACCTTTAACCGCTCAAACTTGTAGTCTTGACAGGATCTAAGTACATTTATTACCTTTTACTTCTGTAAAATGATATTATTTTGATCTTAGAACTTTAAAACAAACTATAATTACAGTGTTTTATCAGCACCAGGCAATGTAAACTAAACAAAATATGATCTAATGTAGTCAACAAATATGGGAGAATCAAAATTGTTATAACAATATTACGGAAAATAAAGTTGTATTAAAAAAATATGTTTTTTGCGTTTTTCTCGAAATCTTGAAAATGGCAGTTATTACCTTTTACCTTTGAACCCTCGACATATTGCTCTGATACATGCTGAACATAAGTTGTTACGCGCAGAAAATCAAACGCAGTCTACATTATAAGTTCCTTTACCAAATACTATGCAAACTCCTTTATCTCATTACAGATCCGGGTTTCTGAGATAGATCACAGCCTTCATCAACAAGCCCACTTACCGAGACCTTAGCACCAATAAGAACAGTACATCTGTTTTACTGACATCCTACATGCAGAACAAGCCAGGTTGAGAAGCAATCCAGGTCACAATCTCCGTTTTTGCACGAGTCGGACCAAAAGTCCAGGCCAGTAAGGATGTTATGTTTATCTTTGCGAAAGAGAACACTTTGGTTTTACTATGCTATGCTATGTTTCAACCTAAAAACTAAAAATGTATTTGACTTGACTGAAGGCAATATAATTTATATATTTGTTAGTGTGTATGTGTTAAGTTTTCTGCTATTTATTCATTTCATTAACTCCACTGTTTTTAGCTTATTGCACCATTTTTTTCGCCTTTTTATTAGGTCACCTGTCACAAAGTGACAAGGTGAGCTTTTGTGATTACAATTCGTCCCGCGTCCGGGTGTCTGAAAACTTTTACTTTAAACGACATACTCTCATAAACCGCTGAGCCAATTTCATCCAAACTTCACAGGAATGTTTTTTGGTCGTCACTTTTGAAAATGTTTAAAGAATTTAATTCCATGTAGAGCTGTGGTTTCAATGGCAAACGAAGGAAAAAAATAAAAATCGTCTTTAAAAAACCCCAAATAGCTAGAGCTTAGATATTAAGCATTGCCATGAAACATTTTCTGAGTCTATGGTTTTCATTGGTTTTCCTTATATGTATATACATGTAGAAAGAAAACTAAAAAGTGTATTTTTGGAAAAATCCAAAAAGCTAGGGCTTAGATATTAAGCAAGAAAAATCCGCTAATTGGTGTCTACCAAGTTTGTTAAAATAAAATACCGTGGTTCAAAATTGGATCCGCCAAAGGGGTTGATTGATTTTCTTTATATGTATATTGTATAAACTTATAAAGATTCCTTTTAAAAACACCAAAGAGCTAGAGCAAAGATATTGAGCATGAAAGATCTCCTAGTTAGTGTCTACTTAGTTTGTTTTAACAAAAAAGCTCTGAGGTCAAAATTGGCCCGCCCCGTGGGGTCGTTGAATTTCCTTATATGCACGCAACTTTTTGCAACTTTTCCCTTAGCAATATCAGCCATATAATTTCAGATACAAATATGAACTTTGTTATATCAGTTTACGATTTAGATTTCATATGTGTTTTTTGTTTAAAGTTTTCAATATTACTTGTTCCTTGGCATGGACTGTTCCTGCACTCAGGTGAGCGATTTCAGGGCCACCATGGCCTTCTTGTGCCGTATTTTAAAGAAACATGATTATCTTAACATAGACAAAGGTTTACATTCTGGGCACTCGTGCTAAGATATTTCAGTACAATATGTGCCCGATTATATATCGAAAGGAAGATCTATTTTGTTTATCTAAATGTGACATGTAGAAACTAGACAAGGTAGTAGATGTGGCCTTAAATATTTAAGCAAGCGTTTTCATATATATATGTATATATAATATATATATATATATATATATATATATATATATATAATATATATATATATATATATATATATATATATATATATGATTATAATCAAAACTTTCCATCGATGATACAGTTGTTGTTCTGTAAATAACATTTCACTGAATATCGATTAGCCTTTTCTTTTTATATATATTTGATTTAACCTCTTAAAAGTTACAGTTTCGTAATAAATATTATGCATAAAATAAAAGTTTTCATATAATAATAGCATTGTTTGAATGTTCTTTATAAACTACCTTTAACAGAACTGAAATGGCAAGAATTTGAAAGGGCACAGATTTGCACTCTGTAGGCTCATATCCTATGTCTTCTTCAGATCAAGATGGCTTGACAGTTGAGCAAATACGTTTCGCTATTACAAAAGTTGGTGAAAAGCAGTGTAACCCTTTCGCAATTCCTTGTTACTGTCCTTGTTTGCAAGCTTACGCACCTTTTTCAAAGTTTATTTATATTTTAATGTTTTATTTTTTTTTATTTCAGAAGCTGAAAAAGAGTCAAACGATGACATTTTCAGAAAAAAAAGTTGCGTTCAGGACTTTGAATTCACAGTGGAGAAATTAAGTATGAAAAAGCAGAGACAGAGATCTATCTAGGTCTCTGGACAAAGACATATACGCTGACAATTATAAAACTAGATGAATATTTCTAAACGCTTGATAAACCTTATAAAAAGTATTAACGATAATAGTTTTAACTTAGATAGACACATGGTGATTTAGTTAGGTTTGTGATTCTGACAAAAACATTGTAAGGTTGAAAGTAGCAGTTTCCGTGTCTTATCATTTTACAAAACCAATTCAATTCATGAAATAGAACTAATATTATCATATCTTGGAATTTGAACACACACATATCTAGAGTTTGTAACACTGTGTAAGTTAAGTTTGTAGGTGGATATGTCATAGAAATCCTGATTATGGTTGTTAGGAACTTACTGGTGTTGCATCATTTCTTTATTCAGAAGATTTATCTAAGTGACAATTATACTAGAACAACTTCTATATTCTTAACTTCTTGTTAATAACTTACTCGGTGTAGAAACTGCAAAGTTTACAGAAGAACTTTTAGGTCTTTGCATGCGATGAAGAAAAGGAATCTAGTATTAAAGTTCAAGAAATGCGTAGCTATTTACTATTGAAAAACTACATATCTTTTAACAATATGTATGTATTTCTTTAACAGCCATAATTTCATTTACTTTGATTTTTAGGATACTTTTTTTATGAAAATACGTTTGAATAATATGACTTATTTATCATGATAATATTGGTATTTACAAGCAAATACAATACTACTACTACTAGTGTTGTGCATCAGAAACAAAGCAAATTTTTCATACGAAAAAAAAACATTGAATGAATATGCATGCTCTTTACTTTTGAAATTGTTATTATTATCTAAAAAGACTTTTTGTTTTCAGAAAAATGTGTTAAATATCAAATATGTTAGTTACAAATGTCTAATGTTTTAATAACATATGTCAAATTAATAATTTAATAACTGGAAGATTAAATGTTGCTTTTCGTCTTTGCCCAATCAATTGTGCTAAAAGTTTTGTTATGTTTTTAGATGATAATGTCAATAACGCTCTCTGTACTTATTAACTTGTAAAACCTTATAACTGATAAAATATCCAGGTGATGATTGTTGTTAAGTAACATTATAAATTCCTTGTTGCTATTTTACCTTATTTTGTATTGAAACCTGATTGGTCATTTTGTAATTTAAGAAACAAAGATGTTAAAATCGTATTGGCCAGTTTAAAACGGAACCAATTTTAGAAATATTGAACAGATAGATAATTTGGACAGTAAGAATTTGGATTGCTGAGCGATAACTTTGTGACTTTCCAATAGAAATAATTGTTACTGTTTTTTAATATCTATTTGTTAACGTCAGGATTACCTGTGCATATTTTGTCTATTAATTGTGGTACTCCACTTAGAAAGTAACATTAAAGTATAAAACAGAACATTGTGTTGTGATTCCATCCACATACAGTAGAACCAAAATTCAGCGCATAATACTAGTATAAGGTGGCGCGATAGCTCAGTTGGTTAGACCACTGACTGTCACTCTTGAGGTTCCGGGTAAGATCCTGGGTAACATCCTTGGGATTTTTCAGGAACACTTTCAGTGTTTCCCACCTAACTAGAGGTTTACTAGTACGAAACCCAGGTAATCTTCACATGTATCAGTGCTATACACTGGACATGTAAAAGAACCAAGTAATCTATTCAATAAGACTTAGGGACTGGTTACCGGATTTCCTTGTATCTCATAGCTATCTCTACAGTCTGCAGAGGTAAGGACCCTACTGGAAATATGTGCTTGCACTTTCTTAGGTTATCCTTGACCGCCCGGTCTAAAGAAAACCAATCATATGATAGCTACATGCAATCATTGCAAGAGGCATAATTATAATTCATTGATTTTTTGTTATTAAAAATATCATTTGATTAGAGTATCATCTTTGTTTGGAAGATAACTTGTCTTATATCTGAACAAATGTTATAAAGATGACATGAAACTAATAATCTATTTGAAAACCCCTGAGAACAAGTCAAGCTTACCAAAATTCCTTCTAGGGCAATACTAATTTTGTTAACATGTATATAGATATAGTCATTAACGGCACTCCATGTATAGAAGCTGGAGAAAAAAAGATTTACATGTATCTTTAAAGATATTTATCTATAAGGGCTTAGTTTGTTCTTTGGAAAAAAAATCCTTGGAAACAGCATGCTGCTGATGATAAATAGCACTGGCGTTCGGCACATTCACCATGCCAATAGTGGTCAAATTATCATAAAATAATCACCCCTTGATCATCAAGAACAAAATTACTGTCAAGCACCCGTTTACTACATTACTAATTTACTATCCAGCACCCGTTTACTATATAAAATATTTTTTATAGTAAACGGGTGCTGGATAATCATTTTGTTCTGGGCGATCAAGGGGTGATTATTTTATGACAATTTGACCATTATTGCCATGGCAAATGTGCCGAAACTTCTCTGATGTAGGCCTACATACATAATGCCGACCTGTGTAAAATGCGCAACAATGAAAAGGTAATGATTGTAATGCTCACTTTCTTCATTATAATTTATATTACTTTATCAACGTAATCGATAACAATAATGTTAAGCAGCATCAATCAGATCGTTTACATTATTATTATAGATGTTGAAATATGAATTTTTTTCAAAACGGCTTATATTAAGTTTTTTGATATATTATGATCAGTACATGCGCTGGGATTGACGAATATGCATTTTATTTGGATTTTAAAGGCGTTTTGAGCTCCAAACCCCAAGTGTCTGGGTTCGTTGCCGATGCGCGCTGACCATGTATTGCATTATATTTGTAATCAGTGAATATATTGAAGCATATGAACGCTAAGACATGTCAAATTCGCCAAGTATTGATCAATATCAATTATTAATTGTGAAATAGTGTCGACAATTTAGTGTGTAGAGTTTTAAACATGACCATATGGAGCTATATAAGTATATATAATTATTGTTTATATATCTGTGACATGACATTTCAACTTTGTGTGAAGTCAAAACATGCTTAGTTCATATTTTTAAAGAGACTTTGTAGCAATTATCAATATTTTCTAATATCAAATTTGAGCATAGTATATTTTTAAATAAATACATTTTCTTTTGTTTATAATGTTACAGTGGCATGTACCTTTTGTATTTGTCACGTTTGTTAATCCTTGCTAGACACGGGTTGGTTGTGTATGCAAAAGCCAACTACATAGCAAAAGATAATTAAAAACTTGAAAAATCCAACATTCAGATATCAGGTCAATAGAGTATTGGTGCATGTAAGAAAATTTGAAAACGGCATAGTCAAATGAAACGTCCAAGCAGTGGCGGATTCAGGCCCGGGCTTCAGGGCTGCAGCCTTCCCCCCAGCTCCGCCCAAATGCCGTAGCGTAACAAGTGCGCGGAGTTTGCAATATAGCTTGTAAAAAGTCCACTATCTTATTTCCAACATTATATATTTAGTGGTTTATCACCCAAAAATACGGTAGAGACCGGCCGGCCGATACGAGAATTGTTCTGTGCAAAATGGTAGCCCCCATAAACTTTGGAAATAATTAACAGGTCAGTGATATTACTATTTACGTGACCCATCAGTATCAATAAATATATTTATGAGAAACAATGCTGTTGTTCTTGTTGTTTGATAGAAAACTGGTAAATCCACAGAATTAATGTCAGCCCGGCCTCAAAATACGATTCACGAATTCGAAAACTTAGCTAAACGCCGTTTTCCGGTACTTTCTGTACATAGCTCTGGGGATTTCACCTAATGGAGTGTAATAGCGAACTCGATGTTTTCGGCCTTTTTTAAAATTAAATTGAACAATAAAACATTTATTTCTTTATAAGAAAATAATTAAATATCATTGTATGAATAATTACATACAAAAAATTAAGTAAATACACAAGTTTACGTAGTCCTTCATTGAAAGACATCGCATTTTCTTTTTTTTACATTTTGACGTTTATCGGAAAATGCGGATTTGACCCATGTAAAAAATAGCTTCAAATCCGCGGTTACGTCTAAATATTTGGACTAAAGTTTACGCAGAAAGTAACCTAGTTCTGGCTTCCAAAACTTTATAAGCCGCTTTTTAACATTTTTGTTTTTCATCTGATGCAGCATTAAAGTTTTGGATTAGACCCATTACGAAACCTAACCAGAATACCATAAGTTGATTTATTCTTGTTTTTCACTTGCAAATACACTTGACCCAATCAATTCTTGGTCATTTTACGATAAAACAATCATTTTAATATCATTCTATACCAATTGAAGTATCTAAATATTAATACCGTCATTAAATTTGCCTATTTAACTGTAAAATATCAATTTACGCCCACTACAGTTGGCCATGACATTCAGGTGCCACGCGAGATCTTGTATGACGTCATTCGCGGGAACAGATTTGAATAGAGTCGTGTACTATATTTAGAATATTTTTTTGACATGATTTCGATACTTTTATTCAAGATAATGTTTTTATTTATTTTCATTAATTTTTTAGTACTTAAATACGATTGTATTGAATATAAAAGTTAGTAAATCACCTTTTTCAATATCTTTAAAAAAAGTAATTTATAAAAATATTGGAAGCACATGGGTTTGTAAAGGTCAATCTCGTAATCACGTGGTCAAACATTTTGGCAATATGGCGGCCAAGTGCCGAAAATTTTACCTGTCGGAAACTATTAGGTAGTTTATGTTCGTAATAAGATTTTTAATTGTCCATCCTTGGCTTATCAACAGATTATATATAGTTTTATCAAGGTATGCTTCACTTTACTTCATGGCATGTTCGAAGAATAAATACGAGCGTGTCAGATTCCTGGCATGATTATTGGTGGACTTTCCCTATGGGGTTATCTTCAGCGTTCACGTCCTGTCATAGTATATAAACGGGTACGCTGAAGACCTTAAGCTAAAAATAACAAACAGTTAAAATAGGAGAGTATCATAGCACTTGGCTTGAAACAATTAAGGGGGTGCCACAAGGCTCTATTCTTGGACCTTTAATCTTCAACATCTTCATGAATGATATTTTTTATTTTATAGATAAATCCATCCTCTACAATTATGCAGATGACAATACTCTAGCCTTCTCCAACTCTAAAATAGACATATTGAAAAACACATTAGAAAATGAAAGTAAAATACTTATTAACTGGTTTAACATTAATAAAATGCAAGCTAACGCTGACAAGTTTCAAGCCATAGCTGTTGGGGAAATAACAAATGAACACTTAAAAGAATTTCAAATTGATAATGTTACAATAAAATGTGAAGATTGTGTTAAACTGCTAGGGGTAGACATAGATTTTTTACTTAACTTTGATATACAGGTCACCAGAATGTGTAAAAAAGCTGCCAATCAATTAAATGTGCTCTTAAGAATTAGGAAATTTTTTAAATTCAGAATGTCTTCTTCTTATTTACAAATCTTTTATCAGATCTAATTTTAACTACTGTCCCTTGTCTGGCATTTTTGCTCCAAAACAAACACAGAAAAACTTGAAAAAACTCCAGCATAGAGCTCTAAAAATAGTATTTAATGATTTTAATTCTTCATATGACACATTATTAAAAAAAGTTAATATGCCTACTTTACATTTGTCAAGAATTAAAATAATAGCCAAAGAAGTGTTTAAATGCCTGTACGGAAAAATCACCACCATATATAAAATGATTTAATTCAATTTAAAAATTCCAATTATTCTTTTAGGTATCAAAAAAGTGTAAATGTCCCAAGGGTCAAAACAGTAACATACGGTAAGAATTTTTTTAAGTTTGAAGGTGCCCAGATATGGAACAGTCTCCCTAATGACATCCGCAAGGTTGAAAATTACAAAGAGTTTGGGAGACTGATCCAGGTCTGGAGTGGCCCAAGCTGTAAATGTGCTATGTGCTTGTAAATTTGCTATGTGTTTGTTTTTTTCTGCTTAGTTTTGTTTTAATTTATGTAAATGCTTAGACTACATGTTTTGTTTGTTTGCCTTGCTTTTGTGCATCCCTTTTAGTTTGCTATGATGCTTTGATTATATGTTGTGTGTTAATTTTTCTTAAACCCTTGTATTTTATGCTTGTTGAATCTTTGTTGTGTTTGTATGCTTTGTCATATTAAAACTCCTTATTCCCCATTCCATTAGGCTGTGCATGCAACTTAATTTTAGTTAATTTTGTTTGTTACACTGTATGTGCTTTATCTTGTTTCTTTTTTATGCTGTATAAGTTCTATCATAAATTTTTATGCACTTTTATAAGTAAGTTTAATTTTATCTATTTTAATTTTATTTAATTATATATATTTTTTAGGAAACCTTCAATTACGTATTTATAAATTGTAGATGTTAACTTATAACTATTACTATTTTATTAATTTTTTATTTTTTATTATTATTTTTATTTATTTCACATTGCTATATGTATCATACTTAAATTTCTAGACTACAGTCATTTATTACTTTTAGAAACTGTTATTACCTTTAATACAATATGTACTGTGCATGTCATCAAGCTATGCCTTAATTTACCATCTTATTGTAAAGTTCTTCTTAACCTTGATACTTTTATTTCATGCTTAAGCTGCTAATAGTTTTATATGTTTTTATTTTCAGAACTGTTATATGTTAGCAAATATGTTTTATGCTTTTGTTATTGTCGGTAAATAGCTTATTAGCTAATGTTTCTTGTAATATGATAACCGACTTAAAATAAAGTTTCTTGTATCTTGTAACCTTATTTATTATGGAAGCTCCCACTACGTCTGTTGTAATTTTATTGATTTTCATTATAAACTATTTTTTTGAAAAAATTGCAATAGATATCAAAAGAATATTGATAATTTTCAAATACATCAATTTTTTTCACCTTAAACGGAAAAATAATGATAGAAAAATAGAAATATCATGTAACTGTGTTATGTACTTCATTTGGTGTAATTCCCCAGAGCTAAATCCGTAACGTACTGGAAAACGGTGTTTAGCTAGGTTTTCGAAAAGGTCAATACTCCAAGGAAACAAGTAGCTAAAGATACTTCAGCGAACAGGTTTTATAGTACTGCTAGATCTGTTCGCTGAAGCCAATCCCATATCGAAAGTCAACTAGAACCATGACATATTTATGTCATGCTGTAATTCAATAAATTTGCATGATCTGGACAAAAGCTATTTTAATAGAGGTAGTTAGATATATTTGGGACACTTCAGTCTATATTTTTGAATACAGAACGTTAGATTGATGAAATAATCAGTGGGTTCGCATTTCATAAAATTCGCCACCATTGCTGCCCTAATTATCACATGACTAGCGAGAATTAAGGTTCAGATACCTTTGCATGACATTTGGTGACCCGTGACCCAAATGCAATTTTTAATTGAAAACTTGGCTTTGCAATTATGAATAACGGTGTATTTATTCAGGGTCTTTCAAATAGAAAATTCTCTAAGATTTATTCAATAACAGACATTGTACCAAAAACATGTTGGATTTATAAATATTGTTTTGAGTGACGATTTATGAATTATTTGTTTGTTTTTATTTTAAATCATACACTTATTAAAAATAGCGTATGGTCCATTACTAAAAATAGATTCTAGAATTCCCAAAACTTGAAGTCCCGCGAGATTTCATTTGAAAGCAGTCTCCATATTGGTAAACATTCTCTACATATTTCCCTAACAAATAGTTGGGTACACAATTATGTCATTGAAGTTATACATTTAAAAACAAAACATGAATCGATTCAAAATTGATTTGTTTATCAAACGGTATTTTTATTTGACCCAAATTTGAGTAATAAGGGAGATTTTGATAGGTTTTATGTACGGCACACAAACTGCAAAAATTCTGGTAGCCTTTGCAAATAGGGTTGACCCATAACTTTACTGTTGCACTACGTCAAAATAAAAGCGACATATAAAGTAATGGAAGCCAGAACTAGGAAACAAGGTGAGAAACTAGGACACTTGCAGCATCAAGACACAACAACACATGATTCAGATAATATTTTTATTCATAAGTTTATATCATAAAAATAAAAATCTGGGCGAGCATGCGCCTGTGCGAGCATGGGTCCAGTGAGTCTAAACAGTAAAGTCAATCTGGTCCCAAAATCAGTCAACCCGGCCCCAAAATTAGTCAACCCTGTCCCAAAACTGGTCAACCCAGCCACACATTATTTTTATTTGGTCAATGCGGCCTGAAAATTGGTTAATCCGGCCCCAAATTTGGTTAACCCGGCCCCAAAATCGGTCAACCCGGCCCCTAAATTGATTTTCAGAGAATATTTAATTAATTAAATTGAATTATTATGTTTTAGACGATATTTTGCTTCTTTCATTTTCCCTTTGTCTATGAATGATATATTTATTACTCACAACAAGATTATAAAAAAAAGGGATAAATTATCTCACATTTACAAATAAATTAAACTTTACCAAATGAAGATTATCAATCATATGATAAAGTTATTGAAAACATTATTAGGCTATAATTTGTCAGTAATTTGATTGCCCCAGTTAAGGCTTTTATACATAATAGCAGAGATCTGCCAAGGACGCGATTTTGCGCCACTGGCGCTAAAAAAATGAGAATGGCGCAGGAAAATCGACAGGAAAAGGGGCCAAGGGTGCATATAAAATCTGTGCCAGACTTATATGAAAACAAAACTGTCCGCTGGGTTATTTAGTCATCCAGTCAAAACTGGTACCAACAACAACACGTTACCTATTCCCCTGTAATTACGCATATTATTGAGTTTATCCATTTCCCTATAGCTTTTGTTCACCTTATCTACTTACCGCATTTCTTCTCATAATCCCTTTCCCGCACAGATACTCATTTCTACTACCGTAAATTTAATCTAATAAAACAAACAAACAAAAAGAATTATACAACTACTTAATAATATTAAATTGGTTTTATTGGTTATCTTCTCTGTTTAATACTGAATCATAAGTGAACCGCTTGTCATAAAATATGATTTCAGTTCCATTACAAAGGAAATTCAATTATCTACAAACTTTTTAAAAGTCATTTAGGTCAATGTCTACTTATTTTCCCAAGGCCCATACTTTGGTCAAAATGGCCCATCATTTTCAGACGAAGTGGGCCCAGGGCCCAGTACGGCAGATCTCTGATAATAATGAAAATGATTGATTATATAAACATCAATAATTATGTGTGAACGCATGCATTTTTCTTTCCCCCCCCACTAACACTTACAGTCAAAGGGGTACGGCTCACTATATACTATATATATATTAGTAAACTATATAGTGTAATGGGAATGGACTTAAAATTCATTTCTGACTTCGGATAAATGTTTTCTACCATCAAATACATATTTTGTGAACATTCAATGAGCCATACCCCTTTGCTAACAGTGACTAATACTAGTCTAATAGTATCTAATATAACAAGGGATACAACTCAAAATTGCTTAATTCATCAAAAGTTAATAGAATGCAGTATACAACAGCATTTTTTCTTTCGTTTGTTGGACGTTCATGAAAGAATCTATAACTTCAAAAAAAATGGCTCCCTTTGCAGTGTTGCATCTAGAATTTCAAAATTATGGGGGATTGTCCCCCACTTAACTGAAAAATAAGGGGGATTTGAAAAATATGTGGGGGACATATATTTACCTTACAATATGACATACTGAAAAGAATTATTTACTTTACGTTCAGGCATTTTTGACAGTTATCCTCGCATGTATCAGTGCTATACGCAGAGCATTCAATAACAGCTAGGGTCTGGTTCCCAGATTCCCTTGTATCTCATAGCTGTGTCTTAATGCAACTCAATGTATACAATATAATGTATACTAATGTATACCTGCTAAGTGAAATCATAAAAGATTTTGAAGCAGTATCATCTGTATGATGTAGATTTAGATTTAGATGGAGAGCTGTCCTACTCGCCCCAGCGTCCGCATCCAGATTTCAGATTAAAGTTCTGGTGCAGTAAAATATTTTCACTATAACTTTGTAATTTCTTAAGGTATCAACTTCAAACTTCACATAATTATATGCTCCTTATCATCAACCACATCTTATGTGACAAGGTTCATAACTCTAGCACCAATATTTTCAGATTGATCTCCCCTTGAACTTAGAATTTTCCTAAAAAAATACATTTTTTTTACTGTTACTTCTTTATTTCTTAAGGGATAAACTTCATACTTCAAATATATGTTCCTTATCATCAACCACATCTTATCTGACAAGGTTCATAACTCTATCACCAATATTTTCAGAATTATCTACCCTTGAACTTAGATTTTTCCTTAAAAAAATACTATATTTTACTGTTTCTTCTTTATTTCTTATGAGATCAACTTCATACTTCAAATGTATGTACCTTATCATAATCCACATCTTATGTGACAAAGTTCATAACTCTGGCACCAATAATTTCAGATTTATCTCCCCTTGAACTTAGAATTTTCCTTAAAAAATATTATTTTTTACTGTTACTTATTTATATCTTAAGCTATAAACTTCATACTTAAAAAATATGTTCTTTATCATCAACCATATGTTGTGTGTCAAGGTTCATAACTCTAGCACCAATATTGCAAGAATTATCTCCCCATAAAGTTAGATTTTTTTACTTAAAAAATGTTTTTTTTTTACTATAACTTTTTAAATTTTAAAGGTATCTACCTCAAACTTCAAATACTTATTCCCTATCATCAATTACATTTTATGTGATAAGGTTCATAACTCTTGAAGCAATATTTACAGATTTATCTCTCTTTGAACTTAGGATTTTCTTTAAGAAATATTATTACTTCTTTACTTTGTAAGTTATCTACTTCAGACTACAAATATATATTTCTTATCCATACACACATGTTGTGTGACAAGGTTCATAACTCTAGCAAGACCATTTCCAGAATTATTCCCCTTGATCTTGGAATTTATATTAACAATGTTATTAGCTCGACTATACGAAGTATATGGAGAGCTGTCCTACTCGCCCCGGCGTCGGCGTCCGCGTCCGCGTCCGCGTCCAGATTTTAGATTAAAGTTTTGGTGCAGTAAAATATTTTTCACTATAACTTTGTCATTTCTTAAGGTATCAACTTCAAACTTCAAATATATGTTCCTTATCATCAACCACATCTTATGTGACAAGGTTCATAACTCTAGCACCAATATTTTCAGATTTATCTCCCCTTGAACTTAGAATTTTCCCTTAAAAAATACTATTTTTTACTGATACTTCTTTATTTCTTAAGGGATCAACCTCATACTTTAAATATATTAACGTTATCATCAACCACATCTTATGTGACAAGGTTCATAACTCTAGCACCAATATTTTCAGATTAATCTCCCCTTGAACTTAGAATTTTCCTTAAAAAATACTATTTTTTACTGATACTTCTTTATTTCTTAAGGGATCAACCTCATACTTCAAATATATTTACGTTATCATCATCCCCATCTTATGTGACAAGGTTCATAACTCTAGCACCAATATTTTCAGATTTATCTCCCTTTGAACTTAGAATTTTCCATAAAAAATATTATTTTTGACTGTAACTTATTTATTTCTAAAGGGATCAACTTCATACTTCAAATGTATTTACGTTATCATAATCCACATCTTATGTGACAAGGTTCATAACTCTAGCACCAATATTGCAAGAATTATCTCCCCATAAACTTAGATTTATTTACTAGAAAAATATTATTTTTTATTTTAACTGTTTTATTTTTAAAGATATCTACCTCAAACTTCAAATACTTATTCCTTATCATCAATTACATTTTATGTGACAATGTTCATAAATCTTGAAGCAATATTTACAGATTTATCTCTCTTTGAACTTAGGTTTTCTTTAAGAAATATAATAACTTCTTTATTTTTTAAGGTATCTACTTCAAACTTCAAATATATATTTCTTATCATTACACAAATGTTGTGTGGTAAGGTCCATAACTCTAGCATGACTATTTCTAGAATTATTCCCCTTGATCTTGGAATTTATGTTAACAAATGTTATTTTTTTACTATAACTTAATACATAATTATACATAATTGATTTTTCTTTCATAGTTTTGTCCTCCTTACTGCGTCCAGTAGTTTATTAGTCGAGCTTCGCTGTCTCCTGTGACAGCTCTTGTTTTTATACTATAACTTATTACATAATTTTACATAATTGATTTTGTCTTTCTTATTGCGTCCAGAATTTTATTAGTCGAGCTTCACTGTCTCCTGTGACAACTCTTGTTATGTTTACCTTTTTTATACTTGAGTTGTAAAAAAAGATTGTGGGCAATAAACATGAATGACCTTCACATCTGAAAAATCATATGAATAACAAAAAAACAAAACATCACCATGAATGTGGGGAAATGTCAAATTAAGGCCACGGCAGACATTACGGCTATATTGTGGAATAGATCCCAGGTCTAAACAAGGAGTTTATATATATGTGACTTTTTAGTGTATTCTATACAATTATTTCTTCTGAAATATATATAGGGGTCTAATCTAGAACATTGTTGCATCTGACATAAAAAAATCAGTATACATGGCGGATAGGAAAAAAAAGTTTGTTGTTTGTATTTTATTTAGAATTGATAATGACATTGTTAATGATTGAGCATGAAATTGAAGGAAAATTTTGATAAACTTTTAGATAAAGCTAGAAAGGCAAGACAATAGACACTTTTCTAAATTTTATATGAAACTTTGTGTTTGATATGAGTATTAACTATTTGACGTTCAGCTTAACCGAAATATACTATAACAAGCCCATAACATCTGATATAGTGGACTAGATATTACTTGATTAGTATGCTTCGTTTTAGAAAATAAAAAGAGCATGGGGTGGAGTGTTATGTGTGATAAACATAGCTTATTTTTTAAATGTTTTTTTTTTCAGAGTAGTAGAACTACAAATGTAAATCAGTGGAACTTTCAACAGACTGTTATATTTGTTTCATCCCTTTGAGCTGAAAATCTGTGGTACGATCATCTAGAGACAACAAAATATCAATAATGGTAATCATAATTTATTCTTAATTGGTTTAGCTCATTAAATTAAAGGAAACTACATGTAAATATTTTCTCATGGATGATGGATTATAAATGCATTTTGAAAGACTTGCTATCAGCAAGGTATCACAGGTCTTTTTTACAGACATGTATATATCAAATCAGAACAGTCTAAGATCTACATGTCTTGCTTGTAACTTCAGCAATTTTTGTAGTAAATTTGGAACTTTTTATGGACTGTGAAAAGATTTACCACAAAAGTAAGTTTTTTGCTGTTGCTGGAAAATAAACATAATGAAAAGTCCAATTACAGCAAGATTTTGCTTGTGGTAGCGGCGGTTTTCGTATTTATGAAAAACCTTCACTAATTACATGCTGCATAAATTCAAATACTTGATACGGCATTAATTTTGTTGATCACTTTTAATCATAATGTATCATTCTTAAAAATTATAGTTTACTTAATTTGCTTTAAAATATTTCTTCACTTTGTATAAAAATAGTCGAAATTAATAATATACATTTCATTGCTGATGTCAACAGCAATGTGGGCCAAGAGTTTTCCGGTCTTGGCACTATAAATTGACATATTTTATTTAATTTTTGTATTTTAAAATAAAAAATTACATTTTCATTTTCTCAATTTTATTTTTTACAAACATGTAAAAGAAATATGGTACATAAATAACAATTTCACAAAGAAGATTGTAAAAAGATTAATGTAAAAATAACACAGATAAAAATGATCCAATAGAAGTAATGAACACATAATGAATAATGCTGCTCAAACACTTAAAAAGTATCGAGTATCAGTATCGATAAAATACTGTGTCGTTTCACAAGTATCGGTATCGCATGGGTACTTTAATTTTCTATTACAGGAAGATGAAAAAGCAGGAACTAACACAATGCAAGGACCATACACTATAGATCAGCCAAAGACCGATATTGGTTTGTAATTTTTTAGGTTGTTTTTCTCCCCATTGAATACAGTGTCGGCCATCCTGTCTTCTCGGAAATTACTTTTGGGTTAATATATATTGCATTTTATCAATTTTAGACAGATTATTGCATCAATTACTGACTATATTACATTGTACCTAAAAACATGAAAAAAATGAAAGAAAATTGGGACAAAAATAAATGAACTGCGTTCAAATAAACAAATTTATATAAAAATTAAATTAAAAGTTTAAAGAGAATCTCTCAAGATATAAAAATTGGAAAATAAGAATCAAAATCATAACCGTCATAGTCATGCTTTCTAATAAAATGGCCTCTCCCCGAATAATTTAATGCCGCCGCCCCCCCCCCCCCCCCCCCCCCCCCCTTCGACAATAAAAAAAAGAAAACTTTAATGTACTTTGAAAACACAGTATACATTCCCTTGGAAAGCGAAACCGGCCGCTTGGGACATTTATCAAAATGAGAAAATCCATTTTTCCTTTTGCATACACATCACCAATGGCCATATATTATCTAGTATATACAACACTTCAAAGTACTACAGATATTTTACAAGAAAATCAAACTACTGCAGAAAAACCAGTGTCATAATTGAACAACTAATCTAAGTATCTTCCGGTTTAGAGCTCCAGAAGTATCGAAAGGATGGCCAACTATTCAGTAAACTTGAAGTAGCTTGTAGCTTAAATACAGTGCAGCTAGAAACTAGCACAGACTATGGGTACTCTGTAACTGGATAGAGTACTTGTACTCTACATAGACATGGTTCTTATTAAGTCACATCAGTATAAGCATAATACACATATAGCAACAGCACTCTGAAAAATGCAAAATTCAATAGATTTACCAATCTGATTATTCTTTTCAAAAACAATTGTATTTTGATGTAGCTTACAGTTGGCGAAAATCAATGCTTTAACATTTACTTCATTGTGTAAGAGAGAGGGAGAAGGGAAAAAATTGGTTATAATATTGCTTCCCTGGAATGATAGTAAGAGGAGGGCCTGATTTTCATTCTCCAGGTGCCTTCAAGGCTTTTTTCCTTGTAACTTGTACAAATAATTTGATGCCACAAAATATCTATTTTTGATTTCAGATGGACCAAGTGTTTTGTCGTCCGATAATCCCTTGGCAGAGACTTGCTTTAATTTAAAGAGTATCAAGGTAATTCTTCATTAGCTTGACTTTTCCGAAGAATAGGGAACTAGAGCTATTGTACTTACCTAGGCATTGATGTGGCTATCACACTGGTTCAGTTTTGTGTGCAAGTGGGTATCTAGAAAACTAATGAAGGAAATGGGTGGAAACTTTACACTCTTGTTCTATGTGATCATTGTTTACTATATACAGGTGCTTTCACACAAATAACAGTCTGTCCTCTGGCGAGTGCTTTGGTGCGAATGACCCCCTTGTTTTTAGCTAACATGAGCAAAAATTACAAAAAATTTAGATATTAGGATATAGATGAGTTGTCCATTTCTTTACATAAACCTTGTCAATACTTTTACTGTAGAGGCCTAGAAGTAAGGCCCCTAGGTTAACCTATTTAAATATATTCTTTTCAATTTTTATTTTTAGCTCAACTGTTTTAAAGAATTGCTAGTCATGTTGTATGTTGCTGTCCCAAAACTTTAAGATTAGCGAATATTTTATTATTCTAATCCCCCCGGGCATGTAGTGATTGAATCATCTGTCTGTCAGACATGTCTGTCTGTCTGTCTGTCTGTCTGTCTGTATGAGAATTACCTAAACTGGCCAGTTGGATTTATCTTATGTTCTACCTGTACTTGTAATGGCTTCATAATCTGCAGACTCACTAATCAATACGAGTTACATAATCTGGGCATGTTAAATATTTATAGCTTCCATTTTTAGCTGACCTGTCACAAAGTGACAGGGTGAGCTTTTGTGATCGCTTTTCGTCCGGCGTCCGTCCGGCGTCCGTCTGTCTTCGTCCGTCCGTCCATAAACTTTTACTTAAAATGACATCTCCTCATAAACCACTAAGCCAATTTCATCCAAACTTCACAGGAATGTTCCTTTGGTGGTCACCTTTAAAAATTGTTCAAAGAATTTAATTCCATGCAGAACTCTGGTTGCCATGGCAACCGAAAGAAAAAACTTTAAATATCTTCTTTTAAAAAACCATAAGAGCTAGAGCTTAGATATTTGGCATGAAACATCTTCCAGTGAGTGTCTACCAAGTTTGTTCAAATAAAAGCCCTGGGGTCAAAATTGGCCCCGCCCCGGGGGGTCATTGATTTTCCCTATATGCATATAGTAAAAACTTAAAAAATCTTCTTTTAAAGAACCCAAAGAGCTAGAGCTAAGATATTTAGCATGAAACATGTTCTAATGGGTGTCTACCAAGTTTGTTCAAATAAAAGCCCTGGGGTCAAAATTGGCCCCGCCCCGGGGGGGGGGTCATTGATTTTCCCTATATGCATATAGTAAAAACTTAAAAAATCTTCTTTTAAAGAACTCAAAGAGCTATGGCTAAGATATTGAGCATCAAACATGTTCTAATAGGTGTCTACCAAGTTTGTTCAAATAAATGCCCTGGGGTCAAAATTGGCCCCGCCCCAGGGGGTCATTGATTTTCCCTATATGCATATAGTAAAAACTTAAAAAATCTTCTTTTAAAGAACCAAAAGAGTTAGAGCTAAGATATTTAGCATGAAACATGTTCTAATAAGTGTCTACCAAGTTTGTTCAAATAAAAGCCCTGGGGTCAAAATTGGCCCGGCCCCGGGGGTCATTGATTTTTCCTATATGCATAATAGTAAAAACTTAAAAAATCTTCTTTTAAAGAACTCAAAGAGCTATGACTAAGATATTTAGCATCAAACATGTTCTAATAGGTGTCTACCAAGTTTGTTCAAATAAATGCCCTGGGGTCAAAATTGGCACCGCCCTGGGGGTCATTGATTTTCCTTATATGTGTATAGCAAAAACTTAAAAAATCTTCTTTGAAAAAATCCAAATAGCTAGAGTTAAGATATTAAGCATGAAACATCTTTTAGTGAGTTTCTACAAAGTTTGTTCAAATAAAAGACCTGGGGTCAAAATTGGCCCGCCCCGGGGGTCATTGATTTTCCTTATATGTGTATAGCAAAAACTTAAAATCTTCTTTGAAAAAACCCAAATAGCTAGAGTTTAGATATTAAGCATGAAACATCTTCTAGTAAGTGTCTACAAAGTTCGTTCAAATAAAAGCCCTGGGGTCAAAACTGGCCCGGCCCCAGGGGTGTCATTGTTTTTAACTATATGTGTATAGTAAAAACTTTAAAAAAATCTTCTTTTAAAAAGCCCAATGAGCTAGAGCTTAGATGTTTAGCATGAAACATCTTCTTATGGGTGTCTACCAAGTTTGTGCAAATAAAAGCCCTTGGGTTAAATTGGCCCTGCAGCGTTGGGGGGGGTTGGGGGGCCTATATACAGGTGAGCGACCTCAGGGCCATCATGGCCCTCTTGTTTCCAAGTTATAAGCCTTTTCAGCACTTGGAAAATGGATATGGTTAACCTAAACCGGCAAGTTGAATATATCTTACGTTCTATCTATTCAAATGGCTTCATAATGTACAATTATTCATCAATACAAAATACATGATATTGCCAAGTTATGTGCCATCCATTTTCCCTTGTAATTTCCCTTGTTATCACTTTGAAAATACAACTTTGTATGGTTAACTTCCAGCAGGATAGATTTATCTTAAATTTCTCTTAATTCCTTCTTTATTTAATGACATTTTCCATATTTGGTAGATAAATACATGTACCTTCAATTTTGAAAAAAAAAATGATTCAAATTTTGCATGGAGGGGCATCAGAGGACTTTTTCAGTAAAGCTATGACATAGTCATATGACCTTTGCAGTAATTATGCAAAGTAAAAGTCGTATGACCTTTGCAGTAATGATGCAAAGTAAACACCAAAACAAGAAAATCAATTCTACAATTATGATTTTTTTTTTAATTATCAGTGTGGAAATAATGACTGTTATATGTTGCAAAAACAGAAAATAATCCATGTTGAATCCATAATTATTTTATGATATTTTGAGATAGGCCCCAAACAAATTTGTTCTAAAGAAATATTGTAGTTATAGATCTAAAATATAAATATGTTTAAATGACCTGTCATGGTTATAATCAATTGATGGATTACATAATTATATAAAAATTTAAATACACTCGCACACACACAATTTTGTTCACAGGTTGGGAGATTTTATCCTTTATAAGTATTATTCACATAAATAATTATTTCTATGATTATAAACTTACAGGAATGTTATCGTAAAAATGGACTTTGGACCAAGGATGCAGGAACGAAAAGAACAACACTTCTGCATGCAGCGGCAGGATATGGGTTGCTTTCAGGGGTAGAATACCTAATGAGGGAATGTTCAGTTGATGTCAACATAATAGATGAGAAGTAATTAATATAAGAAAAAATCTGTTTTTGCTTTTTATATACCCTGAAAGTTTTTATAAAAAAATATTATGCAATATTCCTTAGCTAGTAGGCAGCTTCCAATTTTGTTTGAGCATGATAATTACATGTACATGCATGGAGGGAATTATGTTATACATGATATGGGCATCTGGCTTTATGTTCAAACTTTAGCTAAGTTCACAAACCTGTGGCGACTAAGATGCTCAATTGGTCCGGCTGCTAGAGCCCTTCAAAATTCTATTAGATATGTCCTTTATGTATATCAAATGATCATTTATGACCTTGACCTCTAAGGTTAAATTATTGAATTTTCACTGATTTTTGCTATTATTGACTGTTACTTGGTAATAAATAATTGGATTAAAAGGTTGAGCTGACATTTACCTTGAGCTTTAAATGACCTTGACTGTCAAGGTCAAGTTATTGAATTTTGAGCTCACCTGAGCTTGCTAAAGGTGAGCTTTTAGGATCGTTGAAGGTCCATCATCCGTCCACACTTGTTCGTTAACACTCTAGCAGTCACATTTTTGCCTCAATCATGATCAAACTTGGTCAGGATGCTTGTCTAGGTGATAGCTCTGATGAGTTCAAACATGGGTCACCTCGGATAAAAACTAGGTCACTGGAGCTAAAAATAAAAAAAAAACCTTGTTAACACTCTAGCAGTCACATTTTTGCCTCTATCATCATCAAACTTTGTCAGGATGCTTGTCTAGGTGATAGCTCCGAGATTAAACATGGGTCATCTCGGATGAAAAACTAGGTCATAGGAGCTAAAAATAGAAAAAACCTTGTTCGTTTACACTCTAGCGGTTACATTTTTGACTCAAGTGTAATCAAACTTGGTCAGGATGCTTGTCTAGGTAATTGCACGGATGAGTTTTAACATGGGTTATCTTAGATGAAAAACTAGGTCACAGGAACTTAAAATAGAACAATCTTGTTTACACCCTAGTGGTCACATTTTTGACTCAATTGTCATCAAACTTGGTCAGGATGCTTGTCTTGGTAATTGCTGGGATAACATCGAACATGGGTCATCTCAGATGAAAAACTAGGTCACAGGAGCTAAAAATATAAAAATCTTGTTAACACTCTAGTGGCTACTGTTTTGATCAAAATATCCTGTAAATTGGTCTGAAAGGTTGTTTTGATGATTTCTAGGTCATGTTCGAATATGGGTCACCTGGGGTCAAAAACAAGGTCACACTGCCCAAATATAAAAAAACATTGTTAACATTCTAGTGGTCACATTTTTGACTCAATTATCATCAAACTTTGTCATGATGCTTGTAAAGGTAATTGCTCGGATGAGTTAGAAGAAGTGTCATCTCGGATGAAAAACTAGGTCACAGGAGCTAAAAATAGAAAAATATTGTTAACACTCTAGTGGCTACTGTTTTGATCCAAGTATTCTGGAAATTGGTCTGAAAGTTTGGTTGAATGATTTCTAGGTTAAGTTCCAATATGGGTCACCTGGGTAAAAAACTGGGTCACACTGCTCAAATATGGATAATCCTAGTTAACACTCTAGTGGTCACATTTTTAGCTCACCTGTCACAAAGTGACAGGGTGAGCTTTTGTGATCGCTTTTCGTCCGGCGTCCATCCGTCCGGCGTCCGGCCGTCCGTAAACTTTTTCTTTAAATGACATCTCCTTATAAACGGCTGAGCCAATTTCATCCAAACTTCACAGGAAAGTTCCTTTGGTGGTCACCTTTAAAAATTGTTCAAAGAATTTAATTCCATGCAGAACTCTGGTTGCCATGGCAACCGATAGAAAAAACTTAAAATATCTTCTTTTAAAAAACCCAAGGAGGTAGAGCTTAGATATTTGGCATGAAACATCTTCTAGTGAGTGTCTATCAAGTTTGTTCAAATAAAAGCCCTGGGGTCAAAATTGGCCCCGCCCCAGGGGGTCATTGATTTTCCCTATATGCATATAGTAAAAACTTATAAAATCTTCTTTTAAAGAACCCAAAGAGCTAGAGCTAAGATATTTAGCATGAAACATGTTCTAATGGGTATCTACCAAGTTTGTTCAAATAAAAGCCCTAGGGTCAAAATTGGCCCAGCCCCAGGGGGTCATTAATTTTCCCTATATGCATATAGTAAAAACTTATAAAATCTTCTTTTAAAGAACCCAAAGAGCTAGAGCTAAGATATTTAGCATGAAACATCTTCTAATGAGTGTTTATCAAGTTTGTACAAATAAAAGCCCTGGGGGTCAAAATTGGCCCCGCCCCAGGGGGTCATTGATTTTCCCTATATGCATATAGTAAAAATTTAATAAAATCTTCTTTTAAAGAACCTATAGAGCTAGAGCTTAGATATTTAGCATGAAACATCTTCTGATGGGTGTCTACCAAGTATGTTCAAATAAAAGCCCTGGGGTCAAAATTGGCCCTGCCCCGGGGGTCATTGATTTCTCTTATATGCATATAGCAAAAACTTAAAAAATCTTCTTTGAAAAAAAACAAATAGCTAGAGTTTAGATACTAAGCATGAAACATCTTCTAGTGAGTCTCTACCAAGTTTGTTAAAAAAAAAGCCCTGGGGTCAAAATTGGCCCCGACCCGGGGGACATTCATTTTCCTTATTTGTGTATAACAAAAACTTAAAAAATCTTCTTTGAAGAAACTCAAATAGCTAGAGTTTAGATATTAAGCACGAAGCATCTTCTAGTGAGTGTCTACAAAGTTTGTTCAAATAAAAGCCCTGGGATCAAAATTGGGCCCGCCCCGGGGTAAATTGATTTTCCTTATATGTGTATAGCAAAAACTTAAAAATTCTTTGAAAAAACCCAAATAGCTAGAGTTTAGATATTAAGCAGGAAACATTTTCTAGTAAGTGTCTACAAAGATTGTTCAAATAAAAGCCCTGGGGTCAAAATTGGCCGCCTCAGGTGTGACACTGTTTTTAACTAAATGTGTAAAGAAATAACTTGACCAGCTAGACCTTAGATGTTTAGCATGAAACATCTTCTAATGGGTGTCTACCAAGTTTGTTCAAATAAAAGCCCTGGGGTTTAAACTGGCCCTGCTTCAGGGGCCTATATACAGGTGAGCGACTGCAGGGCCATCATGGCCCTCTTGTTCACTCACCTGTCATGAAACTTGGTCAGAATGCTTGTCTAGGTAATTGTTCAGATGATTTTGATGGGTCAGGTGAGCTATTTAGGGCCACCATGGCCATCTTGTTATTTTAATTGTCATGATTTTGTTATGTCTGTATAGAAATCATTTATACTTTGACAAAACAGCACTTGCCACCAAACAAACATATTGAATAATTTAAATGTAACCTTGCACTTTAATTAACCAAGGCTAAATTAACCAAATTGTCTTATTTTTGTCTGTAGCTATGAAATTTGGACCATATGCACTGTTTTTGATGTAAAATTTAACTTTGAAACCATTTGACATAGATTTTGATGACGTGACTTACTTTCTTGTCCTTTAATGTACAGCTTTGAAGTTTGGACTACCCGATATGTGCACAGTTTTAGAAGTTAAATTTAATTTTTATGCCCCCACAATGTAGGAGCATATAGCGTTGCACTTGTCCGTCCGTCCTGATATCTTGTGAACGCAACTCCTCTTAAACAGGATGGCAGATTTAGCTTAAACTTACAGGGATGAACAACCTTAATGTGTAGATGGTAGTATAGGAAGGATTTTTTTGCTGCGACCAAATTTAAAAGAATTATGGCCCTTTGTTGATTTTTTCACTATTATACTATGTAGAAATTTTGTGAACGCAACTCCTCTTAAACCGGATGAAGGATTTTGCTTAAACTTCCAAGGATGAACAACCTTAATGTGTAGATGGTAGTTAAGGAAGGAATTGTTGCTGTGAAAAAAAATTAACAGAATTATGGGCCTTTGTTGATTTTTTCACTATATTCTATGTAGAAATTTTGTGAATGCAACTCCGCTTAAACCGGATAGCAGATTTTGCTTAAACTTACAGGGATGAACAACCTTAATGTGTAGATGGTAGTAAAGGAAGGACTTTTTGCTGTGACAAAATTTAACAGAATTATGGCCCTTTGTTGATTTTTTCACTATATTCTATATAGAAATTTTGTGAATGCAACTCCGCTTAAACCGGATAGCAGATTTTGCTTAAACTTACAGGGATGAACAACCTAAATGTGTAGATGGTAGTAAAGGAAGGAATTTTTGCTGTGACAAAATTTAACAGAATTATGGCCCTTTGTTGATTTTTTCACTATATACTATGGAGAAATTTTGTGAACCCAACTCCTCTTATGGCCCTTTGTTAGTCCCCTACCGGTTTACCGGAGGGGACTTTAGGTTTACCCTCCGTCCGTCTGTCCGTCAGTCCGTCCGTCAGTCCACAAAACTGAATCCCGCGATAACGCAAAAAGTACTGAAAATATTTTAATGAAACTTGATATATGGATAGATGGCAGTATGGAGATTATGCACATCTTTTTCTTTTCTTCCTATGTTGAAAATTCTGGTTGCTATGGCAACAAATAGACTGAAAATATGGCAAATTTTACACATAACCTGGATCCCGCGATAACGCAAAAAGTACTGAAAATATTTTTATGAAACTTGATTTATGGATAGATGGCAGTATGGAGATTATGCACATCTTTTTCTTTTCTTCCTATGTTGAAAATTCTGGTTGCTATGGCAACAAATAGACTGAAAATATGGCAAATTTTACACATAACCTGGATCCAGTGATAACACAAAAAGTACTGAAAATATGTTTATGAAACTTGACATATGGGTAGATGGCAGTATGGAAATTATGCACATCCTTTTCTTATCTTCCTATGTTGAAAATTCTGGTTGCTATGGCAACAAATAGATTGAATTTCAAGATTTCTGATTCTAGTTTTTAAGTTTTTTTCACTATAAGTTCTTTATTTCTTAAGGTATTTTCTTCAAACTTTAAATATAAGTTGCTTGTCAACAACCACATCATATGTGACAAGGTTTACAACTCTAGCACAAAATTTATCAGAATTACCTCCCTTGAACTTAAAATTTTCATGAAAAAAACATTGTTTTTTTTAATAACTTCTTTTTTTTAATGTATCTACTTCAAACTTCATATAAATGTTTCTTATTATCACTCAACATTTGTGAGTGTTCAATACTCTAGCAAGACTATTTCCAGAATTATGCCCCTTTTGAACTTAGACTTTTTTTTGAGAAATTGGTAATTTTTACTCCAAATCATGATAGGATTTTAAAAATGTTATATTTTGATAACAGGGATGTTTAAAAAATAACTTTAGAGTGTCCTTCAGTCTGTCTGTCTGTACATAAAAACTGTTTCCTGTGATAACTTTTAAATAACTTTTTTAACAAATTTACTTAAAATAGGAACATAAGTGAATGGCCAATGGCCCTTCAGAATGTTGCTTGGGCTCTTACCGGTAGGGGACTTATGGATTGCTTGCAATACTATGATAATTGCTTGTTGATTTTTAGTTTTCAACTTGTGGCACATGTAGTCCAAAAAATATTTTACCTAGAGTCATAAGATTGACAGAACAGTGGCGTGTGGGGGCATCCTTGTCCTATGGACACATTTCTAGTTTTTATTAGCTTTGTCAATTATTTATGATAATGAATTATTCTTGGACAAAACAACAAGTATGTTAAAATCTAACAAAAAAAATATGAAAAACTATTTCTTTCCAATTATTTTCTTTTTGAAGATTCAATTAAAGCTTTTATTTGCTTGCTTTTGACAAAAAATTTTGAGCATCCTTCCACCTCCCAAGGCTTGTTTCTTCTAAATTTTAGCAGAGTGCCCATTTTTGTGAAAATTATATTAATGCAATAATTCTCTTTTTCTTACAGCAAGTTTGCCCCCTTGCACAATGCAGTGGCACATAAACACTATGAAGTAGTGAAGTGTTTCATTAAAGTAAGTGTATCCTTTTTTTATACCATAAAAGTTTAAAGTCATTATTCGGATGTATGCTATACTATTATCTAACAAAATTATAGCTCTTAAGGCTGCATCAAGTGAAAACGACCAGTCATTGCCACCAGTGTAGAGGCAGACCAGTCTGAAGATCTGCACAGTCTGACCAGGCTCTATACTGTTGACAGCTCAATATTTGTACTTTGATATTAAAGTCATTTAAACTTTGAAAGGGACCATTATAGATGCAAAGTAGACCATATGATAGAAATTCATTAGGTTAAGGGATAAAAGTTGAATTATCATTTTAATAATGCCAGATGTTATCCTTCCTGTCCACTCTTATTAGAACAAACAATATCTTGTATACCACTGGGTCAGTAATATCAAAATTTTCTAGGTATATATGATACTTTGGAGCAGATTTGTTTAGTTATAGTCCTAGGGTCAAACTATTTGTTGGGGTCGGTGTCAGGGCATGGATTTCCTTCTATGTTTACTGTAAAATCTTTGAAAATCATCTGCGTCTAAATAATAAAGACTAGGGCTTAGATATTCGGCTTTGAACATAGTCTAGTGGACATTTACAAATTTTATTTAAATTTTGATTTTGGATTCACATTTGCCCCACCGTAGGTATGATCGTTTTTTTTCTGGTATGTACAGGGATTTTATTGGCTTGGCGTACGTGGCCGAGTGGTTAAGGTCGTTGACTTCAAACCACTTCCCCCTTACCGCTGTGGGTTCAAATCCCGACAGGGACTTTGGATTCTTTCATGTGAGGAAGCTGTCCAGCAAACTTAAGGAACGTCTGTGGTTCTACTCAGGTGCCCGTTCCTGCCTGAAATAATGCACGGAAGGGCACCTGAGGTCTTCTTCCACCAGTAAAGCTGGAACGTCGCCAAATGACCTATACTGTGTCGGTGTGACGTAAAACCCAAAACAAACAAACAAGTTTTAGAGCCGATAATCAGTCATATTCCCAATTGAAAATAGTATATTATTTTCCCAATCCACAGGGAAAAATTCCCAATTGAAAGTAACGAAATAAAAATATTGAAAAAAAACAACAAAACAAACCCTCTAAATTCTTTGAAAATAAGGGGTCCTTTGTTTTTTTAGTGCTTAAATGTTTGATTGTTTGCATTCATTTAATCACTGCACATTTCCAGTTTTGCTTTTTTTTCTCAATTTTTAACAAAACTTTATGCACAAAAGGGCTCCTGAGGTCTTCCTCCACCAGTAAAGCTGGAATGTCGCCAAATGACCTATACTGTGTCGGTGTGACGAAAACCCCACAAACAAATAACAAATAAAACAAAATTCTGCTAAAATTCCCAAGTCCATTGGTATGTGTCATGTTCCCAAAATCCTTTGGAAAACACTTAATGTATATAGTAGTCACAAAAAACATCTCCTTTGAAACCATAAATGCTAACACAACAGCTTCCCAAAAAAATTTATTGCCTAGAAAAATAAATAATTATTTTACAAAACATGTCAGAAGAAAATGTCAATGAGAATCACATCTTCATATTTGTCTCATGTTATTTAATTGTAAATATACAAACTTGGATAATTTGTTGAATAAAACTGAAAATATTGTTCTAAACTATAAAGAGATGCTTAACATTCAAAGTCAGTGTGTTTGAACTCTCTATAATTTTTATAGAAAAAAGAACATTTTATATTTAAAGCTGCATGCCTCCAGATAAGCCAAAATATTTCAAGAAAAATAGACTTGAGAAAAATGTTCTAAGATTTTAAGAACATTAGAAATATTCAAGATTCAAGTAATAATGTACATTTTATGTGCTTAAAATGACTGATTTTCAGAATTTATTACCAAATTTCTACTGCGTTACTAACGCAGTAAGGGTCAATTTTGCATAATTTAGCCTCTTTTCGGTAATTCATATGGATTGTTAGCGTCGTTTGCAATGTGTTAATTACTTTCTTTGTTATTTTCACAACATTTAACTTTTTAAGTACTTTTTTAAATTTTCATGAAAATAAGCATTAAGCTAGAGGCTTGCTGCTTTAATTCTTTCTTTAAAACAGTCTTTACTAGCTACATGTACTTGGATGAAAGTCCCCTAATTCAATATGAGGGAAAATCTGGCATTTAAGAACATTAAATTGAAAGTTCAAAATGGGGGAAAATTTGGCATTTAAGAAAATTTGACAATGTTCTTAAGTTGAAAAATGATCTTTTCAGTTGGCTTAAGGAAGGTTGATGGTTTATTCTACCAAGCTGCTTTTTCATCTGAAAAGAAAGTTATTATATGACACAAAAACCATAAAGAGGTTTGGTGTCAAATGAAATCAAGTCAATATAGCAGGGAACATAAACTTCTTAGGAAATAAATGATAAAAGATTATTCCTTTTTTCAGAATGGCGCAAAGGTGGACATTTTGGGTATGGATGGATATACACCATTACATTTAGCAGCTACTAATGGGGATCTTGTTATGTATAAACTTCTGAAAGAGGTATGACAATCATTATTTGATGTAACATTGGTACAATTTGAAATATCTCACCATACTTGGTAAAATATTTTCTTGCTCTCCAAAGACAATGCACCTATTCTCATTTTTATAACTTAGTGAATTTTTAATTTTTTCTCCAGACAAGCATTATTAAGTATTATAAATAGAGATAAAAAGATTAAGCAAGGTAGAGTTACGGTTCTTTGACATGCACTTCCTGTAACTAGTCTCATTAACTATGTGAAGTTTAAAGGGATACTCAGGCAAATTAATGACAAAAATATTAAAATGATCTTACGTACTCAAATCAAACTAAAACGACATTTTCTTAAAATATGCTCATGTAGTAAAGGGTTAATTATCTCCCTTTACCCTTTGTCTGAAGTATTATTTGAAAAATATTAGTGGAATTTTGTAAAATCCTCCCACAGTTAAAGAGAATAGTGAAAGTATTTTCAGTGCACTAAAACCATAGCTCTACCTTTCCTTTGCTTAATTTTGAATTATCTGTCTTTAAAATGTTTGATATATTTGTTTGTCTGACATTTGAATATAAGTGACAATAATGTTTTAATGATGCTTCATACATTTACCTTTGGGTGGACGGCCTCCGTGGTCAAGGGGTTAGAGTCGATGACTTCTAGTCCATTTACCTCTCTGGCGTTGGTTTGATCTCCGGGAGATGCTTTGGTAGTTTAACAAGGACGAAGGTAATCTAGTACTGGTGTAACTCTCCAGGAATAATGGTTAGGAAACTACCTGCCTATATGACTGAAATACTGTTGGGAAAAGGTGTAAAATGAAACAAACAAACAAAACCTTGGGTGGAGTTAAGTGTCAAGGTCAGCCATGTTTAGGTTTAAACATATTCATTTCAACTTGATTGCAAAACATATTCTTGCATCTTATACCAATCATTTTCACGTCCGCTTCCTGGAACTAGCCAGTACTGGTGTCATATGAAGAAACATGGTCATCATCCGAGTAAGTCTGGAACCTATGACCTCTACGTTTAGAGGCAGACACCTAAACCACAAGTTCACCAATATAGATTTATTCTAATTTGCTAATACAGTTATTATTTAAATACTGATAAATAGAGTAATTAATTAATGTACCTTCATTACATACTTATTGAAATATTTGAATTGAATAATATTGTGGTCATCAGAGGTCCTCACAACTTTGTTTTCAACTTTTTCAATCCAATAATGAACTTAAGCTCATTCAATATGCTCTATATTAAGGGTAGACTTGAGTTTCATTGATAAAGGGCACTAATTAATATATTGTTATTCAATATTGACATCTTTCAGAGTGGCTGTAATCCCTTTATTGAGAATGTCAATGGTGAAACACCTTCTAGAATACTCGAAATTTTTTATGAAAGTGTACAGGAAACTGGGAACAATGTACAGCAAACGAGGGAGGCTGATGCTAAGGAACAGTGCAGCCAAGGCACAGGGACCATTGAACAACAGACTATGAACAATGTGCAAGAAACTGAACAGCACTCTGAAGTGAAGGTGAACAAACAAGTAGAGAGACAAGAAATAAGATACAATAAACAGCAAGCTACAAATAAGGCACAAGAAGCTGAAAATAAAGCACAAGTCGAATATGAGGAACAGAAAAATGGGGAAATAAAACAAAAGAATCCAAACAAAGTCCAAGAAGCTGGAAGTTATGTAAAAAAAAATGGCAAGAAGTCAAAACGAACCAGGAGGAAGGGCCAACATGTTAAAAACAAAATAGAGCAATCTGGAAATAATATACAACCAACTAGAGGGATGGCACAGAACATTGCAAATATGATAAACCCATCAGGTAAAATATGGAAGCACAAGGCACCCATTTTTATGATTAATAGTCATAAGGTGAATGCCTCTGATAAGAAATTTGAGTTTATTTTTTTACAACATGTACAAAGGCAAAGAAGGAAACTATTGCATAGAATTGTCTTGAATTTTGCATTTTTAAGATAATCAAAGTTGAAATAAACTGCACCTAAAAGGAAATGTTAACTTGTTTAACATTTCTTGTTGAACATGTCCAAATACAATTGCTTATAATGCCCCAGGTCATGTGTGTTTTTTAAACTTATATTGGAAAATTAACTTGAGTATTATCATGTGAAAATAGAACACACAGAGCTTAGAGATTTGACATGGAGCATTTCCTTTTTGACATTCTAAAAAATGATAAATGATATATATAAATATATAAACAGCCTCTTATGGGTCAAAATTTGGCCCACCCTGGGGGTTATTTGATATATATAAACCAATAGACAAAACATTATAGTCTGGTTAACTGTACAGAAAATTTTGTTTAAACTTTGAACACAGGTTTCCTTTAAGGCATATATATGTTGTCAATTTTTCAGTTCCTTACAGTGCCCAAAGGGATGGGGTGTCTTATTTCAGTCACTTCCTCTAAGTTGTTTGATAGATTTTGATGAAACTCTACACAAATATTGATCCTTAGTGGTCCTATAGAAAATTGCTCAGATGGCTGCCAGAGATAAAAATAGAGACAAAATTAGAAAAACCTACACAGTAGATTTTGTTGAAACTGTACAGCAATGGTCATTAGAAAGTACTTTACAATAGTTTTGGTCTGTTGAACAAGTGGTACTTAGCAAACAGTGTAAATCATAATCAGATAGTATATATGTGCTGGTTGATCTTTGTCTGCATTAGCTGCATGGATAGATTCAGTTGGTGCTAGCAGGGTTGAGGAATGGCTAACTTCTCTTTTCCTTTTTTTGCAAAAATCAAAAATACTTAAACTTAAATTAGATAACTATTTCTAGTTTTTTAAACAAATAAAAACATTAGATGCTTTAGACATGTTAAAAGACTTCATTATAGTTGACATTTTGATTTCCTAAAGAGTGCTTTGTCATAATAGAAAACTCCTACATGTAATTTTACAGCAATTCCACTGTGTCTCTTTTCAGACCATGAATGTGTGGGTTTTGACAAAAAGGGTGATGGTGCAATGAAAAAGGGATCCAAGAGGAGTGAAACAGCTTTTGTTGCAAGAAATGGAAAGTGTAGGAAAAAGGATGAAGATGCCACCATTCCAGATATAAGTGTCAAACAAGGAAAAAAGAAAGCTAATGAGACCTTTTTTGGGAGTGACTCAAAATCAGTGCCTGATGTTCAATTTTGGTTAGGGCGTTTTGCCTATGTATCAGTGGAAGACACTTGTAGACAAAATTCAAGCCCTTTACTTCATGGAGAAAAGCAGAAAAACGATAGTTTGAGAACTGATTTGAAAAGACATCCAGAATTTAGAAAAGTAAGTGCTACTGTTAGCAGTGCTGATGATGCATTGGCAAGTGGCATATCTGTTGATGAGGAAAATTGTGGGATAAAAACTGATTGTAAAGACGCTGATCCTCTGCCTGATTTCAAAGTACTTTATTATGAAAAGAAAGATAACACACAAGAAGAAAATACAGAAAATTTGAATGAAAGTACTCGGACTGGAATTCTTGAGTATTTGAGAAGACAGAGAGAACAACCAAGAAAAATAGCGAGGAAAGGTTTCAAGAGTTCAAAAAATATGAAAAAAGCATCCAATAGGGATAATACAGCTTTTGTTGCACAAAATGGAAAATATAGGGAAAAGGATCAAGAGGTCACCATTCTAGATATAAGTGTCAAACAAGGAAAAAAGGAAGCCAATGAGACATTTGTAGATACTGACTCAAGATCAGTGCCTGATGTTGAATTTAGGTCAATGTGTTTCGCTCATGTATCAGTGTCAGACACTTCTAGAGAAAACCTTAGCACAGTATTTTATAAAGAAGAGCACGACAATACTTTGAAAACAGAAATGAAAAAAAATCCAGAGTTTAGAAAAGTCAGTGCAACTAATGTAAGCAGTGCAGATGATGCATTGGCAAGTGGCATGTCTGTTGATGAAAAGATTGAGATAAAAACTGATTGTAAAGAAGCTGATCCTCTGCCTGATTTCAAAGTACTTTTTGATGAATAGAAAGATAACACACAAGAAAAAGAGAAAAAAGAAAAAACGGTGAGAAAAGGTTTAAAGACTCCTATAAAAATTGTGGTGTCAATGATTGTTATGAAAAGTAAAGATCTTTAAGAGAAGAAAAAAAGCTTTAAAACATAGACTGCTGACAGTGTCTTATTAATAATGCAGTTCAATGTAAGTGTTGTATTATACAAACATGATTGTGAAAATGTACAATTATATTGTAACACTTTGTAAAGAAATCATAGGTATATTGGAAAAGACAAACTTTTTACTTACAAATACATCTTTTCTGTAAAAAAAGTTATAATTCTATGAAACAGCAATAGTTGTTAATATAATTTTCCTGGTAGTGTTTATAATCCTGAAGATATATTTTCTGAAATTAATTCAATAGTGCTGATTATACATGTACTCTCATAGATGAGAAGAATGCCTGTTCAAGTCAAACTTTTATATTGGTGGACAGCTTTGCTGCACTTAAACATGCATAATATATTAGTTACTGTGATTTTTTCTCTGTTCTCATTGTTTGTAAGCTGTTGCTCTTCAATTGTTACATTATATTTACTGTCATTTTTTCCTCCCTATGTGTAATTGTAAGATCGTTTGTAAATACTGGAAATATAGTTACAGCTGCTTACAAAATAAACTTAAGTGTTTACAGTTTTATGCCTTTCTGTTGAGTCATTGAGGCATCATAATTGCAGCTACCTGCATGATGGCAAGAGGTGACTAAATGGGTTTCAATTACTGGAGTCTAAGCATCTCTAACATCTAGCAGGTAAAGTGGGTTTGACCTCTGGTGTTGCTTCAGCTTAAAGTTTGTAACACCCGAGGTTAGCCAAAATCATCTTTCCTGTTCCGGTGCCATATGTCCTAAACTTTGTTGCTGTGCCGTAAAATCAAAGAAAAAAAAAGTTTTTTGTAAATTGGCTACTGACTATCCAATTGCTACACTAGGATTTTACATAGTCACTGGTTGACCTTCTTTACACAAAATAACATATGAGCCACGTCACGACAAAACCAACATAGTGCGTTTGCGACCAGCATGGATCCAGACCAGCCTGCGCATCCGCGCAGTCTGATCAGGATCCATGCCGTTCGCTTACAAACCCTATTACAATTAGAGAAACTGATAGCGAACAGCATGGATCCTGATCAGACTGCACGGATGCGCAGGCTGGTCTGGATCCATGCTGGTCGCAAACGCACTATGTTGGTTTTGTCGTGACGCGACTCATATGGTTTTGTTTGTGATACTATTGACCTGGCAATCAGTAGTAAAGATTGGGCTAATTTTTTCAGTGCTTAAAACTGTTAAATCTATTGTGTGAAACATTTTTAATATGACAAGGTTATTATTCAATGTATTTTATGTATTGTTAACTTACCTAGTTTGATAAAATTGATTTATATTTGGTTTATTAAATTTGTATTATATATTTTTATCTTTGTTTTATAAATTTATAAAGAGTGCATTTCTGCTTTTGTGTAAACTTCCTTCGTTCAATTTTAATAAATATTCTTATAAATAAATCTCAGTTGTTTATATATCTTTTACATTCTTCCTATATTTACACATTAGATTAAAGGTACATTTTGTCTCAAAAATATGTATTTAATTCTTTAGAAAGTTAAATAATGTAATAATAATGGATTTAGAGCGTCCTACAATTTTAACAACCAGCAAAAATAGTGCAGTAGTATGTTATAAATGTAAAATAAGTTAAAGTAGTAATTTGACTTCTTTACAAAATGCTTATTAATTCAACATATACCAATTGCTAACAGAGCAAAAAAAGCTCCTCTTTATGCCAAATGAGTACATGTATTGGTTTTGAAAACTGTAACAAAATACAAAGCAAAAGTTTTTCTTTAAAATATAATTTAAGAGGAGTCTTATTGACATGATTGATGGAACAATAAATGGATGGAACAATAACTCTTATCATTATTATGATGTTTATATATGTAAGAAGATTTTGGGAGGATTTGTAAGTTATTTTAATATCCCTGCTTTCAGCAAGTATCCACAGAAAACGTAAATTTTGATGGGATCAGTAAACTGAACAGAAGAAAAAAATGAAATGTATGATGGGGATGTATATACGTCCATAACTTTGTTTCCGTAAAATATTCATAACAATTCATCATTGATAAAGATGGCTTATACATACTGCTCTGACAACGGTTAGTTAGCTCCAAATAAGAGATTGATTGTTGTGATCTGCCTCTATATAAGGCAAGGCCAGCTTGCAGTTTGGTACAGTCTGACCAGACTTTGTTTTGTTGGTAGTTCAGTCTTGGTACTAAAAATATTGAAATCTCTTTAACTATGTGTTTAACTAACAAGCCTCCAGATTGAGTAAAATAAATATTAACCATGCTCATCTTAGATTTAATGAGCCGCGTCACGACAAAACCAACATCATGCTCAGGCTGATCAGGATCCATGCTGTATTCGCTATCAGTTTCTCTACTTGTAATAGAGTTGGTAAGCGTACAGCATGGATCCTGATCAGACTGCATGGATGCGCAGGCTGGTCTGGATCCATGCTGGTCGCAAACCCACTATGTTGGTTTTGTCGTGACGCGGCTCAAATATTCTTATCGGAGAAATTTATAGAAATCCATGAAATACTTACTGAATATTTATTTTATATTTACAAAGAGGCTGTGTTGTTATTTAGTCATCAATATTTTCAAACATCAAATTTGAGCATAGTACATGTATTTTTTTTAGCAAAACCTAAAATTATGTATCTTGCTGAAACATTTAATGCAAAGTAAATGCCAAACAAAATATTGATAATAGTATTTGGCTCCATCTATTGTCTTCTTGAATTATAATGCCTTATCCACCATTTAAGCTAATTAAAAAGAATACACTGTGACTTTGTGACAAGACTTTAAATATTCAGTAGACCTTTGTGTTCCATCAGATGAAAGTTTGGACCAATGCAAAATTTCAGTCTATTGTATTATTATCAAGTGAGCTATCGTCTGGTGGAATATTATCAAGTGGGCTTTTGTCTGCTCCCCAATATTAGCATGATAAGTGATCCATGTGATGTGTGTTGATAAACCAATTAAGCATTTGTATTGAGGGGCAATCGGTCTGTTTGTTCCTTTATATATCATAGCTACTGTTCAGCATGTTGCAGCTACTGTATATCAGGCAACACAAGAGTGATCACATGTGTCTCCTGATGATGGCCAAAGCATGTGGCACAAAAATAATTAACAGCCCAAAACATGTTTTTATTCATGGGCCATAACTTTGCTAAAAGCGTATCACTGGAAAACCCATTTAATATGCACAAGTACTTCAGGAACTGATCAATCTTGTAAAGTTTAAGCATCATAAGTATAAGAGAAGTAGTCTGGACAAAACTTAAAAACCAAGAACATTAATTAAAGGGTACATACAGACTTGGTACTGATCACTCCTTGAAAGTTTGGATAAAATTGCACCAAACAAAAATAACATATTTTTATTCAAGGGCCATAACTCGGTCAAAAATCACTCAAACGGAAAACACGTGTTATATGTGCAAGGGCTTAAGCTACAAAACAACACTGTAGTTTCATTGAAATTACATTAGTAATATGTAGAGTAGTCCAGTCAAACTAATAAAATAAAAAACATTCAAGGGCCATAACTCTGACAAAAATCATTGCAACGATATGCAAAACTAGACTTGGTACTGATAATGAAATTGCACCAGTATTTTAAATCGAGGCAAGTTTTGTGTCAAACGGAAAGACAGATGACAGAGAGGTGACCCCTATATGTCATTGCTACTCTGTAGCAGACAACACAAAAAGCATAGAAAAACTGATTTTAAAATTTATTTACACAAAAAGCATTAATTTTCCAATTATTGTTTAAAGCATTCACAGCAGAACATCACTCTCAACCTTCACAACAAAAATCAGATTAAACCATTCCCTGCCAAAACAAGAAGTTAATCCATGTTTAAAGCAGCACGCCTCAAGATTCATGTTAAATTTCATGAAAATTTTGATAATGTATTTGACAGTAAAATATTGTGAGGTGAACAAAGAGGTCAAAATGTGGAAAAAAAACCCTTACTACGTTAGTCAACGCAGTAGAAATATGGTGATAAAATACTGCAAAATCAGTCTTAAAGCGCAAATAACATGTAAACTTTAACATTGATCTTGATTGTTTTTACCTTTCTTGAAATATTAGTGCATTTTTCTCAATTTTCATTTTCTTGAAATATTTTGGCTCATCTGGAGGCGTGCAGCTTTAAAAGGTCATATTAATTCAGTCTTGAATACATAGAAACAATACAATACAAACAGATTGTTTCAAAAAAGCTTATATTTCAAACATAAGATAAAGAGCTTATACTTCAAACATAAGCTTCGATAAGAAACATTATAACTATTCAAACATTTTTCAAAATAAGAATAAATGATAAACATGTATATAGTGACAGAAAACAGTTTACTTATTATAAGTAGCAAACACCTTTTTATTGTAACACAGCAATGACAAATCAAAAGTGTTGGGTATAAAGCTTAATTTTATGCCTCCTAAAATTAACCTGAAATAACTTTCAGCGTTTGAACCATGTGATGTTAAAAGAAATCACTATCGGATCAAAACTCATAAGTTTAGCCTTGTATTCAAAACATCCATGTCAAATGCATATCTCACCCAATACAGCCTCTTTTTTTCCCAAAATATCTAATTAAATTTCATTTATTTGAAGTAAAAATGTTCTGTCAAAACGTCATAAAATGTGAAATAAAGAGATCATTATACATTGTTGAGAACAATACTGACTCTACTTTCAGACACAGCTGTAAAACCCAATCTGATGAAATTAGCTCTAAATAACGCTCCGCTTTTAGATCTAACCGTGACCAAATACAAAATTATTTCTGGTGACCTTTCACACAGCCAGAATCATCGGTGACCTTTCATAACTTTGAAAGCATTGTGGTTTCTAAATTCAACCCTGGGAAAACCAATACTGAGTAGGTAATTTTCATGATTTCAAGAACAACAGCCATGGCATTGTCCATAAACCCAACAGGTAAACTGGCAAAACAATCTTTCACATAAACTAGAACTCCGTGAGTCGGATGTGTCGCCTTGTGAACAATAAAGTTTTGGAGAAATGGCCAGGACAAAAATGAAATATGAAAATTAACAAAGGGCAATATCACAAAAAAATAAGAAGTGCAGAGCAGCAGTTTCTGTGCACTACACTTCTTCTTAATAAGATATATCATCCTATGAAGTTGTAAGTCCATAGCTTTTATACATTAGGAGAAATGGCTCGGACAAAAATAAAGTATGAAAATCAACAAAGGGCAATAACTCAAAAATTAAGAAGTGCAGAGTACTGGTTCTTGTGCACTGCACTTCTAAATGAGATCTATCATCCTATGAAGTTTCAAGTCCATTATAAGCTTTTATAGTTGAAGAGAAATGGCCCGGACAAAATTAAAGTATGAAAATTAACAAAGGGCAATAACTCAAAAATTAAGAAGTGCAGAGGACCGGCCCTTGTGCACTGCACTTCGGGTTATTGAAAGAAGCATGCATAGTTTGAAGTCAATCCGACTTATATTGAATGAGTTATGCTCAGGACAAGCTTTAGGTGATGCCGACAACGACACTGCCGACAAAAGAAACCCCTATATGTTGGCTTTTCAAGACGACACAAAAATTGACTCTTATTTCAAGTTAATTTGTTAAAAATTACTTCAAACATTTTTTTTCTAACTAGTCAACAATTTGTTTAACTTCCACGGATAACAGTATTTTAATATTTCTTCTAATGCCTATGTAAAAACCGGTCTGATTGCATGGCTAAAAATAGCTTTTTCGGGGAAATCCCAACTATAAATAAGGCGAAACATATACGGTCATCATCAGATATACGTAAAAAAAAAATAAGTAGATCTGAACTTTAGTCAGATTGCTGCAAAACCAGTATCTGATTTGGCTAATGCCGTGCCCAATAAACATTATAAAGATTTGGCAGTGAATGTGTACTTTTTCATTAGAAATCAGTATTGAACTCAACAATATGTCATAAATAACCTAGATATCTAATGTAATATTTCTATTAACAGTACAATTGTTTTCATAATGTTATGGTAAATAGGTTCTCCAAAGAGTTGTGACATAAAATGTCTATGCTATTTGACACACATAATATTGTTCATTAATTGACACACATGATATTGTACATTACATTATTTGACACACATAATATTATTGTTCATCATAAAGAGAATCAAATGTTGTGGAACAAAATAAAATGCTCCTCTTTGTTGTTGAGAAATGATTCTGTGCATGTATCTGGTCTGGTTAAGGAAAAATTTAACATATATTTTTTTTATACAAGATAGACACTTAGACAGATACTTTTATTTCCTCCACACAGGAGAGCATAACATATTTACAATAGGCACAACATAAAATGACATCTTAAGCAAACAACAACATTAGAATATGTAAACAATATACGCACGTACACAAACATTACATCTTCTATGCAAAATGAATAACATTAATTATCATGTAAGCAGTAGAATTATTAATATGCTAAATAAGATTTTGTCTACTAAGATCATTTATATATCAGCAATTACATTAGTCATTATAATTATTTAAAACATTCAATTGACAAAAATTAATGAGCTACAGAGAAGTGTCAATGCAGAAAATTTACTGACATGGATATCAAATAAATAATAATCTTAGCGAAACGAAAGTAAAGATGTAACTTTTACTTTAATCCATGTAGTTTTATAATTGATTGAATAAGTGATAGACAAATGTATGTTAAGTAGATACCATTTCCTTAGCGAAACGAAATGTAAAATAAAGTATTTATAAAGCTACATGAATGAGGTTATGTTCATTGAGAAATAAAATTAAGATATATTTACTATATAATTCCATGACAACATAATTAATTTACATACATTGAGTTTGTTTGTTTTGGGTTTTATGTCACATCGACACAGTATAGGACTAGTCATATCGCGACATCCAGCTTTACTGGTGGAGGAAGACCTCAGGTGCCCTTCCGTGCATTATTTCAGGCACGAACGGGCACCTGAGTAGAACCACCGACCTTCCGTTTCGTAAGCTAGCTGGATAGCTTCCTCACATGAAAGAATCCAAAGTCCCTGTCGGGATTCGAACCCACAGCGGTGAGGGGCAAGTGGTTTGAAGTCAACGAGTTTAACCACTCGGCCACGGACTCCCCTACATACATTGAGAGACAATACCTAAGATATATTAAATATAAAACTAATAGACTTCAGAATAAGTTAACATGCATAGTTACATGCAAAACAAACAAAATCTTAGATATAATTTTTTAACAAAGCCTCAGAATTAGTTCACATATATAAATAGTGTATATATCTCAAAACCTCTTTATGAAAAGCCTCATTAAGACATTCTATACGGACAGCACTATTCATTATTCATTGTGCGGTATTAACAATGTGCTGAATAGCATACAGCGTATTAAGTGGCATTAAAGCTGATCATCAAAAATCTATGTCACACTTGTGGAGTATATTACAAATATATAATTACTAACAAATGCTAAGATATATTTTGCTACTATAGTAATTGAAATTTTGAAAATACTCAGTCTGATAATTTCAAAACAGTCTCTTTTGAAATGTAGAATAAATATCTTTTGAGTACATCATAACATGCATTATTATTATCTTTACTTCCTCCATAACTGATCGAAGAGCTTTTATATAATATTGAATATAATATGCATATTAAAATTTGTACAAATGATTATATATACAGTAAATATAAATACAAGATCTACAAGGTGTATAATATAAATCAGTAAAGAAAAAGGCATAATTAAAATACATGTATGTACAAACATTCATATATTTACTCATACTGAAAGATAACTAATGCAATTAATCTGTGATATCTATCGACAATTGTCAATTTAGAGAGAAAAAGAAAATAAATTAATGAACATTTGAAGCTACTTTTATGCATAGATATCAGGTTCATAGTGTCAACTCTAGATTAATGTATATATCAAGAGCTTGTTTAGTGTAACAAAATCACTTAGGTGAAGCCAAATTATTTAAGTATTTTAAAGTTACAATAATTTGAATTTTGAGGAAAGGGAAAGACAATGAATAAGAAAGGAATAATAACTTTTATAATATATATATGAATGCCAAAAACACATTAAGAAATTAACCTTAACCGAAACAAAATTATTAAGGCGATTAAGATGTGTTTAAGCCATGTCAGTTGTTGTTTTTATATAAATATAAAGGCACTTGTGAAAACAACTATCTATAATCTACATTGTCTATGATTTAAATTAAGCAACACCTGTTCGATAACCTTAAACGAAAACGAAACATTAAGGAGTGTTAGTTGTCTTGTGAACAGAGAGTAATGATATCACAAAAATGTACATTTATAATAGGAAAATTCATAAAACAACAATAAATAATAGAAAATATGTAACATTCAGTATTAAATCTTTATGTACACATTCATAACTCAATATAACTTAATGTAATGAAGTTATTCACAATCTGCTAATATCACAGTTTATACATTGTTCAGGTAGCCATGTTATAGACGCTGGCCAGGAACACCTTAAAACGTGATACTCTCAGGCTATAGTTCATGTCAAAAGAATCAAAACCTCTTAAACATTTCTAAAAGTTGTGATTCTGGTGAAAGGGAACATATGCCTAACATATGTTACAGGATGGACCATAATGTAGATCTGATACTCTCCATTTTCTCACAGAAGAAAACAAGGTAAATAGCATTAGTGGGTAATTTACAATTTGTACACATAGTTTCATAGCTTCTTGAGAACAATTTAGAAAGAAGTATGAATGCATAGACACATTGAATCTGATATGTTTTATACTGGCGACTGAATCTCCATAACATACAAGGTTCATACTTAAAGGGCAAGCGGGAGAAACTATATACACTGGCATCTCATAATATTCTATTGCACCATTCAAATTCAACAGAGTAGATAATTATGTCTAAAACACAGTATGAAGATATTGTAAATGTCACTAAAAAAATTGGCAGTGCTTTTTTTTGTTTAAAAACAACAAATTAACTTGACCTGAGATATTGTGTAGGGTGCGTCCCAAAAAAAATAGTTTTGCATTTACTTACTCAACTTTGACATTTTCAGTAAGAATATTTTAAATTTCAATAAATTTCTGCAATAAAAGTACTTCATTTTATTAAAGATGACCACAGTAAATCTTAATTATTTAATTTGCATAGACTAGTTATATTTCTCTAGTATAGTTGTACAAAAACAAAGGTACGAACATTAAAAAATCAATAACTATCAACATATACATGTATATGTACAAAATTTTACATGCAATTAAAACATTGTTATGCGTAATTCTAACATTTATAAACAGTTCGTTCAAGACTGGAAGTTGCGTTGAATAAAACTTTTTTTAAAAATCAATTAATGTTACCAAATCTTATAATAAACAAAAACTGTAAGTCTAAAATTTCAATCTCTATCTCAAATCACAGAATTAGCTTTCTGGAATACATTCAGTTAACCATGATTCTTTATTATACAACACTTATTAAAGATTTTACTATCTACAAAAAATAAAATAAAAATGTATTAAAATTCTTGTACAATTCTTGACAAATTGAAAATTTCACTTTAATTAAACAATAGTTATTGCTGTTGCTTGGCATCTGGGTTTCACTTCATCATATAATATAAAAAGGATAAATATTTCAACAATTTGATCAAACTTGTCCAAAAAATTCTCAAAGAGCATGCCAAGGCACATTTTAAAGTGGTGTTATGCTCATCAAAGTGCAAATGGCAAGAGCATTGGTAAAAGTCTAGAATAAAATTAACTTTACCTTTTTCCATAATTGTGTTCAATTTAATATATTACTATGCAAAATTAATCAATAATCCACTTAACCCACAGAAATTTTTTATAAATATTGCTCAGAATATGTATTGATAAATTTTTTTTAAAAAGCGGCGCAGTTTTTTTATAATTATATTTTAGGTAGTTTTTGTATTTTTTCCTTAATATCTTTCATTATCAAATATCGGTCAAGCACTTAATTATAATTAACAATCTTTTGAAAAATATTACTGATTCAACTCGTCAGCAAAAAATTGGGCATAACATCACTTTAAAATATTTTCTTCCACATGTAAAGAAGACTCAAAACAAATACAACTTGTGTAGATCGTGTATATATTATTAGTCCTACAGAATTTTGACAGGTTATATGGTCCTATATAAACAGTTGTTTTTATAATTATATAAGCTGAGCCGCTACATAAGGGTTATATTGCAAATAACCGTTTATATACAGCTATATAACCTTTTAGAAATCTTTATGACAAATTTATAATACAGAAAACTTCATTTTTCAAAGTAAAGCTGATTCCTTAATAAACTGACAGCAGCTGTGTATATAAAACTATATAAACATCACCATTATTCAATGAAAAACAATTCATTACAAACATGCAGTATTATAAAGTTACACAATTATCTGTAATGCTAGCATAATATATCCTATAGCTTCAGCTCTCAAACATAATATTCCTGTCAACTTAATCATGTACAATACTTCATACACAAAAATCAGGAGCAGAAGTTGAAATGGTCTAAATTTCCATAAAGATCTTTAACGCTAGCAGTTCTCAATACATTATATTCAGCCCTTAATCTGCTGAACTTGCATAATGGACTTTAATGCTCTAGTTTCAATTTTAAAACAGTCCATTTAAAGTTGAAACGTTTTCAATACACCAAAATGAAAAAGTCTAGCTTTTATCATACTGCACAGTTGTGTAATGCTTTAAGTTCCAGCAGGTTAGGAGTAAATTAAATCAGTACGTCTGAAAATAATTTACATAGTAAGAAGAAGTATATAGTATATGAACATCTCATCTGCATCTGAGAGGAGTCCACTCTATTTCGAAAAGCATCCAATTGTCATCAACATTAATTTTGATCATTCGAAGAAATTATGCTCGGCTTGCTGAAAAATAAGTTAGAAATTTGTTATGTATGCAACAATTCTCAATTTAATCTTTGATATCAGTTATAGTAATTGATTCTATGGCTTTGTGATTAACAAAGTTTTTTTTTCTTGGTTTTTGATTTTGAAAGATTGGGTCTCCTCCAATGTCACAGCACTTAATCGATAAACATAAAGTAAGAAAAAAGGACCAAGTTGGTTTTTAATAGTAAATGTTTTTCTTTTCTAGAGATATTAAAGCAACTTTCCACCTTTTAGTATGGAGGAAGACCACATATGCTCCTCTATGCTTTTATGCTTTAGGTCGGGCAGAAATGGGCAACTGAGTAGAACCACAACTTTCCTTAAGCTAGCTGGATAGCTTTTTTTTCATATGATAAAATCCAAAGTCCCTCACAGGATTCGAATACAGCGGTCAAGGGGAAAAGTTTGAAGACAGCAACCTTAGCCAAGTGGTTTGATGCCACTCAGCCACGGATGCCCAAGATGATTTTCTGAATAAGTACAGTGTTTTAGATAAAAAAAAAAGCATGCCAATATTAATTAACTTTAAGTTTACAATCTGTCTAGGTGGATCAGAGTCTTGCGTTTAGTATTTGTAGTGAGTTCAAATCCCACAGAGAGCCTATTTTTCTCTCATGTATTTTGCATCTTTGTTTTAGGATAATGAAACTTTTGAAAAACTTTAAACAAAGTTTGGTTATACTTGTTGTTCACATATGACTTTAATTCAGTTACAAACTGAAATGGCAAAACCCCAATTCCCTAAAAAATCTACCTTTTGTTCTAATCCTTGACAATCTTTCCGTAAGGACCATCAAACCCATACAGCAATGTTTTTTCATTGTCTTCTTCATCACCTTCTTCCACATAATCATTAGAGTCAGGCGGGTCTTTCTTTAGTTCCCATTTTCCTCCATTTTTTACCAATTTCAGTACAATTCTCTCATGAGCAGTTTTCTGTTCTTCAGCGCTATCCTTAAAAAGTTCTGGATCAATTAAAGTAAAGTTTGGGATTTTCTGAGGGGGTTGTCTCCTATCTTTTGCATGTGTTTCATGATGTCTTGGTGTTACAGAAAGCTGTTTATCCAACTGCACATTTGCAACTGCAGGTTTTGCTTTACTACTGACCTTTTTCTTTAAATTTAGTATAATCATATTATGATTATGATCACTTTTCACTCCTTCATTGTTAGCCCCTGAATCTGTTATAATGGCAAAGTTTGGTTTGTTCAGAGGTGGTGGTCCTACGGCACCTGCCTGTGCATGCATTTCATGACTTTTTGTGGTAGATTCATGAGTATTTTGTGGTACACTTTCCTTTCTGCTTAACCTTTTAATTCTCCCATTGCCTCTTACAGGACATTTTCCTTTCATGTCATATTTAACATCTTGGTTTGGACGATTGTTTTCAAAATGTGTATTTTTTCTACTTTTCTTAGACTTTGTTTCTTCTTGTGGTGAATCAACAGTTTCACTTTCTGATGTACTTTCAACAGATGATATGTCTGATACTTTACATCCGAGTGCATTGAACTTCCTTTTCCCTGTTTTAGATTTTCTTGCAGACTGCTGAGGATATTGTTTATCTATATTAGACTGATTTGTATGAAGATTGTCAACATTTGAATGTACTATACATTGATTATCATGTAACTGGTCTAAATCATTGTTGTCATCATTCAACTGCTCTACATCATGTTTACCTTTATTGAATTGATCTAAATCATGACTGCCCTCATTCAACTGGTCTACATCAAGGCTGCCATCATTCAAGTGGTCTAAATCATGACTGCCCTCATTCAACTGGTCTACATCAAGGCTGCCATCATTCAAGTGGTCTAAATCATGGTTGCCATCATTCAAGTTGTCTAAATCATGGTTGCCATCATTCAACTGGTCTACATCAAGGTTGCCATAATTCAAGTGGTCTATATCATGGTTGCCATCATTTAAGTGGTCTACATCAAGGTTGCCATCATTCAACTGGTCAACATCAAGGTTGCCATCATTCAAGTGGTCTAAATCATGGCTGCCATCATTCAAGTGGTCTAAATCAAGGTTGCCATCATTCAACTGGTCTACATAAAGATTGCCATCATTCAACTGGTCTAAATCATGGTTGCCATCATTCAAGTGGTCTACATCAAGGTTGCCATCATTCATCTGGTCTAAATCAAGGTTGCCATCATTCAAGTGGTCTACATCAAGGTTACCATCATTCAAGTGGTCTAAATCAAGGTTGCCATCATTCAAGTGGTCTACATCAAGGTTGCCATCATTCAAATGGTCTAAATCATGGCTGCCATCATTCAAGTGGTCTACATCAACATTGCCATCATTCAACTGGTCTACATAAAGGTTGCCATCATTCAACTGGTCTAAATCATGGTTGCCATCATTCAACATTTCTAAATCATGATTCAATTGTTGATTGTTTTCATTCACATTCAGTAGGTCTAAATCGTAATAAGTTGTCTTAGATCTGTCTGTAACATCCTCTTGATCTTCATTGAAATTACTTTGATTTTCTGAATGAGAGTCAAAAATGATTTGCATAGCATAACTAAGGATGACTACATGTACAAATCTTGTCATGTCAGAGGGATCAAATAGTTCAGGAGTATGGTATACTTTAAATGGAATACCAAAGAAATGACTGAAGGAGAAAGGCTGTTCCTCCCGCAATTTTCTCATAATACTATAATAGCGCTGTTCTGTAAAGCTTTGTGAGCAGCTGTCAGTCCTAGCTTTCTTGACTGGGTATTTTTCCCTTGTACTAGATTCATCTTCAATCTCCTTCCTTTTCTTTGAACCTTTTGGATGATCATAGACTAGTTCACATGCCTCGGCTTTTGGTGTTGGTTTGCAAATATGTAAATCTGTAAAACAACAACAGAAAATGATTTATTCTTAGATATACATGTATATATAAATCATGTGGTTCACTTTAAATTAAGATTTTAGATAGAAATGTATCAATACAACACTTATGCCTCTACTCTATGGTGTATTTCTATACAAGTAATATAACATGATTGCTAACTTTCACAAACCTGTGCATGAAGAAACTCTTGTTAATGATTACACACTTTAAAAAATTTTTCATCAACAGGTGTCACTATGATTCAGATCTAATGATCCCAAAGTCAATAATGGTCAACTGCTGGCCATGGACAATGTCCTTTAACTAAGTTGAATAAACCTTAACTTATTAAATCTCAAGTAACTCATTTGACCAGGACTTTACATGAAGTGCAATGTGGCATAGGCACATGACCAAGTGACCTTAAAATCAAAGGGTATGAGCAAGGTCTCCACCTAGTTGAACAAACATAAGACTGTTCACTACCAGTTATTGATCAGACAAGGATTTTTCACAGTGACACCGGCCATGTTACCTCAAAATCAATATTGGATACTTTCTGGCCATGAGCAAGGTCCCATCAAAGTTTCCAAGACTTTGGCTTATTACTAAGATTTTATAAAAAGTGCTTAACTGCTTCTTGTAAGCTAGTCCTTTGGCCCAATGACCTTGTAGGCTTATTCCTTCTCAAGTTATTAATTTGACAAACAAAAATTAAACAAATATCACTGTGATGTGGTGTTATTTCAAAATAAATAGTGCAATGTTCATGCCAGGTGACATATACCACAGCTTCGGTTGACAGGGATTACAAGACATACAAATAAACAGATGGACAAGCCCTTCAAAAGTATGCCCTAAAGCATGATAAAACCTGTTGGCAAACAATACCCCCAAATTTTCTTGGTAGTTAGATAGTTGATTTTGGTAGTGAACAAGTTTTAAGTGAATATCTAAGAAATAAACAAACTGAAAGACACAGATGCTTCTGCTATACATTATGATAGGACACTGAGTAGTATAAATAAAGATTTTATCCTAGCAATTTTGATAAATTTTGAGCTAAAACAATGCAGAATATTTTTACTATCCCACTGCTTTTTAAAAGAGGTGCCATTACTCCTTTACCAGGGTTTTGACATCTAAAAGTCTCTGCTATTTTTACCGAGGTCAAAAAGCAATGGTAATACAACTGACAAGACTGGTGCAGTATGACATGCTGATGTGTCATAAAAACTTAAATACTCACCTAAATTTTTACACTGGGCTTTATTTGATCTAGCTGGAACCACCTGAAATCAATTTAATTTCACATTTTGATTATAATTGCAAGAGACCCATGATCCAAAAGTTTAAAAACATAAAAATTTAAAAGTTACATATTAATCAACTCTAGACTTTAAAATGATAAAGAAATATTATTATGAATTAAATGAAAATCAACCTTTTGTGCTATATCCAGCCAGATTTTCATGATTGAGTAATTGTTGTTTTTTTTCAAAATAAAGATGCCAATTCTTAAAAAATGCAGAGAGGGAATGATTAAAAACTTTTCTTATAAGTTATAAGTCCATTACTATTTCAAATGGTACACAAACTGCAAAAAAATATTTCAAGTCCCTTCATGTCAAAAAATCAGAGTGGAGTCCCTTTAATATAATAGAATGCTCTTAATTATGATTTGTCTTGCTCTACAATTAAGGGAATACATGCTGGACCAAAAACAAAAGTGACAAAATTATTCAGTTTTTATTACTTCTTGTTTAGATGGGTTTTAAGCCAAATTTACTTTGATAATGTGTCAATTTTCAAGCTTCAAATTTACTTTTGGAAGAAGACCTTTAGCATATGTCCCTGCATGCAAAATTTCAGGCTCTGGCTTACACCTGAGTATAACCATCCTTTTTCACTAATAATTACTCAGTCTGGATACCATTCTCATATGGAAAAAAATTCAAAGACCCTAGTAACAGAATTCAAACCAACAGTGTTTATTGGATATTTGATCAGAGGCATTGGTGCCCATTTACCACTAAACCACCAAGGCCTCTGTTGTAACTATAATTAAAATGTATGGATATTTTACAAAAATCATCAGAATTTTCAAAAAGTAAATTTCGTCAAGAAATGTAACTGAGTAATTGTAATTTCTCTTGCCTTTTTGTAAAGTTTATCAGCACATCCTCTTGTTATACTGTAACTTTGAAAAAATTAAAGCATGTTTAAAAAAAAGATTGCATTTGTGAAAAATGCTAATTGCCACCGCATTAATACAACACTAAATAGTAATGTAGGAACAGATATTTTTTGTTTCTATACAATTGAAGATTGTCATAATGCATAGATCCCTGACCTATCTAATTCTTATTAACAGATTAGTGGTTAAATCTATTGTTATTCAAAAAAAAGATCAGAGTAGGAATAATATCAATGCAGTTGAGTCTAGTGAATTTGGTGGTGAAGGTCATATTTCACACAGCCTAAATTTCATGACTACATCAAAGGACAACACAGTAAGACACTTTGTCAAAATCTAGGTCGGCTGATATCAAAGTTCACTTTACATCTTAATCTGTGCACATGGTTCAAATTTCATAGCTGTACATCAAAGGACCAGAAAGTAGGTCACATCATCAAAATCTAGGTCACCTGATATCAAAGTTCAATTTTACAACTAAAACTGTGCACATGGTCAAAATGTCATTGCTGTACATCAAAGGACAAGAAAGTAGGTCACAGTCACCTTGGGCAAGGCAAAATTTTTACCCAAGGATTTAATTCAAAACACTCTTGATACAGGTCCACCAAACAACATTTTATGTCAAATATCTAAGCTTTAGCTTTCTCCAATTCTGAAAACATTTGTTTTATTTTCTGTTTTTACAATGTGTACATAATAAGAATCAATGCCCTAGGGCAGGGCCAATTTTGACAACAGGGGAAAAATTTGAACAACTTTGGTAGAGGACCTAAAGATGATATTATATAGCAAACATCAAAGCTCTATGCCTTGTACCTTCAGACAAAAATATTTTTTATTCTTTTACTATAGTCTACTCCACTTATAATGAGATCAGTTTTAACGAGGTAACGCTTATAACGTACATTCTACTGTGTTGCAGCCTTTTTCATTCTATTTTCCTTTCATTTTATATTGTTTATAACGAGATCGGTTTAAGCGAGATATCGGTTACAACCTACATTACGAACGTCGTTGGTTCTACTCAGGTGCCTGTTCGTGCCTGAAATAATGCACGGAAGGGCACCTGAGGTCTTCCTCCACCAGTAAAGCAGTAAAGCTGGAAGGTCACGATATGACCTATACTGTGTCGATGTGACGTAAAACCCAAAACAAACAAACAACCTACATATATTCGCCGTCCCATGCGTAATTTTCAGAATATTAACGAGGTCACATCATTGGCACTTTGTCTGCATCAGTTTGACACCTTGAGAAAAACAATGGTGACCAAAAACAAAGGTCAACTAGGGAGGAAATTATTGAGCAATTAGTGATCAAATGTGTCAGTCTTGTTTGTCAGCGTTCTGGGCTAAAGTGTCCTTTAGGTGACGAAATGTTATAACAAAACAATTTCATTGAGTGATTAGCACAAAGGAAGCCGTTTATTTTCATGTATATTTTAATAAACCAAAAACTACTGAGTGCAAAGAGTTACCTCACATTATGTACTCTTCAAAAAGGAGGTACCCGAAAGGGAAAGTAGAAATAAATGATGTTTGACTGTGTCTCATTTCTCAATTTGTTCTGTCCAGGTTATAACAAGACCCGGTTATAACGAGGAATCATGCAAAGTCCCGACGATCTCGTTATATGCGGAGTGCACTGTATGTACATATTGAAAATCAATGACCCCCCGGGCAGGGCCAATTTTGACCTCATGGCTATAATTTGAACAATCTTGCTAGAGGTTCACTACACAATGTTTCATGCAAAATATCTAACCTCTAGCATTTGTCAATTGCTAGAAGAAACTTTTTTAAAGTTTTTACTATATACATATAAGGAAAACCTATGACCCCTGGGGCAGGGCTGAATTTGACACCAGAGGCAAAATCTGAACAACTTTGGTAGAGTACTGATAATAACACATATCAAATATCAAACCTCTAAGCCTTGTATCTTCAGACAAGAAGGTATTTTATTTTGTTTGTTTGTTTGTTTCATTTTACGCCTTTTACAGTATTTCAGTCATATAGGCGGGTAGTTTTTAAACCATCGTTCCTGGAGAGTTACACCAGTACTAGACTACCTTCCTCCGCACTAAACTACCAAAGCATCTCCCAGGGATTGAACCCACTCCAGAGAGGTAACTGGATTAGAAGTCATCGACTCTAACCCCTCTTTAAGTTTTTACTATATGTACATATAGTGAAAATCAATGACCCCGGGGCGGGGCCGATTTTGACCCCAGGGCTATAATTTGAACAATCTTGGTAGAGGTCTACCAGTCAATGCATTATGCAAAATATCTAAGCTCTAGGCCTTTTTGGTCTTTACAAGAAGATTTATTAATTTTATTCTTATAATTCCTTTTAGTTGCCATGGCAACCAGATTCCTGCATGGAATGAAATTCTTTAAATCACTTTTGAAGCCCTTCACTCAAGGGTCAATCTTGCCAAGTTTGGTTGAAATGGGACTAGTGGTATTCACAAGAAGATTTTTAAAGTTCACTATATAATCTATAGAACACTAGTACAAACACACACACAAACACACACACAGGTGAATCACTAAATGCCACTGCATAGCAGATGCTGCAGTGGCATAAAAAACATAATTTATCACGATATGATTAATTATTTCCAGCTGAATATTAATTAAACAAACTATAGTCAGTTTGAAAGGTTGGTCCTGTTTTGTCCAAGTATAAACCAAATAAATATTCATCAATTAATGACTTTGTAGCACATATTATAAACTAAACAAGAGAGCCATGATGGCCCTGAAATTGCTCACCTGAATATAAACAAGAGGGCCATGATGGCCCTGAAGTCGCTCACCTGTATATAGGCCCCTGGAGCGGGGCCAGTTTAAACCCCAGGGCTTTTATTTGAACAAACTTTGTAGACACTCACTAGAAGATGCTTCGTGCTTAATATCTAAACTCTAGCTATTTGAGTTTTTTCAAAGAAGATTTTTTAAAGTTTTTGTATAACACATATAAGGAAAAGGAATGACCCCCGGAGCGGGCCATTTTAACCCCAGGGCTTTTATTTGAACAAACTTTGTAAACACTCACTAGAAGATGCTTCGTGCTTAATATCTAAACTCTAGCTATTTGAGTTTTTTCAAAGAAGATTTTTTAAAGTTTTTGTATAACACATATAAGGAAAAAGGAATGACCCCCGGGGCGGGGCCAATTTTAACCCCAGGGCTTTTATTTGAACAAACTTGGTAGACAATCACTAGAAGATGTTTCATGCTTAGTATCTAAAACTCTAACTCTTTTGTTTTTTTTCAAAGAAGATTTTTTAAGTTTTTTATACACATATAAGGAAAATCAATGACCCCCGGGGCGGGGCCAATTTTTGACCCCAGGGCTTTTATTTGATCAAACTTGGTAGACACCCATAAGAAGATGTTTTCATGGTAAATATCTTAGCTCTAGCTCTTTGGGTTCTTTAAAAGAAAATTTTATAAGTTTTTACTATATGCATATAGGGAAAAATCAATGACCCCCTGGGGCGGGGCCAATTTTGACCCCAGGCTTTTATTTGAACAAACTTGGTAGATACCCATAAGAAGATGTTTCATGCTAAATATCTTAGCTCTAGCTCTTTGGATTCTTTAAAAGAAATTTTTTTAAGTTTTTACTATATGCATATAGGGAAAATCAATGACCCCTGTGGCGGGGCAGTTTTTTGACCCTATGGCTTTTATTTGAACAAACTTGGTAGACATCCATTAGAAACATGTTTCATGCCAAATATCTAAGCTCTAGCTCTTGGGTCTTTTTAGAAGAAGATTTTTTTAAGTTTTTACTATATGCATATAGGGAAAATCAATGACCCCCTGGGGCGGGCCAATTTTGACCCCAGGGCTTTTATTTGATCAAACTTGGTAGACACCCATAAGAAGATGTTTCATGGTAAATATCTTAGCTCTACCTCTTTGGTTCTTTAAAAGAATTTTTTTAAGTTTTTACTATATGCCTATAGGTAAAATCAAAGACCCCCTGGGGCGGGGGCCAATTTTGACCCCAGGGCTTTTATTTGAACAAACTTGGTAACATCCATTAGAACATGTTTCATGCCAAATATCTAAGCTCTAGCTCTTTGGGTTTTTTTAGAAGAAGATTTTTTTAAGTTTTTACTATATGCATATAGGGAAAATCAATGACCCCCGGGGTGGGGCCAATTTTGACCCCAGGGCTTTTATTTGAACAAACTTGGTAGACATCCATTAGAACATGTTTCATGCTAAATATCTTAGCTCTAGCACTTTGGGTTCTTTAAAGAAGAAGATTTTTATAAGTTTTTACTATATGCATATAGGGAAAATCAATGACCCCCTGGGCGGGGCCAATTTTGACCCCAGGGCTTTTATTTGAACAAACTTGGTAGACACCCATAAGAAGATGTTTCATGCTAAATATCTTAGCTCTAGCTCTTTTGGATTCTTTAAAAGAAAATTGTTTAAGTTTTTACTATATGCATATAGGGAAAATCAATGACCCCTGGGGCGGGGCCATTTTTTGACCCTACGGCTTTTATTTGAACAAACTTGGTAGACATCCATTAGAACATGTTTCATGCCAAATATCTTAAGCTCTAGCTCTTTTGGTTTTTTAGAAGAAGATTTTTTTTAAGTTTTTACTATATGCATATAGGGAAAATCAATGACCCCCTGGGGCGGGGCCAATTTTGACCCCAGGGCTTTTCTTTGAACAAACTTGGTAGACACTTGCTAGAAAGATGTTTCATGCCAAATATCTCAGCTCTAGCTCTTTGGTTTTTTTAGAAGAAGATTGTTTAAAGTTTTTTCTTTTGGTTGCCATGGCAACCAGAGTTCTGCATGGAATTAAATTCTTTGAACAACTTTTAAAGGTGACCACCAAAGGAACATTCCTGTGAAGTTTGGATGAAATTGGCTTAGTGGTTTATGAGGAGATGTCATTTAAAGCAAAAGTTTACGGACGGACGGACGACGGATGGACGGACGGACGCCGGACGAAAAGCGATCACAAAAGCTCACCCTGTCACTTTGTGACAGGTGAGCTAAAAATCCTCATGACAAGGAACAGTTAATATTGCAAACTATAAACAATGGCAGATATAAAATCTGAACCTTAAACTGATATCACAAAGTTCATATTAGACAATTGCAACATAATGTCTGGAACCATTATCAAGGAACAGTTATGCTCAATTGACTACCGCCTAGATTGTGCAGTTCACTTTGGACTGGACGAGGTTCTAGATGTCTCGGGACTAGCTGGGAGTAGAGCTGTTGGTCAGCTGTCCATGTTAGCCCTCATTTATACATCTTTTAAGCTTTATCGGAGCTTGACCTAACAATGACTGCTGCATGTGAGCCTGTTTTTTTTCTCATAGGAACTGCACCTAATTAACTGTTTTTTCGCTACTACTCCAATCAAAAATTGTCTTTCAAGATGCTGTTCGGCCTAAAGTGCTGACAATAATCTAAAAGAATTCTTAAGTTAAATTGAAATAGAGTGAGGTACTGAATAGGAGTTTTAAACACAATATTTATACATCACAACAGCAGACGTCAAGTGCCGTGTGGCAGCGTAATAAGTTGCCCCGTACTTCACTTCAGCGTTGCTATATTTTTCTGGTCCTTCTGGGTAATAGAGTCTAGCACTTTAAGTGTTATACTGATAGTCCTTCTTTTGTAGGATCTGAACAGATTCTCTTACCAGTGCACGATCTTATTTCCCACATGGAACAGAGGATGGCTATTGCTTGCCTTCGATACATTAAACATTTTTCACTACTATTTTAATGCTAAGCGCCAAGCCAGGAGCTGTTAGTACCATTTTTCATGTCTTTGGTATCACATGGCTTGAACTAAAAAAACTACTTCAGTCAAAGAAGACGGTCTACTTAAAGCGTTATGGAGGATATAAATTTATATAGAATATTTAAAATACATCAGCATAATGCTACAGGATAATGTGTCAGTAAGATAGAAATTGACTAATTTTATTGCATTTAACCCAGGGTTTGAAAGATATTTTTCTACACGATCTCTAAATATATAATATTTTGGTGCATATTTAGGGTAACTGATAAATGATGTAAGTACTTATGTAGTTTTATCGTTTTTCTTAATCATACTAACTTAATATCTGGATATTTATTCCAGTATATGATTTTTGCTTATAATCTCACCATGATTCTTACAGAAATCAAAAATGTATTTCAAATGCACACATAGATACAAGTTCTTCGAGTTGCATTGTAAGATACCCAAAACACTTACATTATTCTTTAAATAAAGCATTCCAAAAGGCACAGAACACTATTGTTAAGAACTTTTTTGGCAAAGATCTTATCCGATTTATGATAATATCAACATTATTTGAAAAATGTTTAAGTGTATCGTCAGTGAAAGACGGGATCTGGGCTTTAATTCTGGTTTTTATCTGAAACTAAAAAGATACATAAAATGGTTTACTGAGACGATGTACATATTGAACAAATGCGAGTACATATGGTGGTCAGGGGTATTGATGGGACATCTCACAGAATATACCGACTTAAAGTAGAGCCAAAGGAATAATATTATTCAGGACAAAAACAATATCACGTAATACATATACAAATTATCGTTGAATATGCTAGTGTTATCCGTTACTTAGAAACCATGTTTATTATAAAATGTTAGATTATTTTGAGATTTTCCCTTTATATAACTTGTCCTTGATCCTCAATCCCCGTTCCTCATTATAAACCGCAAATATCTATTTGTTAAATTGTATCTAAAATTGGGCTTGTGTAAACATTTCTGGTTGCTATTGCAAAAGGAAAACAACTGTTCCGAAAGTTGTGTACATGTAAGGAAAACTAATGACCCCCTGGGGCAGGGCCAATTTTAACCCAAAGGCTTTTATTTGAACAAACTAAGTTGCCAATCATTTGAAGCTGTTTCATACTCTAGCTCTTTGGCTTTTTTTTTTTTAAAGAAGATTTTTAAGTATTTACTATATACGTATAAGGAAAATCAATAACCTCCTTGGGCATGGTCAATTTTGACACCAGGGCTTTTATTTGAGAAAACATGAAAGATACCCATAAGAAGATTGTTCATGCTTTATATCTAACCTGTAGCTCTTTGGGTTTTTTAAATAAAGATGTTTTTTGGTTTTTACTTTTATTTTATATCTAACCTTGAGCTCTTTGGATTTTTACAATGAAAATGTTTTTTTGGTGTTTACTAATATATAATAAGGAAAATCATTGACCCCCTGGGGCTGTGCCAAATTGACCCAATGGCTTTTAAAAAGAAGACTTTTTAAGTTTATACTATATACATATAAGGAAAATCAACAACCCCGGGGCGGATCTAATTTTTACACTGGGCTTTTAGTTTGAACAAAATTTGGTAGACACTCACTAGAAGATGTTCCACACCAAATATCTTAGCTCTAGCTCCTCTTGGGTTTTTTAAAAGAAGATTTTTTTTCCATGGCAACCAGAGCTCTGCATGGAATAAAATTCTTTGAACAATTTTAAAGGTGACCATCAAAAGAACAATCCTTTGAAATTTAGATGAAATTGGCTTAGTCGTTCACAGATGGACAAAGAACGGAGGATGAACGCCGGATGAAAAGAAATCACAAAAGCTCACCATGTCACTTTGTGACATGTGAGCATAAAAAGAGACATTACAGTTTTAAATCATAATTACTTCAGTCAGTATGCCGATTAAGTCCAACAGTGATGTCAATGCATCAAATTTGTGCAAAAACGATCTGATCCAGGTTTACAGAATTAATATAAATTTTCAAATTTGTCAACAACAATGTTAGGTCAATGTCATAATTGACAAACCAGTATACTCACATTGCAACAATTATTGTGCTGAGAAAGACGGAAGGGAAATAACTAACTCTTAGAAAACTGTCTAGCAATAACACCGTAGGGAACGTGTTACAGTATCGCCTTTTTCGGTTACAGTATAGAATTTTCAAGATGGAGGATTATTTATGGGAAGAGGTGCAGGTGATTTTTATTCAGGTCCATACTACTAGTAATTTAGTTTCTAAAAGTTGTTTTTGTGCTTTTCTTGTAAGGAACAGAATCCGGTATCTAGTCATATATTTCTTCAGAACCTGCCCGCAGATTTTATCTTTATATTGTCTCATAAATGTGCAGATTTGACCCAGTTTGAAAATTTTTGAATCGAGAGACCCAACGCATTTTTTCCTCATTCCGACATTTTTTTAAGCGTGCCTAGATAAAGTAAATCTACATAACGTTAGTTCCTTTGTGTTTAGAAACGTTTATAAAAATAAATGACCATTTGAAAAACCTATTTTCCTGTTGTTAAAATGCGTTGGGGAAAAAATAAACAATGTTACAGTATAAAGAGCGTAGGTTAATTTTTGAAAGGGTTACAAGGCATAGACCTTAGCGACTTTGATACAATTTTTTACAGTTTATACCAGATTTTCGGTACAGTTTAGATACTAATTTCAAACACAGTTCGTGTTCCAATAAAACCTTTCTAGAAAGGTTGTATTAAGCAAAAAAAGTTTTATTTTTGCTATTTTCCTTACTTAAGTTTCAGATTGAGACTTTTGCAGAATAAGTAAATGTTCTAAGTAAGGACTGTTTTTCAAACGAACAACAGGAACATTTATCGATTGAAAAAGAAGAAAGATTATTGCCTTGATTTCATTACACATTATAATAATGCCTATTAGTAATAAAATAGAGAAAAAGAATCCTTAACAGTCCAACACGGAAAACATGAAAAATGTTGCATTTGATTAACCTGTTCATGGACGGTAGTGGTAACTGCAAGCTACGCCTCCTAGCGCCGGCTTCAGCAGAATTCACATTAAACATGAACTGGTACACTTTAGATTTTTTAACATCTGTGGATGTGTTCATATGGCGGTTATCATGGAACCTTCAATGTGACACGTTATTGCCATTCTATGAAAAGCGGCATATCACTCCCAGGTAAAAAATTTCGGGTGCCCTAAACGAGAATACAATGAGTGAAACTAAATAAAATGAAATGTTGAGAGAGGATCGCAGGTTATGAAGCCTACATACCATAGATAAAGCTGTCAAAAGACACAATTAACAAGCAGGCAATACCCTAAGAATGATTAAACAGTGAGCAATATTTCAACCTTAAATTTTATTTTAAGTTGGAATTTCCATCTACCATAATGTATTTTGTATGTATTTAAAAGGATTTGTTACGTTTGGCTTTCTTGGATTTTAAGTTTCAACGACACTGAGGTCATGTGAAAACATTCCTGCTTTAGTGTAAAGAAAGACCCCAGAATCCCTTTGTGAAACATTTCAGACCCGAGTATGCACCTGACTAGAACCACCGACCTTCCGTAAATTAGCTTGATAGATTCATCACATACAAAGAATCCAAAGTCATGATTGGATTTCAACTACAGCAGTAAATGAAAGATAATTTGAAGTCGACGGCCTTATGCCGACCCTGCCACTATTATGTACCTTCATCAGGCTCAATAGAGAAGATATTGTAATTGTCTGACCTTAATTTATACTGTATAACTTTCAATATTATTTTCTTTTTCAAAAACATGAAAACTGCTATACAGAATGTCTGAAATAAGAAAAAACGACTTTTAATTTAATAATGACAAAATAATCGTAAATTCAACAAAGAAGCATTCGAAATGACGCCATGATCATGATTTGATTTGAATGCTTTAGGTTCGAAAATGAAGGGTCTTTAAACATTGCCTTTTTTCAAAATATATAATTTGGGTTTTCGTATCTCCGATTGCAACCGAAACCATTTGAACAACTAATTGGTAGAAAGTCATGTAAATTTCATCACATTTAGTCAAGTAGTTACTGAACGGATGAGATTGAACACACATGTGTACGACAGACGGACGAATAGCAATCGGGCTAATAAGCTCACAGAGATTTAAAAGTCTATGTAACATTCATACATTTTACCTAGAATATATAGAAAATATCGAAGTCTAAACTGTAACCGAAATATGAGTATAAACTGTAACAAAATCGGATAGAAATCGCTAGGTCTATGCTGTAACCCTGCACAAATCACCTCGCTCTATACTGTAACATTGTTTATTTTTTCAAACGCAATTAACGAACAGGAAAATAGGTTCAACTGATCATTTACTTTTATAAATGTTTCCTAACATAAAGGACTAACGTTTTGCAGATTTACTTTTTCTAGGCATCCATAAATAATGTCGAAATTGGAGAAAAATGTATTGGTCTCTCGATTCAAATTTTCAAACTGTCAAATCTGCATATTTATGAGACAATATATCGATAAATTTGGGGTGCAGAGTCTGAAGAAATATATGACTAGATACCGGATTCTGTTCCTTACAAGCATAGCACAAACATCTTTAAGAAACTAAACTACTTGTAATATGGAACGGAATAAAAATCACCTACCTGTCCTCCCAACAAATAATCCTCCATCTTGAAAATTCTATGCTGTAACCGAAAAAGGCGATACTGTAACACGTTCCCTACGGTGAATAACTTAATAGCAAGTTCTTGCTACAGCATTAACAGTTACCCTGGAGCCAGATTTTCTCATCTGTTCCTGCAGTATATGATTCTTGCAGTATCTTTGAAACTGTGTATTCAAACTGGCCTTCTGAGCTTTTATTGTTTATTGGAACACAATTCTGTGTTGTAATAAACTAAGTATTTCAATAATTTTATCTTGGAAAAGTGCATCATATCACTGTAAAGCCTTCTTCAAAACAAAATAAAATGATAATTTGAATCTTTCATCAATATAACAAGAGCCCGGTTTGAGCCGGGTGATGCTCCCCGAATAGGTTTAGGTACAGGAAAGTACACCTCATGTAGTTTCAGAGTTATGTCCCTGGAAAAAGTTCAAAGTGCAATAATTCCAAAATTAGGCAAAAACAGAGTTATGTTCTTTGCACTGCAATTCTAATTAATGTGATCTATCAACCTACAAAGTTTCTTGATGATATCTCTTATGATTTCCAAGTTATGTTCCGGACAACTTCAAAAAGTAAAAATAAACAAAGGGCAATAACTCCAGAATTAGGCAAAGCAGAGTTATGATTCTTGTGCACTGCACATCTACCCATTGAGATCTATCTACAAAGTTTCATGTTGATAGCTCTTATAGTTTTACTGCTATGTCCTGGACAAGATTTTTCTAAAAGGGGAGATAATTCAAAAATGAGGCTTAACAGAGTTATCGTTCTTTTGCAATGCACCTCTACTCAATGAGATCTATCTACCTACAATGTTTAATCTTGATATCTCTTATACTTTTAGAGTTATGTCCTGGACAAAGTTAAAAGTGTTAAAATTAACAAAGGGCAATAACTCCAAAATTAGGACAAAAAGAGTTATTGTTCTCATGCACTGCACATCTACCTATTGAGATCTATTCACCTACAAAGTTTCATGTTGATATCTCTTATAGTTTTAGAGTTATGCCCTGGACAAGATTTTTCTATAAGGGGAGATCATTCAAAAACTGGTCAAAATAAGAGTTATGGTTTTTTGACAATGCACTCCCCCTCAATGCCCTCTACCACTGTTTGAAGTTTCAACAAATTATCTCCAAGGGTTTTCAAGTTATGCTCCGGACAAGACAACGGACGGACAGGCGGACAGACGGACAAGGCGTTGACTATATGCTCCCCCCCCCCCCCCCCCCGAAAAATTTCGGGGAGCATAACAAAGGTATAAAAACTTTAATCCATTCATATGTAGTCAAGTATTTACCTGAAAACAAGGTCTGGAGTATTTGGTGTTTCCTCACAATGTACTTTCTTTTCCTCCTCACAAAATTGTTCCTTCACATTATTCCCTGCAACTTCCTCAAAAGTTGTCTGTTCAACTCCAATGCACCCTTCATATTCTGTGTTAACCATTGTCTGTTCTTTCTTCACAACTTCACCATCAGAAACTGGTTGACCAACTTCTGATTTTTGTTCAATCACAGAGGAAGAAGATTTTTCATTAGAATAAGAAAAACTAAAATAACAATGTAAATTCTCCTACAATATGAACATTGATGATAAATTATTTGCACTAAGTCTATTTCCTTAAATAATGGCCACTACCTTTATCATAGAAAGTGCTAAGTGTTAAGAGGATCTGAGATATGTCTTCATTTTCTATTAACTACAGCAATGACAAAATCAAAGCAAACCTGAAATTCCTACTTACTTTTTACTTTCTACTCTCTAACAATACCAACCTGTTTTTCAACAAGTTACTGCTACTATTTTCTCAAAGACAGACATGTGCCACACCAAGCTAGAACTTGAGCTCCTCTGAGGTGGGCAACATAGTACACTCATTGGCAAATTTGAAAGAAGGTACCAAGGACAAAAATAATTAATATGGCATAATTTTGTCAGTGATAAATTGATGGATACATACATAACATACATGCATGCCAAATTGAAACGAAGTCACTAAAATCCTACAAAAGTTATCCTGCTGGGTTATAACAATTACTTGAATAACTAAAATGAAAATAACTTAAGTTTTACCTGTTGAATAATCTGCTGTTGTTGGCACCACAGCAACCCTCTCATTGTCAGTTTGTATCTCTTCCTCATTTATCTAAACATAAAAATAACAGAAAATATAAGACGTCCTTTATAATATAATTCAAGTATTTTTTCCAGAACATTATCCAACAGGACCACAAGATGAAAATCTCAATGATAAAGTGAGGACATATTCAATGATAAAATGATAAAGTGAGGACATTCTTAATGATAAAGTGAGGACATATTCAATGATAAAATGATAAAGTAAGGACATTCTTAATGATAAAGTGAGGACATATTCAATGATAAAATGATAAAGTGAGGACATTCTTAATGATAAAATGAGGACATAGTTAATGATAAAATAAGTGAGGACATTCTTAACTAGAACTATCGCTGATTGCGATTCATATCCCCACCAATGTCCTTGACAGAAGACGACTTGGAAAGGTGGTTAAGGGAATAACTTAAGTTGCACAAATACATAAAAAGAAATTATCTCTGGTGAAAAAAAGACTAATTGTACAGGTAATTGTATACATATCTATTATCAAATCATGTTCAAAACAGTTTCAAATAACCTTTCATTTTCCCAATATACAGTGTACTTTACTTTTTATAAGTCAATTTTTGACCTTCAAGTGTGGCCCTGACCTTAAGTTGGCACAAGGGTAAGATGGGTTCTGCACATCGCCCAATTGGGGTGAACATTTGAGTAAAGTTTGAAGAAAATCCTTCCATTAGTATAGAATTTATAGAGCGGACACAACATATTGTCTAGTATTGATTGTATGTAAATTAAAAGACTTAAAAAGGGACATAACTTTGTCAAAATGCAATACAGAGTATGAAACTTGACCTGCATATCGTAATTGTGACACCTCATTTATCTTTTAGGTTTCAAGCAAATACCTGTGCTAGTTTCAGAAATATTCAAGGACATGTTAAAATTAAAGAACGTTTTCTTAGTCAATTTTTGACCTTCAAGTGTGACATTGACCTTAAGCCTGCACAAAGGTGACATGAATTCTGCACATAACCTTGTTTAGGTGAACATTTGAGTAAAGTTTGAAGAAAATTCTTCCATTAGTATAGGATTTATAGAGCAGACACGACATATTATCTAATATGTAATTGTATGTAAATTTGAAGATTAAAAAGGGGCATAACTTTGTTAAAATGCAATACAGAGTTATGAAACTTGACCAGCATATCTTAATTGTGACACTTCATATATATTTTAAGTTTCAAGCAAATACCTTTCCTAGATTTAGAAATATTCAGATATATGTTAAAACTTAAGATCATTTTTCTAAGTCAATTTTTGACCTTCAAATGTGACCTTGACCTTAAGCCGGCAAAAGGGTGACATGGGTTCTGCACATTACCTTGCTGAGGTGAACATTTGAGCCAAGTTTGAAGAAAATCCTTCAATTAGTGTAGGACTTACAGAGCGGACATGACATATTGTGTAATATTTGACTGTTTGATATTTGACCTTCACTTGTGACCTTGACCTTAAGCTGACACATGGGCAACATGGGTTCTGCACATCCCCTTGTTGAGATGAACATTTGAGCCAAGATTGAAGAAAATCTTTCAATTAGTGTAGGACTTATAGAGCGGACACGACATACTGTCTAAAATTTGATTGTTTGATAATTGACCTTCAATTGTGACCTTGACCTTGAGCTGACACATAGGCAATATAAGTTCTGCACATCCCCTTGTTTAGATGAACATTTGAGCCAAGTTTAAAGAAAATCTTTCAATTAGTGTAGGAGTTACAGAGCGGACACGACCTACTGTTTAATATTTGATTGTGTTTGATATTTGACCTTCAATTTTGACCTTGACCTTGAGCTGACACATGGGCAACATAGGTTCTGCACATCCCCGTGTTGATGTGAACATTTGAGCCAAGTTTGAAGAAAATCCTTCAAGTGGTATAGGAGTTATAGAGCGGACACGAAAATGGAGACGGACGGACGGATGGACCGACCAACTCGACAAAGCGAAACCATTATAGCCCCCCCCCCATTTTGTGGTGGGGGTATAATGATAAGTATAGGACACACCCACACCACCCTTACCCCTCCTTTGAGTATGTACCAATAATGCAGGTTTTTTTAAGGATTTTGAAAACATGACCCATACCCATGGAATTGGGAATTTTAGCGGTGTTTTGTTAAGAATTGGGAAAAAATGCATGACTGAAATTTTACAATGATTAAATGGATGCAAACAATAAATGTCCATGATGGCATCTTCAAACATTTTAAGGACTATTACAGTGAAGGAGCCCTGATTTTCAAAGATTTTAGAATTGTTATTCAATATTTTTATTTTGTTACTTTCAATTGGTAAGTTTTTTCCTGTGGATTGGCAAAATAATATACTATTTTCAATTGGGAATATGACCCAATAACGGCTATAAAATAAGCCAAAAAAAATCCCTGTAATGACAGTTCCCATCCATATTACTAGAGCGCATACTAAACTATTCTCAGTGCTTAATAGATAAAATGAGGCATAAGATTGTTTAAACCTCCTCCAGGTTGAGGTTATGATGGTGAATAAGTGTGAAAAAATCTAAAAGGTGTCAATAATGTCAATGTACTTTAAAATTATCTGCTGTGGTACGCAAACTTTAAACATAAATTCTTATTCCAAAAAGGGGTATAATTCCATCTAAACATTTGATACTTGTGTACATGTTTGGCCCATGCAAGTGAAAAAGTGTACAAAGTTTCAAAGTCAAATGTCAATGGAATTTGAAAATATTTAAGGTGGTACAAACATTAATGTAAAAGTTGAAAAAGGGGCATTTTTCTGTCAAAATGCTTGATACAGTGACCTCCTGTGTACAGGTTGGTTAACATGTGTGTTAAGTTTCAAAGCTATATGTCAATGGACTTTGAAAATATTTAAGGTGGTAAGCAAACTTTGACATAAGTGGTTATGCCGACCCCGACTCTCAGGTGACTAGGATAGCTTTACTTATTCTTCAAATTATAAGTCCAGCTAAAAAGTATTCATTGGAATCCAAGACTTGATTCCTTATTTCACCTCTCTCCCCTTCCTTAATACCATTGTTTGTTGGGAGTAAGCCCGAAGGCCATACAAATAAGAATACAAGTCAGTGACTCAGTCTGCTTGACTTTTAATATAGTTTAGATGTTGTTGTTGTTTATTTCAATGCCTGATTTTTCTTTCTGTTTTAAAGGCATCACTAAAATATACACACATTATTTGCAAAGTACATGTAGAAGATTACAGCTGGATTTTTTAAAGAAATTAAATACATTTGGTAAAAAATATACCACTATGCATATTTTCACTGATAATAATTAGTCTTGTCAGATAAAAAAGTATTCAGGTATGAAATGCATTGTTCATTGCAACCCTTTTTTTGGCAGCATTTCACACCGACACTAAATGATAAAGAAGAGGAAAAACAGAGTTGAAAATGAAGATACTGAACTAAATATAAACACAAAAATACTATCATGTGAAAGTGTCATTGTAATGATCATAATGTTGTGTATGTTTCAACTACATTAGTTAATATATGCAAATTTTTGTGAAAATAAATTCATCATGAATTAAAACTTACCACAGTGCCACTTTGTTCCTCTGATGATGATGGGAAGTCAGGGAAAATTTTTCTGAAATCACAAAAAATATGGTCCTCAAACTGCATTTCATGTATTTACGATTCCTGACGACAAAAAAGTTTACTTTCAGCATAATTCAGTCCTTCCTGGAGAAAGTGATCAAGTATGTTAAAGTTCTAAGAATTCAACTATCAGGCTTAACAGTACGGCGGAGTAGCAGAGTGATTAAAACACCGAACTAGTAATCAAAAGATCACTAGCTGTGTTGGTTTAAATCCCGTCAGGGGCAAGCCCTTGTTTCCTTGAGCAAGAAACTTTACACTCATTGAGTAGTTGGTTCCATGAACAGATTCTTAAGTTTGCATATAAGCTTATAGCTTTTAACACAAACTAAAATAAATTTTATATAAACAAACTATCATTCTTCATAGCATTACAAATGTTACCTAATTTTACGAAATGACATACTCGTGCAATTATTTAACCTTCAGCTTTATGACCACCAACTTAATTTCAAGTGAGAACAAACATAAATTAAATGTCAATTAAAACTAGAACGGTTTTTGTCAAAAAAACATATGTCTCCAAAACTATGGATGGTCACTCATGTGAAGTTTCATTGAAATCCCATCAGTAGTTTGACTTGTGAAGGCCGGACAAGATTTTATATTTATAGCTCTGACGGCCATTTTGTGCAGCAAAGCGGAACATGCCCCTGATGTGCACAACTAGGTACTGATCACTTCTGTAAAGTTTGGTTGAAATCCCACCAGCAGTTTGACCTGTGAAGGCCGGACAAGATTTTTCTACTTTAAGCTCTGGCAGCCATTTTGTGCAGCAAAGCGGATTGTGCCATTGATGTGCATTACTAGGGATGGTACTGATCACTCCTTTTAAGTTTGGTTGAAATCCCGCCATTAGTTTGACCTGTGAAGGCCAGACAAGATTTTTCTATTTTGAGCTCTGGTGGCCATTTTGAGCAGCCAAGCGGAACGTGCTGGTATTGTGAACAACTAGGGATAGTACTGATCACTTTTGTGAAGTTTGGTTGAAATCCCACCAGTAGTTTGACCTGTGTCAGGCTGGACAAGATTTTTCTATGTTTAGCTCTGGCGGCAATATTGTGCAGCCAAGCAGAACGTGCCGGTATTGTACTAGGGATGGTACTGATCACTCCTGTGAAGTTTGGTTGAAATCCCACCAGTAGTTTGACATGTGAAGGCCGGACAAGATTTTTCTATTTTAAGCTCTGGCAGCCATTTTATGCGAGATTGAACATGTTGGTGATGTGCACAACTAGGGATGGTAATAATTGATCACTCCTATGAAGTTTGATTGAAATCCCACCGGTAGTTTGACCTGTGAAGGGCGGACAAGCTAAATGTGGACAGACGTACGGAAGCTCTAACAGGACAGTAATAATGTGGCTAATCTATTGTTCTCTGTATTGTTCTTTTTAGCCACACAAAAGAAAATAGCCACATAAAAGCATAACGGAATGAAATGCATCAAAGAGAAAGAACAGTTACCTTAAATTGTCCCTATAGCCACATTATTACTGTCCCGTGAGAGCTGACGGACAACCGGATATATTTACAAAATGATCTTTTTGGCCATTTTTAGTCGCACAAGGCTTATCCTTTTCCCTTATATAGAAATGTTTTGACGACTTCCCCCCATTGCCATGGTAACAGGAAATTTATGATTGAGCATGCTGTTACAGAGGCTATGGCCTTAGTCAACATTTGTGCCAAGTTTCATCAGTATTGAACTTGTAACAGGAGGCTTTTCAATGAAAACAGTCATTTTTCACAATATGCTCATGGGGTAAAAGGTTAAAAAAAGACACACAAGTAAAAACGGAATGAATAGGATCAAAGAGAATTTACTGTTATACCCATTGTTTTCCAAGTCGGACCGACAGACTGACGGACAGAGGGCATAGGCAAAAACAATATGTCTCCCAAAAATTTTGGAGACATAATGAATTTTGTTGAACAAAATTTTTAATCATTGATGATAACCTATTTACAACTTACATCTAAGTGACATTTTTCAAGCTGAGTTGTTTCCCCTTTACAAATGTTTATTGATTAGCTGATACATATAGATTTATTGGAGCTAATACAGTGCTGTAATTTATATATTTAAGTACCTTCTTAAGTAATCAAAGTGCCTATGATTTAAAGCAAAATTATCAACCTAACCTGAATCTATATTGATTCTCAGGTATTAACCTTCAAATTTAAATGTCATATTTTACATGTAGTGACCTTGACATTACCATAGCCAATGTCATAAGTAAACTGAAAGTTTATCCAAATAAATATGTTATAGTACTTGAGTAAATTTCAACAGACACTTCCAATAGTCTTCAAGAAAAAACAATACATTTTTACTTACTTTTCAAGCTTGTGATCCGACATTCTGTCAAACTTTTGCTTCTGTTAAATGTGACCTTCTTAAGTGCGGTGTACCTATAAAAAAGGCCTGAAGTGAAACTAACAATCGACAGTTACTTAATAAGCGCGCGAACATTTGAATAAAGATAAATATTGATAAAGAACCCTCATAAATTGTAAACGCTCAAGTAACATATTATATTACAAGTTACAACTCCCTACTTGAAATACCATTCATAAAACAATAACTTTATGCAAGCCTGGTCATTTTGTTTTTTGTATGTTAAAAAACATTACTCGAGTTAAAGTTTGAAATGATATTACCATTCACAAGTCAAAGCCACAGTTTAAACTGGCATGCAGTTATGATTGTATTGAAAATATAAATACTACATTATGTTTAAATATTAAGTATGCCCTAGATACTGATAAGGGCAGTATTTATAATATCAAATTACAAATTTGGTTAAGTGACTTAACGGACCAGTGACTTATGGTCAAAATCTAATTAGTAACAAGCAAATTCGTTGAATTTATATCCCCTGACGAGTACTGGTTATTATTAACACAACAACTGAAGACATAAGGCTTTATTTATATATTAATCATGTTAAAATGTCTGACCGGAACAAGGCGACAATATGTGCATCTCCTCTTGGTATTGAAGGTTCCAATAAAGTTTCAATGAATTCCAGCCAGTAGTTGCAGAGAAGTAGCGAGGAAACAAATATTTTTCTATATGCATACTGCATAACAAATCAAGGGCCATAACTCTGAGTTAAAGTGTCTGACCCCAACAAAACAATGATATGCGCATCTTCTCTTGGTATTGAAGGTTTCCATAAAGTTTCATTGAATTCCAGCCAGTAGTTGCAGAGAAGTAGTGCGGAAACAATTTTTACTCTACTGGTATATGCATACTACATGTACATAACTAATCAAGGGCCATAACTCTGAGTTAAAGTGTCTGACCGGAACAAGGCGACGATATGTGCATCTCCTCTTGGTATTGAAGGTTCCCATAAAGTTTCATTGAATTCCAGCCAGTAGTTGCAGAGAAGTAGCGCAGAAACAATTTTTTCTCTATATGCATACTTCTTAACTAATCGAGGGCCATAACTCTGAGTTAAAGTGTCTGACACGAAAAAGCCGATGATATGCGCATCTCCTCTTGGTATTGAAGGTTCCCATAAAGTTTCATTGAATTCCTGCCAGTAGTTGCAGAGAAGTAGTGCGGAAACAATTTTTACTCTATATGCATACTACATAACTAATCAAGGGCCATAACTCTGAGTTAAAGGGTCTGACCGGAACAAGCCGACTATATGCGCATCTCCTCTTGATATTAATGATTCCCATAAAGTTTCGTTGAATTCCAGCCAGTAGTTGCAGAGAACTAGTCCGGAAACGAAATTCGGAAGGACAGATGGACGGACGGAAGAACGGACGGATGGACAAGGCCAAAACTATATCCCCCTCAAACTACAGCTGCCATAGAAGTGACAAATACACCTATCATCTCTATGACACAGGATTTTGATAAAGGTTCTTTTGTCATTATCTTTTAAGGTGCAAATTTGAGCCTGCAGCATGGGTTCCTCACATCAGTCATTCTTGATATGAAAATTTGAGCCCTGAGATTGAAGAAAAATCCTTCTAAGGTGTAGGATTTATAGAGCAGATGTAAAATACAATATCATGCGGCATGCCCGGGTTCTGTACATGGTCTTGTTGAGGTTAATATTAAGTGAGCCAAGTCTGAACAAAGTCATCAAGGGGTATAGGATTCATTAAGTGATATAGTCTGATATTTGACCCGAGTATAACCTAGTGCATGAGTGGCATGGGTTAAGCATATCCATCTTATTAGGGTTGACATTTGAGCAAAATTTGTAGAATATACTTCAAAGGGTATATGAATTATATAGTTGTTGGACTGAATGGGGAGTGTGCAAGACAGAATTATCTAGCACCGGTGTAAACAGTAGATAATACTGTCTGATATGCAATAAACCTTCTAACACAACAGCGATTACACAGTTGTTCAAGAAATTTATGCTGTTTTGTAATTTTTTAATGTCCCAGATACGTTATTATGTATTAAAGTTAATAAGTTTAGTATATCCATACTTTTGATAGAAATACTGTAGAGGTGCAACGATACCTTTCGATGCATCGAAAACCGGTTTTATGAGCGCCGATTCGATTCCCGATACCAACTGTAACATTTTCGATTCGATTCCCCACCCAAAAATAAACATGGAAAAAAGTGAGAGTTTTAGTCTTTCCCTTCGCGCTTTATCACGTTACATACGATTGGCCAGTTAAAACTCGGTCATCCAATCAGTGGGCGCGTAATGTTTTATTTTCGGCAAACAAGTCAAAATGGCTACCAACATCAATGTTGATAAAATAAAATTAAAAAATCCTCCTAAAAAATTAAAATCAAAGGTTTGGGAACACTTTGGGTTTCGGCACTTTCGGGAAGGCCAAGACACGGATAAAGCTACTTGCAAAATATGCTTTACGGACGTGTCATATCCAAAGTCCGACAGTACGTCTAATTTAATGCAACATATGAAACGAAAACACGATGTGGACTTGTTTGGTCAGCTTTATCCGTGTCCTGGCCTTCCCGAAATAAGTTTGATTAGTACTACAGTAAGTAGGCATATTTGACATTGGGATTGATTATTATTTCTTTAGTCAAGTGTGAAAAAAAGTATTAATTTCATGAATTTCATTTTTTCTGTATTGTTTACTAGACTAAGAAGTATTGTGTGACAAGTCACAACACTGACATTAGGATTGATTATTCATTTACATATTATGGGAATTATAAACAGAATATCTGAATATCAGTTTTGACAACCTTGTGAAACTTTGTTCATTATTATTTACTTTACAATTTACATACTTTGTTAAATTCCTAGTCAGCAGAAGGTATCTGTGATAGTCATGTAGTTGAGATGAATGATTATTTTCCTGATTAAAATTATTTCTAAATAGACAAGAGCATTTTATTCACATTAACACAATTATTAAGTCAAATAAGTTTATATAATAGTTATATTACAACAGAAAAGCAAAGCACTAGGTTGAAGGCCACTCACTTTTTGAGCAGACAAGCAGAATTGTATACCAAAGATAAATTAGTAATCAGAAATGTATCGAATCGAAAAAAATCGAATCGGAGTGTCTAAAATCGAAATCGAATCGAATCGAACATTTGGTGTATCGTTGCAGCCCTAAAATACTGTGCCAACGGTTTAAACACCAAAAAATATGCCATATAACTAGAAAATGTTTTTTAAATAGCTTACACCAACTGTCATTTTGCCCTGTCCTTAGTAATGGTGGTATATATATTATTTCAATATGTTTTGACAACAGTTAATAAAATTTCCAAGAAAACTTTTTTATCAGTCACTAAAATAGACCTACATGTATCTTGTATATATTATTAAAAGAGGGAAAAAGTCCTGGGTCCAGTTCAAAACCTTACAACACCGTTACTAAACAGTATTATTTACTTCCTTAACTGTTATTAAATGTTGTTTTCAACTTTTGTAATGTTAACTATGTTCCAGCTATAATGTTGTGTTTTTGGGATTTAATACCACCAAATTTTGATTAGAATTGTTTAAATAACCTTAAATGTTACCAAAATTACTTAGTTGAGCATCATTATAGCGTATCATACAGTTTCCATTGAGAAAAAACAAAAACGTGCTAAGAATTTCCATGACCAAATTTTAGAGGCATTGTGATGTAATTGTTACTTTCCTATAATGAATCATAATGATTTTCAACGCTTACAAGAAGATGGGTTAACAGTTGTTGTTTTTTTTTTCAAATTGATATAAATATTAAAAAAAATATTTTTTTAAAAGAACATCATTTTAACTTCCATTATACTGTTAACTTTTGTGACATTTTTGGTTAATGCCAATTTAATTTATTCCTACCTTTGCTATGATGATGATTAAATTTAAAAGATTGTTAAAATACTCTAAGTTGATTGTTTAAATCGAACCCAGCATACATTGAACAAGGGAAGAAAGACAGGGCCAATTTTGGTAGAGGATTTATAGACGATATTATTTACCAAATATCAAAGCTCTAATCAAAGCTCTAATATAAGCCTTGTTACTTCAGAAAAGATTAATTTTTTAAGTTTTTACTAGAAGTACAAGATGAAAATTAATGATTACCTCCCATGATTACCTCCAACCCCCACCCCAGGCAGAATTCAATTGTGACCCAAGGGCTATAATTTGAATTTGCTTAGTCCAATATATCAGATGTTACAGGGTTGTTATAGTTCAAGTCCGTCAAGTCTGACATTGCTTAGTCCAAATATTTAGATGTAACCGCGGATTTGATGCTATTTTTTACATGGGTCAAATGCGCTTTCGCATTTTCAAATAAATGTCAAACTGTAAAAAAAAGAAAATGCGATGTCTTTCAATGAAGGACTAGACATTGTTTTGCCCAGAAGCAAAAATATCTCAAAGCGACGTCATATTTATAGGACTAATATTATGCTCAATAAACAAACAAAGTTTAAAAGAAATATCTTTATTATTTTTGTAGAAATATAATTTTATTTATATTTTTTATGTGAGCCTGATCGGGCATAATCTGATAATAATTTTTCACTAGCCTGATCAAATAAAGGACACAAAGAAAATTAAAGGATGACTGTGGGCGCCTTGCTTAATGCGTATGCATTCCTATATGGTCCCATATAAAAATGTTGTATATATGTATGTATGAACACCTGTGTATAAGAGATCCCTCTATGTAATTTTCAGCTAATTTTTGTAATAAAATATGTTTGTTTTCATGATGATGTGTATTTATTCAATAAAAACTGTTTTAGTATATTTTTCAAAATTAATTTACATAATTGACAAATGAAATATAACATGCCAAAAAAGATTCTATAGACAGTTTGAAAATAGGAATCATTATTTAACTGTGGTGGATCGTTATTTAACTGGGGCGAATCGTTATGTGGCGTATAATTACTGGTGCGAATCGTTACTGTAATTACTATAATTACCCAATAGACAATCAACATCGTATAATTCAGTACATGTTTTACTTATAAAGTGCTACCTATTTAATAGATGGAACTATATTCCGCGAAATATAGCGTAAATCCTGAATACATTGTTGTTATAGGCCTATAGTTCTCTAATGAAGGAATAAGAAAGAAAGATAACTCTCGCTACGGTCAGAGGACCCTAATTTATTTTCTGATGAATATCTAATAATTTTAAACATTACTTTAAATATATATCACAAAGTGAATATCTACAGAAATTATTGCACAATTCAGACAGGGCTTTCTTCTCTCCATTTCGCTGTTTAAAAATGGCTCTGTCTTGTGGCTATCAATCGCGATCTATCAAGTGCTAGGTACAAGGACACTAAATCTGTATGGGTATTTCCTTCCTTGGTCTGCTATATTAAATTGAACGGAATCAAAAAATATTTTATTTAGTGACCATAGCGACAAATAGCCACTTGCAAATTGAATGGTACTGATGAGCAATCCATTCTGATATTATCGTAAGTCGTAAACATATAGCTTAATTCATACAGCCCATTGAATATAAAATTGGCTACATTAATTTATGTTATTATATCAATATTTACTAAGATTTTTTTAAATGGCTGTAAAAATGGACTGTGTTTTGCTTTTGATGATAACCACGAATCATAGCACATAGCCCCATGTAAAAACTGAAATGAATTCAGTAATGGACAATATATATTGTCTCTTTCGGGGATCCACGTATGGACCCATGAAAAATTTAAAATACTTTTAAGTAGTAAAACATATAACATAAATGCAGTCAGTTATTGTTAAGTAACGTTCAATGCCTGCTACAAACAGTTTAATGCCCTACAACATACCATCCTGATCCAGGTAGTTGTAACTTTTGAAGAGTTGGTTCTTTTCCGGACTAAGCAACAAGTTTGTTTGGGTTTAAAGGTATATCATCACAATTTTGATCACACCAAACCTCATTTTTATGCAGGCTAATGACAGTTTTCCAAGTATATAACCTCACAGAAAGTTTTTTTCTCCAAATAAATTAATATGTTTAAACAAGTAACTGCCAGATTTTCCACAATAAAAATAGCTTTTATATTAAATTTTATGCAATTGCCGTTTATTCTAATATAAAACTCTACTGTATTTATACTGGAAACTGCAAAATCATTATATTTCTGAAGGAACTTCCAAGATTTTTCATATAAATTACTTTCAAATTGCAGTGCTAGTTCATTGGCATAGAAGACAGTGAAAATCACCACTGATAAATATATATTTGCTAAGTCTCTCAAACAGCAGGTGTCTAAGATCTAGTCCAAATTAAACAGTATCACGCTAGTTTACTTTAATAAGAAAATGGATTCTTTAGCAGATATCTTATTTTTAACTTGTGTTAATAGATTAATCTATAATACAGAAGTTTAAATCACATTCAAAACTGTCATTTTACTCCAATGCACAAGCATTTTGCAAGAATCCCCCATTTTTTTATTGTGGCAAAGAAACAAGCACACTGACACTGTGGTGTATGTACGGCAGGAAAGTAAAAATCTTGGCACATTTCCCCTAGAATCAACTAGGGACAGGGGTAACAGTGGCATCATGTTACAATTGACTTGTCAATAATAAAATGTTTCAATTGAATCAAATAATAACCTTCAATTCCTTAAGTTTAACTTAGACAATACACTGGAATAACAAAACCATTCCAAAACCAAGGATGTAAAATAAACAAAGAAAACAATATAATTTATTTCAAAAGTATATTACACTGTATTTAACACACCATTTTTTGTATAATAGTAAAAACGTTTTTTCATGATAGTAAAAATGTTTTTTCATGACAATAATTCTTTTTGTTGAATTATTATGAATAATTTGAATTTTATCCATGCTAGTATTTTTGTAATAAAGCTTCACCAAACATAGTTGTCTCCCTTATAGGTTTTTTTTTAATACTAGTACAGTCGACTCTCGTTATCTCGAAGTCTAAAAATATATCAAAATAGGGAAATATCGAGATAAACGTATAAGGTTTGAACAAGGCAGTAACTGATTTTTACAAAGGCATGTGCATATCTTAAGTGAAATAAATTAAAAGTATAATATCTCTATGTCCCAAAGTCGATATTTAACAAATTACATGAGCAGATGTTAACAAGCGGAAATACGGGAGTCTGTGATAAAAACACTAAGTGAGGTTTACTCAGTAATACACCACTATAGTTTAAACGTTTTAAGCGTGGTCCATCCAGATATCCTCCAGGACCATTCTCCAGATAGTTGTACCGCTGTTTGATATTGTTTTTTGATGTTGTAAAACAATATTGCAACGATAATGTTTCTATATTGAACACTTTTTCATTTACATGTAAAGTCACAATGAATTTAATACAGTGTTCGAATATTTGATAAATAGCGGAAGATTCACTCATTTTGAACATAAGTCAATCAATACGTTAATTAGGTAAACTTTTATAAACAAAGCTTGACTTGTTACAAACATAGTTATCATTATAACACATGCTATTAAGTGATTATCGTCTGGTTTGTGTTTTTCACACCTCTGTGGGAAGAGACTAAAAATTATTAGTGAATATAAAGAAAGGATTATAGCGTGAAAATTACTGTTGGGACTGAAATTTTACTTCGAGATACTGAAAATATCGAAATAAAAATATCGAGATAAACAAATATTTCCAATAAACTTAGGGAAGGAAGGAAACCAGACTTTCAAAATTTCATCAAGATAACGAAATATCGAGAAAAGCGATGTCGAGATAACGATAGTTGACTGTATTCTCTTGTTCTACATGTATTTCTTTTTTCAAAAGTACAGTATTTATTACATTTCATTTATTTATTAATTCATTTTTTCTATGTACTTTTATAACTTGTATACTAATAGATACTTATAAAATATCTAGAAAAACAACAATGCAAAGTTATGATAGCACTTTAAACATTAATGAACAAGCATTTGATAGTATTGCGGGCAATACAGTAGTCCCCTACCGGTCCCTCAAAAAGTTCTTTAATTGTCATACACTCCTGTCTATTGCCATTTATAATGAATTTGAGGATGAAGTCTGTATTTGAAAATATCGACCACAAAACATAAAATAAGTTTGTCTATATCAGAGTAATGTGTTAAGTTTCCATGCTTAGTAAGGAAATTATGTTTATACAACCTTGTCATATTATTACGATGTGGGATTTTAAAGTAAATCCTATAAGGAATGAAGAAGTTGGAGTGAAAATACCAGTTTCTCGAAAAAAATCTAAGTTCAAGGGGGACATAATTCTGGAAATAGTCTTGCTAGAGTATTTAACCTTCTCAAAAATGTCGAGTGATAATAAGAAACATATATATGAAGTTTGAAGTAGATACATTAGGAAATAAAGAAGTTATTTAAAAAAGACAACATTTTTTCCCCTAAAAAATCTAAGTTCAAGGGAGGTAATACTGATATTTTTTGTGCTAGAGTTATAAACCTTGTCACATATGATGTGGTTGATGACCAGAAACTTATATTTAAAGTTTGAAGTAAACACCTTAAGAAATAAAGAACATATAGTGAAAAAGCTGAAAAATTTAAATAAGAAATCTTGAAATTCAGGCTATTTGTTGCCATAGCAACCAGAATTTTAATATAGGAAGAAAAGAAAAAGATGTGCATAATCTCCAGACTGCCATCTACCCATATTTCAAGTTTCATAAAAATATTTTCAGTACTTTTTGAGTTATCACTGGATCCATTTTATGTGTTAAATTTGCCATATTTTCAGACTATTTGTTGCCATAGCAACCAGAATTTTCAACATAGAAAGAAAAAAAAAAGACGTGCATAATCTCCATACTGCCATCTATCCATATATCAAGTTTCATAAAAATATTTTCAGTACTTTTTGCGTTATCGCGGGATCCAGTTTTGTGGACGGACGGACTGACGGACTGACAGACAGACAGACGGACAGACAGACAGACAGACGGACGGACGGAGGGTAAACCTAAAGTCCCCTCCGGTTAAACCGGTAGGGGACTAATAAGTATGTTAGCATTGTGCATTTTCAATAAATGTTATATTAGATATTGTTTATGTCCACAACTTAACTTGTGGCACTCTTAATATGGCAAAATGGTGATTAAATTTGGCGTATGATTCACACCTGCAGTAGCAAAACATTACCTTTAATTTCACAAGTGTGCTCTTCAAAACAGATTTCATTTCATTAAATCTTAAAAGTATATAAAATATATCCACTGAAATAATTTTTTGAAATCTATAAACAGAAGGAAAACAATAATGTTGTTTTCATGTTGTTATGGTCGTTTCTCAAAAGAATTTCATCATAGAATATCTCTGTAGTTTAAAACACATGGATATTGTACATTAAAATAATAAAATATTCCAGAACAAAATATTATGCCACTATCTTAAGTAGGGTTTTGCCAATTTAACAATAGCTTATAGCATCTGCCATTCTCACCCTTAAAAAATTTTTTCAAACATATTTATTTCAAACAGGTACCTCAGAAGCACTCTTTCAAAATTCAACAATAGTTTGGTAAAGTATATAGCTTTATTCACTTAAACATAAATAAATGTCCTTTCTCTATATACATCATTTTCATACAATAAAAATTATTGTCATACAATAAATAAAATCCAAAATAGAAAACTTAACAATTATTCAATACTGTAATTCAAATTGCTGAGTACCAATTAATGGACATAGTATTGAATTCTAGTGTTATTAAAGTGAGATTCAACATTATTACACTAACATTAAACAGCTAACAGTATTGAGTAAGGTCAGACAGTATAGTCACAGTATGGTCAGACTAGTAGAATGAAAACAGGTGTGTCAGTTATCAGTAAATGAGATGAAATTTTGACTGTATAAAAGCATGTAGCTAACTAAAAGATGACAAACATTTCAATGATTTCATCAAATGAAACAATATATTAAAACAAATATGTACAATAAACTCAATTAGATAAAAGCCGAGTAATTACAGATACCTACATGATAAGAAATCTACTTAATTTTAAATATATATTTATTTTTTAACACAAATCCAATTCATTTATAAATACATAAACACATAAACAACAATCATTCTAAAGGTCACACTCACTTTGATTTTTTGACCTTTATATATATGATTGTAAAATTAGCCAAAAATCTTCAAAATAACCTTATTTCATAGAAATAAGGTATACCCTACAACCCTAACATATAACACAAATAAAAATAACTTTCTCACAATAATGATACCTCTAAAAATCACAAGGCTTAGCTGTAATAATTTTTGTCTGTATCAATACAGAAAGAAATCGCAGTTTAAAAAAATGTTACATTTCATTCCATAACAGTTCATTGTCTTTCCTTTTTTAATTACATCAGCATTGACTATATTAACTTTCCATCATAAACTGGTGGAGAAATTATCAAAATGTCCTTCATGCATTATTTTATGCATAAACTGCATTAGAACAAATAACCTTGAAGTGCATTATTTAATGTACAAACACAGACAGAAACTGTAGACTAGAACAAACAACTTTCTTTAACTTGCGAATTTCATAATCGCGAGACAGACTGTGACTTAAAAACAACTAAAGCATTCTGCCACAAAGACAACATTTACATATATCATCTAAATTCAAAATTAAAACTAACTGCTTAGGTTATTATCTACTATTTAATGCTAATTATCTACTATTTAATGCTTTGTTTGTTTTATGGTTTTTTTTGTTGTTTGGGTTTTACTTCCAAGACATTTTAGGTCATATGGTGACTTTCCAGCTTTACTGGAGGAGGAAGACCTCAGATGCCTTTCCATGCATTATTTCAGGTACAAACGGGAACCCAAGTAGAACCCCCAACGTTCCCTAAGCTAGATGGACAGCTTCTTTGTTCACAAAGAATACAAAATCCCTGTCGAGATTTTAACCCACAGTAAGGCGCAAATGATTTGAAGTCAACGACCTTAACCACTCCACCATGAATGCCTCATTTTAATGCCTAGTTAAAGAATTATTAAACCTTGTTCAACCACATAAGAGTTTGAGGACCAAATATTAAAGTGGGCTCTCATACAGATCAAATGAAAATCTGTACAGATTCTAGAAGCACCAGTTATGTTACGGCCTAGCTGGCTTATTCCATCTCAAGTAAATGGTTAGCCAAGGAAAACAGAATGACTGATCATAACTGAAATAATGTTTTATTTGGTGCTTAGCCAATTAACTATTATGTGTCAATTATGTCCCTACATGCTGTTGTTCTGCCCCTGCAGAACTTTCTCTTTCAATTTATTCTTTAACTTTTCCTTTTTTGTCACAAGAATTTCACCTTCAGTATTGGCCAACTCTAAGCTACAAAGATTAGGCATGGCTAGTGCAGGGACATCTAGCTCTTGTACTTCATTATCAGCGGGTGGAATTGAAATTTGAGATTGTGGCCTTAGAGCTTGATTAAAGTCTTTCTCGTTATTTATTGGCAAGGCTTGACCTGTTGCACCTGATGATGTACTTGCTGCTTTCTCCATCTGATTCTTTAAATATATTTCAAATAGTTTTCCAAAAGTAACTTGACCGCTGGTAACTAAATTCAAAATCTTTTGTTGACCACTAACTGTGTTCTGCTGACTTTCAACAATATTAACCATTGCCTCTTGAACATTTGAATCCTGGACTGCAGTACAACTCTGAGCCCGACTATTGCTTTTTAAAGACAGTCTACTTAAGCTGGGTAAGTTGCCATCACCAATGTTGTTCTCGTCTGTTTCTCTCGGATAATGGTTTGTTATCATGTCATATGTTTCATCCCCTTGTATAGATTCTTTGCCTGAAACACTCAAAACTGAGGGGCATCTTGTACGATATTCAGTCATGTTGGTATCTACTTCTGTCTTCGCTGGACCACTTTCAATTATAGACAGCTCTTCATCATCCACTTCCACAACTTCTTCTTCTACACTGCGATCATCACCTAGATGCGGAATGTTCTCTGATTTACCCTTCATTGATAAATCTAACGGTTTTTCTACAGTTAAGATCTAAAGGCTGATCGATGACGTCTCCATAGATATTTGGAGCAGACATTGTTCCCATTGTAGCATCATGGAATTGATGACTACCAACATTGTTGCCTACATTGTCATAGGTAGTTGCTGAAGGCTGTGTAAGAGCAACTGCCGACACAGCCCCTGTTTGATTACGGTGAAAATTAAGACATGTCACTTCATCTGGAGGCCTGTCAATTGATCCCTCTGAGAAAATGTCATTTCCCGTGTTTTGGACATTCTGCACTTGCAAAGTGTCGACTCTCTTAAAATCTGTACCTGATTTCATTGGCACTAAATTTAGCTGCAACTGAAGCATGTTTCCTTCTTCATCAACAATGGCTTTGTCTAATGCTTCTCTAATTGGCAAGTCCATAATCCAGTTGGGGTATGGGGAAGGTCTTTGGATAAGCCTAAAGCTAGATTCCACCTTTCCAGGACTGTTTTTCTTTGCTCCAACATTTTTCTTGGTTCCCTTTTGGCTAAGTTTATACTTCTTTCTGGACAGGCTGTTTAAAATTTCTGGTCTATCATCCTGGAGATTAGTACCTATAGAGAAGACCTTTGCCTGTGACCGAAAACTAGCTTCTGTCTGTGCTTTAGCTTGAATTTCTTCCCTATCATCTAACAGGCTTTTGGTTTTTGCCACGATAATCTTCTCACTCAGCTCAGAATCTTGCATAAACTCGCATTCTTCATCATCTATGTTGCTTTCAGATTCTTGCTTGTTTTTGGTCACTGAAAAATAACGCATTACTTTAAGCATAACATAACCAAGAATGTAAGAATACGAAAAAAAGCATGTTTTATTTCATGCTTTCCAGTGTTTTATTGTAATATATCAGATGATTATATTCTGATAAACCACTAGTGAAATTTATAAAATATAATTTTCCCTGTAGCCGGACTATATCTGAATGCGCATGAAAAGAAAATCATTACTAAATGGAATAGCAGTTAGAAATAAATGCTGTCATGCGTAAATATTGCTTCTTTAGGAAAAGAAAGTCGATGTCACCATACATCATGTTAAAAATGTAACAAAATAAGAGAAATTTAACAGAACTATATTTCAAAATTGATAATGTGACGTCATGATGTGATGACGTCAGAAAGGAGAATGCATGACGTTACGCGGCAAAATCAGTAAAAAATACTTTAAATCACTTTAAAAGCATGAAATAAAAAGAAAATTTATTTGTTTTACATATAAGATTTAAATATCATTTCACTGAGTGAACACCAGATGCAATATTTTCACGAGTGGCGTAGCCACGAGTGAAAATATAATAGCTGGTGTTCACGAATGAAACTTATTAACATACAAATAACAACACACTATACATATATGTTACGAAGTTCAATCATTTTTTTTAAAGATTAGTGAATCAATTTATATCGCATCCATCTATCCAACATTAAATTCGCAAACTTATAAAAACAGCATTTTCAAAACTTGCATGTACATAATGAATGTCAAGATTCAAGAAAGATTTAAAGTTTAAATTTTTTCTAACGATTCAAAACTTACATACTATAACAATTAAGTTACGATTTTAGATAATAACATAATTAATGTTATATGGTTTTCATACGCTGATTTTAAAATTTGCAAGATTTCATTATCATTAAATCTTAATACCACATATATATAAAATCCACTTACATATTATGGTTTTTCCTGTTTTCTTGTCAAGGTAAAACTCCGCTTCTTCAACCATTCCATCCTCTTCATCCATAGCATACTGTAAGACAAAAAATTCCCACTTTAAACTGCTATCTTTATTTTACACTGACAATTTAAACAAGAGGGCCATGAAGGCCCTGAAATCGCTCACCTGTATATAGGCACCCGGGACGGGCCAATTTTAACACAGGGGCTTTTATTTGTACAAACATATTAGACACCCATTTGTTTCATGATAAATATCTAAGCTCTAGCTCTAAGAAGATTTTTTTAAACTTTTTACTATACACATATAGAGAAAAACAATGACCCCCTCTCTGGGCGGGCAAATTTTGTCCCCAGGTCTTTTATTTGAACAAACTTGGTATGCACTCACTAGAAGATAATTCACGCTTAATATCTTATATCTTAACTCTAGCTCTTTGGGTTTTTTAACAAAAGATTTTTTAAGTTTTTACTATATACATATAAGGAAAATCAATGATCCCCAGGGAGGGGCTAAGTTTTTAACCCCAGGGAACTTATTTGAACAAAAATGGTAAACACCCATTAGAAGATGTTTCATACTAAATATCTTAGCTCTAGCTCTAAGGGTTTTTTTTAAAGAAGATTTTTTTAAGTTTTTACTAAATACATATAGGAAAAAACAATGACCCCCTAGGGAGGGGCCAATTTTGACCCCAGGGCTTTTATTTGAATAAACTTGGTAGACACCCACTAGAAGATGTTTCATGCTTAATAGCTAAGCTCTTGCTATTTGGGTTTTTTTAAAAGAAAATTTTTCAAGTTTTTACTATATACAAATAAGGAAAATCAATGACCCCCTGGGGCGGGGCCATTTTTGACCACAGGGTATTTATTTGGACAAACTTGGTAGACACTAACTAGATGATGTTTCATGCCAAATATTTCAGCTCTAGCTCTTACGGTTTTCTAAAAGAAGATATTTTAAGTTTTTTCTTTCGGTTGCCATGGCAACCAGAGTTCTGCTTGGAATTTAATTCTTTGAACAATTTTTAAAGTCCACTACCAAAGGAACATTCCTGTGAAGTTTGGATGAAATTGGCTTAGCGGTTTATGAGGAGATGTTGTTTAAAGTAAAAGTTTACCGACAGACAGATGGATGGACGCCGGACGAAAAGCGATAAAAAGTATATTTAGTTAATTATCTCGTCCTATTTAGAATTTAACTTTTTTTTAATCATTTTCAAGATGCCAAGACACCTTTATGATAATATTTTCAAGACCTACAATTCCCATTCAAGAGATTTTAAATAATTAATCACATTCTGTGTGATTTTCTAAAAGCACCTTTGGCTTTGCAATTAGTATACTAGCGGAAGATGTCATTTCTTTTTATATAATTTTTAATAAGGATAATTAATTGGATACCATGTACATTTAATTATACATATATCATACATAATGTTGTATGAAGTTGAAAGGATAAAGCGTTCCAACTAAATAAATTTACCAATAATTTTCTGCCATTTACAATGTTTACATGCAATAACAATGAAAAAGAGTTGATTTTGAATAACAGTGTTTCAAATTTAAAAAGCAAAATATCAAGACAGCAGTTTTTTCATTATTATTTTTTTTTTTTGCAGAAAATAACACCACTATAAAAATTCCATCTTTTCTTGGGAAAAACTACATCAATCTATATGTTTATGTTTTTAATAGCAAAGATCAGAAATTGTCGACATTTTTATGTTCTTGGTTGTTATTTTTCAATCAAACCTTCACTGAACAGGTCATGTTGCGACTCCCCAGCTTTACTGGTGGACGAATGCCTTAGGTATATGTGCTCCTCCCTGTATTACTTCAGGTACGGGCCGTTAAATGAGTATAACCACCAACAATCTATATAAAATAGGTATGGAACAAAATGATAAATAACTATACCTTATTATATACATCATCTTTTGTTTCAGTGGGTACAGACAAACTGCTATTGACAAACTGTGACAAAGTCTGTTCTCTGAAAAATTCAAACCATAAATAATAAAAAAATTCAAATGCATTGAAAACTTACATGTAGTCTTAAATGTTTTTAATGTACTTTGAGTAATGTAATGCATTCACTCACAGAGACAATGATTTGTACATACAATGTTTAGACTTCATGCAAAAAGTTTGCATATGATACTGCACATTTTGGTTATAGATACACATGAACATGCCATCATCTTGAAAAAAAAAATAATGTAGGTGAATTTTAAATGCTGATCCTTGACTCTATTGACAGATCCCCTATGTAAACTAACTTTATTTTGTAACTCTTGATTGGAGGTTATTATATACTGGTTAGACCTCATCAATTTTATACAAAACTTTACAAGAAACAGGAAAGATTAATTTGGCTAACCTAGGGTATACAAACTTGAAGCTACACTACCGGTCAGAACCACCACACCTGCTGGACCTAAGAGAAGCATAGACCCTAATAATTTGAACCTATTAAGTCACCTCTTAAGATCACACAGGGTTAAACTGTGACTGCAATTCTGATGCCACAACCCATTAAGGCAGCCCCTCAACCACAATGATCAACTATACAGGGATATATTCATAAATAACATATATTAAACATACCTAAAAGCTATCAGATCATACATGTATATATGATAATAAATTTACTTACGACCCATCAGATCTTATAATAATTGGTTTTCCAGGTCCTTTTGTTTTAATGCTCACATAGCCTGGACTGTCATCAGTTGAGACATCCATTTGTTCTTGAGCACCTAAACAACAATTAATAAAGGAAAAATGAGTCAATATGCCCAGTTTATTTACATTAATGGAAACAGTATGATTATACATGGAGAAATGGCAAAAGCAGTAGAGAGGACAGCTGGGGTAAGCAATACCAACAAAGAGACTGTGTAGACTAGTAAGCACAGTTGTATCAATATTTTCAAAAATCAAATTTTACCATAGCATCTCTTAAATATGAAAAATGTCCGCAAATTTCTACTTTAAGGAGATATATGTGTCCACAATTGTTTGTAACCTTGGCATTACACTGAAGTTACATACATTCACAGCATAAACGAAACAAAAGGTTAGCTGTAGCACAAGCGCATAAATACATAATAAAGTTACATGACGCCTGAACATTAAGTCATTAACAATGCGTCTATTTGGTATACTGTACATGTATGTTTCTAAAATTAATGTTACTACATTTTTTTAGTTAGCTCAGCACTTAATTTCGTACTATCCTCTGAGCATTCTGTATCAGAAAACTAACTTTACACGTTTTGTTTTCCAATTTATATAAATTCAAAGTCTGAAAAAAAAATACTATGTGAAAACTTGCAGGCATGCTGGCAATTGACAAAACAATGGATCGAGCAAGGTATGTGACCTTAACACTTTTCCACCAGACACTGAATTGAATATTCTGAATAATTCCTAATGGTTTCATCTTTTGTCAGTGACTTGGTATTTTTCATCATTTTAACACATAAAATCAAATAAATCTGGACATGTCCTTACAAGCATTAGAGCAGAAATCTTATCAAGTTAACAAAACATAAATAATGAAATAATATCTGATTTTTATGACTATCACAATGTGATATTATATTTATTGTGACTTTCTATAACCAAGTAATGTCCAGTATTACTATGTACAACCCAGATTTACCAAGTCTTACTTACTGGACTGAGAAGTGCTCATAAACCTGGGTCTTTCAACTTATTGCCAAACTTGTTTCCTACAGGATTAAAATACACTTCCATTAGTCACTCAGTGAGTAACAAGGAATTTAAAAAATATTTTTTTTCTAATTGCGAACGTTTTGCAACTTATATTTCAATTTCGCGTCTGTTCCCGGAAACCCGCCAGTCGATGTATATGAAAAAAATGCTTTTTACCTGTTAAGGGCTCAAAAATTTATCCCTGTTTGGGGAGGCACCAAAAACCCCTGGGTTGTGCTCCCCCTTTAGGAGTTAAGGAAAATTAAATGACTTGTTGAGGATGCATGCATTAACCCTTTCCCCCATGAGCATATTGTGAAAAATGGCCAGTTTTACTGAAAAGCCTCCTCTTACAAGTTCAAACTGCTATGAAACTATGAAAAATGCTTCAATACTAATCAAACTTGGCACAAATGTTGACTGGACCATTGCCTTTGTGAAGACATGCTCAGTCTTAAATTTCCTGTTACCATGGCAACGAGGGGACATCTCAAAATTGCCAAAAATCACTATTTTGCCTCGATTTTTTCCATCAAAATTTATTTCAAAGTGCTGCAACTTCTCAAGGGATTGATATAGAGTCAAAGGCTTTTCAGCGTTGGTTACACGTTATATTATGATCGACCTTGGGTCATTTTTAGCCTCTCACAAGTCCAAAATTTTCTTGGTGATGAGGGGGACTCCGCCCCCCTTCAAACCCCCCTAACAGAAGGGGGCACATCCACCTTCTGGCAACCCCCTGATGTATCTTTTGGATGGGGGGCGGCGCCGAAAAAGTGCTCAATTTTTTGACCAACATTTCTCAAACGAAAACATGTGTTTGGGGCCCAGATAGGACATTTTTTCACTATTTGAGGCCTAAAAAAAGGGGGGTGGTCGAAAATGCGTTGTTTCGCGTATATATGTGGTAAAGGGTTAAAAAAACAAGAGCTGTCGGTAGGACAGCATGCTCGACTATTCTTAGTGCTTGATAGTAAAAAAAATGCCTGATACAGTTACCTCCTCCTGTTTACAGGTTGGGGTCATGATGGTGAACAAGTGTGCAAAGTTTCAAAGCCATATGTCAATGGACTTTGAAAATATTTGAACTATTACAAAAACTTTAACGTAAATTCTAAGTCGAAAAAGGGGCATAATTCTGTCAAAATGCTTGATAGAGTTACCTCCTCCTGTTTACAGGTTGGGGTCATGATGTTGAACAAGTGTGCAAAGTTTCAAAGCCATATGTCAATGGACTTTGAAAATATTTGAACTATTACAAAAACTTTAACGTAAATTCTAAGTCGAAAAAGGGGCATAATTCTGTCAAAATGCTTAATAGAGTTACCTCCTGCTGTCTACAGGTTGGGGTCATGATGGTGAACAAGTGTGCAAAGTTTCAAAGCCATATGTCAATGGACTTTGAAAATATTTGAACTATTACAAAAAATTTAACATAAGTGGTTACGCCGACGCCGACGCTCGGGTGACTGCAATAGCTCTACTTATTCTTATCGAATAGTCGAGCTAAAAAATGATGAAAAACTTTGGAATCACCTAAAAACTAGTTTTTCCATGTTAAAATGTGGTCTTTCACCTAATTTTGGTGAAATATTGTTGTTTTGTAACATTCATAATTTTTTTAGTTAACCCTCTCCCCCATGAGCATATTGTGAAAAATGGCCAGTTTTACTGAAAAGCCTCCTCTTACAAGTTCAAACTGCTACGAAACTATGAAAAATGCTTCAATACTAATCAAACTTGGCACAAATGTTGACTGGACCATTGCCTTTGTGAAGACATGCTCAGTCTTAAATTTCCTGTTACCATGGCAACGAGGGGACATCTCAAAATTGCCAAAAATCACTATTTTGCCTCGATTTTTTCCATCAAAATTTATTTCAAAGTGCTGCAACTTCTCAAGGGATTGATATAGAGTCAAAGGCTTTTCAGCGTTGGTTACATGTTATATTATGATCGACCTGGGATCATTTTTAGCCTCTCACAAGTCCAAAATTTTCTTGGCGATGAGGGGCACTCCGCCCCCCTTCAAACCCCCCTAACAGAAGGGGGCACATCCCCCTTCTGGCAACCCCCTGATGTATCTTTTGGATGGGGGGCGGCGCCGAAAAAGTGCTCAATTTTTTGACCAACATTTCTCAAACAAAAACATGTGTTTGGGGCCCAAATAGGACATTTTTTCACTAGCCTAAAAAAAGGGGGGGGGGGTCGAAAATGCGTTGTTTCGCGTATATATGTGGTAAAGGGTTAAACAGTTATATTGAAATTTAATACCTCCTTCTGGTATAGCCATCACCTCTACAGAAAGCTGGTCAGACTGTTCACTCATATCTTCATCATCATTTAAATCTTGACCACTGAAATAAAACACAGTAATTTGTGAATTAGCAGGGGTTTTTTTTACTAACAAATTGACACCGATAGTCGGCGTCTTCCCCTCGGTAAATAGCCAAGATTTTTCCCCAAAAAAATTCTATTTTCCTTTAAACTGGATCAGATTTAATAATTACATGGTTTAAAATATTATTTTTCTTCATTTTATGCAGGATAAACCACCAATTGTTGTCCAAAATAACCAAAAAAATTGCAGGAAACTGCAAGTACTGTCTCAACATGGAGGCAGCCATTTTTTTCTTGGCTATATCCCGTACTAAACGGTACTATTTCTGGAAATCAGTTGCTATCAAAATATTGTCATTTTCTTGGTTATTTTTAGTAAAGTAATATATTTTGTACTTCTTATTATGAAAATGACTTATATGGAGCTAAAGTGTGTCACAGATACACTATTATACCTATACTGTATTAACTTTCATATAAAAATAGAAGTATAAAAACCATTCACCACCATACATATTAAGAAAATATGTTATACTGCAAAGAATATTTTGCATGATGATAAAGTTTTTAAGGGGAAAAAAATATAGTTGTAACCCTCTACTATGTAGTTAAGTATATAGTATAAATAACGTCATAATAAAGTTTCCCCAAATTGACTTTTTTCGTATATTTTTTCCCCTCCCTACCAGCGTCCAGCGTCTTCCCCTTTTCCTAAAAAAAACCCCTGATTAGGTTTATGTTTATGAAGGAAAGATATGACAAAAAAAATAAAATTAGACAATAAAAAATATGATAGACTGTAAAACTATCAACTTGTGGTTAGTTCACTGACTGGTACACATGGTTTACATCTGAGACTGAAAAACTCTGGTAGGAATGGACATTTTAAAGTATATTTGCACTTGGAAGTTGGCTACCATAGTTTTTAACTACCTTATCAATGAGTTTCTTTACAGTTACACACATTCGTAATTATTATTAAAATGTAAATTTACACAGGTCTGTAAGACAATATCTATTGCAAATCATGAACCGAACGTATGCTTAGAAAGCAGACCTCGACAAATCCACTCGCCTGCTGGCATTTGCCAGTAAAAGTTTGGGTCGGGCAAGGAAAATATAGGTTAAACTCGTCTGATTGGGGAAGTAAGATTCACATGACATTTCTCTAAATAGTAAACTTTAATGTAAATGAAGTTTTTCAGTAAAAAAAACCTGCAGACGCCCTTTCAATCACTAATATTGTCAAATTAAAACCAGAAATTGACCTAATAATTACAGCATTATTCTACAATGTTTCATACATACGCGTTCGGTAAAGTTTTAAACTTGGCCATGACTGCATGAGGTTGATATCTTAGCCGAGTGGTTGCACTCGTTAGACTTTAAAGTAAAGAAGTATTCAGGTTTAGTACTATTAAACATTTTTCTTTCTGTTTATGTTATAGATCTACATTATGCTCAATAAACAAACAAAGTTTAAAGAAAATCTCTTCATTATTTTTCTAGAAATATGATTTTTTATGTCATAAGCCCAATCAGGCATTTTCACAAGCCTGTTAACAGCAGCTGACATGTCTGTCAGAATTTTAGAATGTCAATTTCCTGTGATTGGACTAGGGTAATGACAGGTTCATATGATAATTTCTACAATCACTTTGATGGAAAAGAGTTTTATATAGTTAACATGTGTGAATGCCATTTATGAACACGTGCAGATGACGAGAGGCTACGACATGTTTCCCTGAACAGATTTTTAATAACAGATTTCCCTGACAGTTCTGTAAGAAAGGTATTTATACAACTAAATAATGCACAACTAACGAAAATCTTCGCATATGCTGTATATTAAATGAAATAAAAATACATCAAAAACATATAAAAGTAAAATTGAGAGTTAAAATACTTACATTTTTTAAGAATAACTTCGTTTCACAATCTTTAATTTGTAAAAAATGGCTGCCAAATTGGTTTTCCCTTATCTACGGGCTGTACGCATGCGTGAAATCCAGTCTGGTTCCGGCCGGCCTATTGATAAATGTTTGGTCTAAGGGAAGTAAATGTGTTAAAATATGTTAGGTGAATTATATTAGTTATCCTTATTAGAAAATGTTCGCACAAGATTTTTGCACTTCTACATAAATTTAAGCTACACTAATTATACATATCAAGATCCTGTGATAATAGAAGTTATTCGATCAACTATTTCGTTAGTAGACATGGAATTGTGAGATAATCCTTGTCCATGGTGTAAATAATTCTACCTATCAAATATGTGAACAACACACAACATCATACATGTATAATACTTCCATATAATACACGTTCTTTTTTTTTTTTAAAGCATAATACATTGGAACACCTAATCTGTTTTCCGTATACCCTTTTCGTGTAGGTTATCTTGCTGGGAAAGGACGAGAAAATAAAAGACAGTGAATTGTGTATCAAAGTGATCCCTCGGAACAAAATTACATGAAAATTGCAGACTCGGTTTGATTGATTCTGTACTTGTTTGAGGGATAAATAAATTAATGTAAAGAAATCTCACAAAACCATCTGTTTATAAATATGAAATAATGTAATTATAGTGTTCTCCTAACGTGTTTTATGTAATCCCATCAATTATAAAATTAATGTAATATGAACATTTGAAACTCCATCATGTTTCCCTTTTTACCAATTTACTGTATTTATTTGTATGATTATGCATAATTGTATGATTGTGCGTATGATTTTCCAATAAATGGGGTTTCACATTTGTGGACCAAAAGCTTAAATAAAAAAGAATACTTCTAGGGCAACACTAAACTCATCAAAATAATTATAAACAGCAGTCCATGGATATAGGAGCTGGAAAATATATTTACTGAAAACAAAGAAATAATCTAAACACAAAAATTTACATTTATATTATAGTTCAGATACAATGTGTGGCGAGTAATAACATATTTCCTTCTTTAAAAAAAAATTGTTCTTTTGTTCAATAATCACAATTATACTGTTTTTTATCCTGTGCTGCTATAGTAACTGTTTTCATTGGTCATTTTAAAATTACAAAATGTAATCTGGGACTCTCATTGGCCATTATGATAGTCCTTGTCAATCTCAGGTTGTTCTCAACTAAATAGTAAAGGATAACTCTTTCACGTAAAATTGCTCAGATATTTAAGTTCTGTTTAACAATACCTCTTGCATTCAAATCTTACTACATTTTATATAATGAACAGTTTATTTAACGTCAGAGCTTATTGAGTTTATTTTACACAAGACCTAGCTGAGTTTTAAATTTTGTCCACAATAACGAGAATAATATCAGAACTTATACGTACCCTTATTTTATGATCTATATATTATATGGAAGATACAGACATGTACATGTAACTTGTATTTGCTTTTTCATGTTAGATCATTTGTTTAGATCTGTATATGTAAACTTGTTATTTAAAAGCGAGAACCTTCGATTTAAAGATTGGAGGCATATTATTTGCAATACAGAGATATAGTCATACACGTTTGCATTTTCAAAAGTAATCTTCAAAAGGAACACTTTACATGTCTGGAATTTTGGCAACGAACGCCCTCCATACAAACAAAGCATTTTGCGTTTTTTTTGTACAAAGCATCGTCTTTGCACATTTAGAATATTGCGTAAATTATAAGTAATATATAAGCTGCATGTAAAACGAACTATGGTTGCATTATGCCACGGCTACGGTCACGGGGGAGGAAGTGTTACACGAAGGAGTTCTTATGATAACTTGTTCAGGAGTTCTTGTGATAACTGTCACGGAGTTCGTCGGAAAACATCTGTATATACCAAAAAAACACTCGTCAAAAGTGGTTATTTTCATCGTTCAAAAATGAGTTTTAGGTGCTAAATTAAAATTTAATGATTAAGCTTGTCTTACATCTTGTATTTTGTGTCAAAAACTAATACACAGGCCATTTTTAATCGCCCCTTGCTTCAAATCAGGTAGTTTTGAGTAAAATTTCCAAATTATTTGCCAATTCGCAAGTTTTGACCGGTTTATTTCTAGTCTTCATCCTTGCCATACATAATTACCTAATTATTATGCAAAATTGCAAACATAAAGCACCGGCTAACATATTTATACCCGATTTTTCAAATGTCCCGGAGTTCTTGTGATAACACTGAAGATGTCACAGAGTTCTTATGATAACTTTTGTTATTGCCAGTGTGTTTCTTGCGCTAAATCACCGCACGTTTTGGCGTTTATTATCTTTCAATAAGTTTGTAAATCATTATGAAATGCAGTACGATCATCCTTTGCACAAAAAATGTGGTAAGTGTCTGCAAAGGATAAATAGGTGATAGGCTATCATCTACAATAAAAATTACACCAGCGGCCACTGATATTCAGCAGTATAATGGCTTAAACCTCAAAACAAAAATGTCTCAAAACGTGCTTCACATGTTTTAAACAACCACCTTTCTTAAGCAGACAATATATAGGCATGCTTCCCTTACCTTAGGGCTAAGTAATTTGCATCATTTATACCATAATAAATAAGTATATAACCAGGATAATTTCCACACGGTCACCCATGTCTTAAAAAAGTACGATGCATGATAAAAACTCAACTGCGGTTGACTCTAACTACCGATCTCTCAAACAAATTTGAACTGTCCTCCCAGGTTCGACCGAACTAAGTTTGACTAAATATTTTTGTTATCAATTACAGCAGAAGTAGCAGAGTTTCCTCCACTAAGATTACATAGGGGAAATACTCATCAAACATCGACAGAAAAATATACATAAAAATACCATATTTGAGTATTTCAAAGCGCATTTTTTTCACGTACATAAATGCCCTACTGGTTTCATAGCAGTTCCCGGCCCCAAATCGCACTTTTTAACAAATAAAATAAAAATCTGTCTACCGAAGAGTGCAAACTTTGACAGAACAAAGTTAGGTACCTGTCCAGCATTACCATGTTTTAATGTTGCTCTTTTATTTTACATTTTAATGGAATAAAGACCTGAGATGTAACACCTTTGCTCACCATTATTCAAAATTTCATAGCAGTTTATCGGACCTTTTTTATTTTGAATATAATACAGTACCAATAAGCAATGTTAAGCTGGATTTTTCAAATAGATATAACTTCCCAAGCTTTTCCGTGTCGTCTGCAAATATATTGTTTAAAAGTAGTGATTAAAATAGAATGGGATTTCAGTTATTGTGCATGGGTATTCAAACTAGAATTCCCCAGGTGTTGCTTGTAAGTGTCGCAAGTTCTCTAATGTAACTTAAAACAACAGACAAAACTTTAGAACATATTAATCGCTGTACTATTATAACTGCTGTATTACATAGAAAACAAATGTTTCTCTGATTGATGCAGTAACATAGATGCTTAACTGATAAAAATAAATAAACTGTATGTCTGAATGAAAATGATAAAGGGCCAGAATACTGCTAGGAGCCGGAAACTGCTAGGAAACCAGTACATAAATCTTTTTTGCAGTCTACGAAATCTGCGTCAAACAAGAAAAAAAACTATGAAAAAGGAACGGGGGAAAGAAATAATATCTCTTGAACTAAATTCACTCAAAACCAACATTATATATCCTATTTTGTATGCAAAGGGTGAGCGTACTACATTTCATAATAATTTACAATCTCATTGAATAATAAAAAACGCTAAGACGTGCCGTGAAACACGCTGGCAATAACAAAAGTTATCATAAGAACTCTGTGACATCTTCAGAGTTATCACAAAAACTCCGGGACATTTAAAAAATCGGGTATAAATATGTTAGCCGGTGCTTTATTTTTGCAATTTTGCATTATAATAAGTTAATTATGTATGGCAAGAATGAAGACCAGAAATAAATAGGTCAATACTTGTGAATTGGCAAATAATTTGGAAATTTTACTAAAAACTACCAGATTTGAAGCAAGAGGCGATTAAAAATGGCCTGTGAATTAGTTTTTGACACATAATACAAGATGTAAGACAAGCTTAATCATTAAAGTTTAATTTAGCACCTAAAACTCATTTTCGAAAGATGAAAATAACCATTTTTAACGAGTGTTTTTGTAGTATATACAGATGTTTTCCGATGAACTCCGTGACAGTTATCAAAAGAACTCCTGAACAAGTTATCATAAGAACTCCATCCTTCGTGTAACACTTCCTCCCCCGTGACGGTGATTGATTTCAAACCTTTATGCTCTGACCACTGTGGCTAGAATCGGAATAAAGGCCATCCTGCAGCTAGCTTACGAATCGGCCATGTCTCTAAAACAGGTTCCCGTTCTATCGTGTCTGAAATAATGCTAGGAGGGGCACCCGTTGTTTTCCTCCTTTGGTGAAGCTGGGAAGTCGACATGTTGGTGCGACCTCAAACTTACAATAAGGTATGAAAGTGTTTAAACGAGGCAATCTTTGTCACTCATTAAAAAATACATTTTCCACATCTAATTGTTTCATTGTTTTTTAAAGTGGGAAATTAATGACGGCCACTTATTTAGCTAACTAATTGCGATGTTTGACACGTGTATTTAAGGCAATTTATCACTTACAAAACGTTTTAACAACAACAGCAACATTTATTTAGCAATTAAGCATTACAATGCTTTTAGCCATAATATACATTTGACATAAGGTGACAAATGACACGAGAAATCATTAGCAATCAAATATTTTCTGCATAGAGAAGCTTACACAATAAATAAACTAGTTTGACATAGGTAAATTTAAATCACGATACCAATATATAATAATTATCAAATTTCTAAACTATTCCTTAATTTATTTGAAAAAAATTTATATTTTGATAAGTTTAACAATTGTCTTTCATTATCTGTGGACATCAGTCTATCGAATTTACTAAGAGTTGGCCACCTACAAAAATATGGTTTGAAGTATTTTTTCCTTATTTCTCGATATATTGAGCAGACAAGAAGAATGATACTCATCTTCAATTATATTATCTTGGTTGCAAAATTTACATATTCTATTAGTTCGTTCTATATTAAGATATCTACCTCTTTCTATTTCTAAATTATGCGAAGATAATCTAAATCTACTTAAGGCAATCCGAAATTTCCTTTCACTTATTGAATTTAAATATGTTTCAAAGTTAAAAGATTGTTTAAACCTACAGTAAGTAAGTAAACGTTGTGAATTGTTTATGCTTGCATACCAAGCTTGATAATAATTATCTAATATCCTTTGTTTAATTTCTAAAAATGTAAAATTTCCATTATCTTGATTTATCCATATATTTGAAAGTCCTAGATTGTTTAACATTGTTTTTATATGAAAGGCCCAATTTGAATTATTGTATGTTATATTATTATTGGCATCATTGGCATGATATAAATTTGTTTTTGCAAAGAGTTGTCTAATTTCTGTAAATGGATCCAATATCTTATCATATTTATTTTTCTAAAAATAATCATAGGAACTCTCCCTAATTCTCCGTAGAGACCAGTAGTATTAGTTGATTTATTAACATATAAAAGTTTTCGACAGAATTTTGTATGAATAAGTTCTATATCTGTTCCTGCATTCATTCCCCAGACTTCTGAACAGTAGTTTAGTACAGTAGCAACTAGCGAATCAAACAATTTACTTTTTTCACTAGTAGAAAAATCGTACTTATCAAAAATTGAAAATAGTTTATGTAAAGATTTAGATGCATGTTCTGCAATACATTTTTGGGTTCTATTCCAATTTGCATTTTTGAAAAAAATATACGCCTAAATATTTAAAAGAAGTAACATTTTCTAGTAGAGTATTATAAAGGTAAAAATCATAATTTGTATGTCTACTGCCTTTTTCAAAAATCATAACCTTAGTCTTTGAAGTATTTATTTTTAGACCCCATGTATTACAATATATTTCAATATCATTGATTGTAAGGATACTCTACTTTATAATACTCTACTAGAAAATGTTACTTCTTTTAAATATTTAGGCGTATATTTTTTTCAAAAATGCAAATTGGAATAGAGTCACTAGTTGCTAAAGGAAGTCACTGGTTGCCATGGTAAGTCTCTGGTTGGAAATTAATGGTTGCTAAGGAAAGTCACTGATTGCTATGGAAAGTTAGTTTTTTCTTATGGAAGTAAGTAGTTGATATGGAAAGTCAATGGTTGCTATACTGGTTAATGTTGATATGGAAAATCAATGGTTGCCAAGGAAAGGTACTGGTTGCTATGGGAGGCACTGGATGTTATGAAAAGCCACTGGGTGCTAAAATAGTCTTTGGTTGCAATTCAAAGTCAGTGGTTGTTATGCGAATTACTGGTTGCTACGGGAAATCACTGGTTACCATGGAAGTCTAAGGTTGCTTTGGGAAGTCTCCAGTTGATATGGAAATAAACGGTTGCTAAGGAAATTTACTGAAAAGTAAGTTGTTTACGGGAAGTCAGTGGTTGTTATGTGAGTCACTGGTTGCTCAAGGAAGTAACTGGTAGCCATGAAATTCTAAGATACTTCCACTGACAATGGTTACTAAGGAAAGTCACTGTTTGCTATGGAAAGTTAGTTGTTACTAATGGAAGTCAGTGGTAGCTATGTGAGTTACTGGTTGCTTAGAGAAGTCACCGGTGGCCATAGAAGTCACTGGTTGCCATGGAAGTCTATGGTTTCTATGGAAAGTTTCTGGTTGCTACAGAAGTCTATGTTTTCTAAGGAAAGTCACTGATTGCTATGGAAGTCACTGGTTGTTATGGAAAGTCAATGGTTGCTATGGATGTCAATAGTTTCTATGATAAGTCTAAAGTTATTATGGAAAGTCATTGATTGTTATTGCTGTCAATGATTGCAGATGCTATGGAAGTCACTGCTTGCTATGAAAAGTGATTATGGAAGTCAATGATTGCTATTATAATCAGTGGTTGCTTTGGGATGTCACTGGTTGCATGGAAGTCTATGGTTGCTATGGAAAATCACTTGTTGCTATTCAAAGTCAACAGTTGCTATGGACAGTCTATGGTTGCTCTGGAAAGTAAATGGTAGCTGTGGAAAGTCTTTGTTGCTTAAGAAGTCAATGGTTGCTATGGGAAGTCATCAATTGCTATGGAAGTCATCAATTGCTATGAGAAATGTTGCTGGTTGCTATATATGGAAGTCAATAGTTACCATTGAAAGTCACTTTATGCTATGGGAAGTCACCGGTTTCTATGGAAGTCAAAGGTTGGTATGGAAAGTCACTGGTAGCTATGGAGTCAATGGTTGCTATGGAAAGTCAATGGTTGCTATGGAAGTCAATGGTTGCTTTGAAAAGTCTATGTTGCAATTGTAAGTCAATGGTTGCTATGGAAGTAAACAACCATTGTATTTCCATAGCACCCATTGACATGCCATAGCAACCACTGACTTTCTTAAGCAACCATAGCCTTCCTTATATTGGGATACTAGTATTGGTTTGTGATAGCGCCATACATAGCTATACGAGTTTGAAATTATTGCTGCACCTGTATCAGAAATAAAAACTTAAATTAAGATGTGCAACATCTCATCCCAATAAATATTTGTGTAATCTGTGATATATTTCTGCCATCTGTGAAAGAAGCAGTTTATAAAATTCCAGACATACTAATAACTGGTTTTATCTATTAAATTTAGAAGAAGAAAAAAAGAAAGAGTGAAATATCTCCAAATAAGCATTTGTGTAAGTTTTAGTAAACTACTGATAATCATTTAAGAACCATTTCATGAAACAAAAACCTTTGTTCAGGACTTTTATAAAAACATACACTTTTCATGCAATTTCAAAATAGATTTTCATGGGTTATCAGGACTTTAATGAATCTTTATAAACTTTTTACATTGTTGGTATAACAATCACCAAGCACTATGGGTTGTATCAACCTTGTTAACTAGGCCACATACCGAGTAAAAATCTTTATAACTTTTTGTATATAAATCATGACACATCCATGTGTGTGAGATAAAAATAGATTGCAGTTCCTTGAAAATATGTTCAATTCACGTGAAATAATGAAATAGAATAAAATCAAATAAAAAGAATTCTGTAAATCATTTTATGTGTTCCGACCAGTATCAACAACAACAAGATGATATATTTACAATTTTAATCATAAATAAGTAAACATGCTATTATTTTGAATTTAACATTCAACATTTTTTCAAAGTTACTAAACACATGTAAAATGTGGATTTCTTTGCATTTGATTCTTAATGTTGATCCTGGTCCTGTCAATAAACACTTGAGTTTTTTTTTAACAAATAAATGGTTTAAACAAATTGTAAAGAAAAACTAGAACTCCGCGAGTCGGATGTGTCGCCTTGTGAACAATATAGTTTAGGAGAAATGGCCAGGACAAAAATGATATTTGAAAATCAACAAAGGGCAATAGCTCAAAAAAAAAGAAATGCAGAGCAGCAGTTTCTATGCATTGCACTTCTCAGTATCAATAAGATCTATCATCCTACTAAGTTTCAAGTCAAAAGCTTTTATAATTTATGAGAAATGGCCTGGACAATAATAAAGTTTGAAAATTAACAAGGGCAATAACTCAAAAAATAAGAAATGCAGAGTACCAGTTCTTGTGCACTGCACTTCTCCTTAATGAGATCTATCATCCTATGAAGTTTCAAGTCCATAGCTTTTATACTTGAGGAGAAATGGCCCGGACAAAAATAAAGTATGAAAATTAACAAAGGGCAATAACTCAAAAAATAAGAAATGCAGAGTACCAGTTCTTGTGCACTGCACTTCTTCTTAATGAGATCTATCATCCTATGAAGTTTCAAGTCCATAGATTTGATACTTTAGGAGAAATGGCCCGGACAAAAATTAAGTATGAAAATTAACAAAGGGCAATAACTCAAAAAATAAGAAGTGCAGAGTACCGGTTCTTGTGCACTGCACTTCAGGTCATTGTAAGAAGCATGCATACCAAGTTTGAAGTCAAAACGACTTATAATGACTGACTTATGCTCCGGACAAGCTTAAGGGGACGCCGACGCCGACACCGACAACGACGCCGACACCGCCGACAAAAGTGACACCTATATGTCGCCTTTTTCAAGGCGACACAAAAAGTTAAGTTTTCCTTTCTTTAATTTCTATTATAGTTCTGTGTAAACACACGAGTTTTAGAAGAAGAAATTTTTTTTTGTTGGTGTTTTATTGCCTTAAGTTTGCATTTTTGTTACATAGATACTGTGGTCATATGGCTATTTTCCAGCTTTACTCTTAAAGGAAGACCCCAAATGGCCATTCATATATTACTTCAGGCACAAGCAAAACCACCAACTTCCTGTAAGCTAACTGGCCATGGGTAGCTTCCTCATATAAAAGAATCTAAAGTCCTGTGTGGTAATAAATCAATAACAGTCAGGGGCAAGTGATACAAATTTATGACCTTTAACTATCGTGCTAACATAACCATCAATAGAAACTTTAAACCATACATATCTCATAAACCGTCTCAGATTACATGTATTTTGATATGAGCCGCGTCAAGACAAAACCAACATGCGTTTGTGACCAGCATGGATCTAGACCAGCCTGCACATCCGCGCAGTCTGATCAGGATCCATGCTGTTCGCTATCAGTTTCTGTTCTTGTAATAGGGTTGGTAAGTGAACAGCATGGATCCAGACCAGACTGCGCGCTCGCAAACGCATTATGTTGGTTTTGTCGTGACGTGGCTCATATGTCTTTTATCAGTAAAACCTCCATTCTGATCTAATTTGAAACTTCTCACACAAAAAAGTTGAAAATGTAAGACAAAATTCATAGCACGTTATTCGACATGGGACGGAATGTGTTCACATAAATCACAATAGTATGGAAATAAATTATAGTACTATACATATACAACAGTATAATACAATAAAACTAAAAAGGAAATGAAATATTCCATTTATATGTGTTCTGTAAATAAAGGACATGAAAATAAAACTAAAAATATGCTTGCAATTGAACAGAGCTTTCGACTGTTCTTACTGATTTATAGTAAAAACTAAGCTTTTACATACAATGCAATACAATGCTTTGTTTACAAAGGGGAGTAATTCTGACAAAATCAAAGATAGAGAGGTGGGTCTGTAAGAAGTGACCTACAGTTATGGTCTAACCGGAAAATTTTTAGTTAAAAAACCAGTAAAAAACAGTGATTGTGGAGATGATCTTGCAAGCCGAACATCTTCAAGTCCTTTTGTAAGTTTTACAAAGGAGTTAAAAGCAATCAAAATAAATCTTTGCTAGAGTTATGGGTCTTATGATCTAAATTGATAATAAAAAAATGTTTTGATTTTCAGGGTAATATCTACATGTATATGAAGTTGCAACAAACAGCAAAGCAACTTATTGTTACACAGACTAAGATAGTGCATTAACCTGCAAACACAAAATCAAACAGTGTAACTATGAACAAAACTGTATATGCAAATGTTTTTGAAATATGTGATGCTATTTCTCCAATACTTAAGTGACTCAACAAATTTAGAGAGCAAAACACAATGTTATTTCAATATCTAAATAAGAAGAAACACGAAATAGCCATTTGAAGGCCCGTTATGTGTCAGAAATGCTATCATTTTTATTTCTCAAAAACTTTAAATTTTTGGTATCTTGTTACAGTTTCATGAAAAGACACTAACTTGCCATACGGATGAATTATCTTTGCTCCTTTTGTTTTCTTGGCAATTGGTATAATTATAGTGACTTAATATTTTGTATAGAAGTCATAATACTACTTTGTTTACATTTTGCTACCCTTACAACACATTACTGCACATTCAGCGCTACTATTTTCAGCTGTTAAACATCTAACATGCACTTAATCCATTATTAAACATATTTAACATTTGTAAAGAGTGAAACAAATATGGATTTCTGAGACATTATGTCCCTTTAAACAGTGTGAGAAATACCTAAACAAATAGTCACATAAATAGTCAAGTTTCATCCTCTTAAAGCTACTCTCCCACAAAAAACTGTCTCTTGTCTCCTTGTAACGACATAATTTTCTGTAATATATTGTACAGCAATTGATTGCAGGATAAAAAACTTACCAAGCATACACAACCAACGGATCTACTTGCAACCAGTTAATGGGTGTGGTAATAATTTAAGTCAATATTTACAAAATAAAACGTTGCAACGGTTTGAAATTACAGCATCATGAACAAAAACTTTATTTTTATGTTTTTCCTTCGGATAAGGCAAATATTAATATTCTAGTTCTATATAAATGCATGAGTCTGTGAAAATTTTATCTTTTGATGACATTTTATTTAAAAAAATGACCAAACTACAATGTGTGGGATAATAGCTTAAAGATTAAAAATTTTACATGACTGAACTGGTATTATCCTTAATTTGAATATTGGACTTGTCCAATTTTAAATTGGAACTGCCCAATGTCAATCAGAGGGAATTTTATACAAAACACAAACATTAGGTAGAGCAACTGTATAGAGACTGGTTGGAAAAAAATGTATGTGTATGTTGGTTCATGTAGGGGCTAAGACAAGTCATATTCATATATCTGCTAGAGCTCTTAAGAACACTTAATCAGCAAATTGATCAACAAAATCATAGCTCATGGGTTTAAACATGATGTTAAAGGAAACCATAAAAAATTCTACATCAACAAATTCATAGTAGATTCTATTGATATTCATAAACTTTGATCTTAGATAATTCACTATCAGACAAATAAAGCATACAATTTTATTGCTATATTGCTACCTTTATACACATTTAAGCCAGAAAAAAACCCAACAACAACATTTTCATCAACAACATGAAACAGCCATGCAAATAAAGCCAATGTATTGCTGTTTTAAGTACAGACATTTCTACCTTGAATTATCAGTTATTCTTACATAATTAAAATTTTTCTAAGTTTTATTTGTTTCTAAGTTATTCCATACACATGCGGAGTTTAACTTCATCCACATTCAATTTCCAAATCAATCAATCATTCCAATGTTCAGGTTGTCCTTTCATATATACCGGTATAAGGCACATTAATTAAGCACTTCCCAGAGTCCTGACAAGGTAAAACCATCCTTCAGTTTTTCCACGGCAAGTCCAAGTTCCTCTGAATAAACTGGATCCCTGTCTCTGTCTTTATTACCGTCTGCAAAATATGCCTAGAAAACAAAACATAAAAACTCATTAGTCTCATTAACAAGAGCCACCGCTGGGCGAGGGCAACGCCCAACTTTTTTACTTTTCTAAAAGCAAACAAATAAATGGTTTAAACAAATTGTAAAGAAAAAAAAGTTAAGTTTAAGTTTTCCTTTCTTTAATTTCTATAGTTCTGTCTAGTCACACGAGTTTTAGAAGAAGAAATTTTTTTTTTAGACATTTATCCTTGATGGTCAAGGTCATTTATGGATGAAGGTGAAGGTTAGTCTGGTCTATCCAAAGGGTTGTTGTAGCCAAGTATGAAGACAATACACCAAGAACTTTAAAAATTATGATCAACATACAAGTTTGTGGACGGCTACGGCAACACTAACATGACTGTAACAATACCACTACTTTTTTTTAAAAGTCGAGCTAAAAATGACAGAAGAGAAGGGGCACAAAAAGTGATTATTCACTACACCAAGTTTACTACCTGGGGATAAAATTTAGTCCCTTTTTTGTCCTGTAATAAAACCTTTTATGGTTCTGTTACAAAACCTATAACATGTAAAGTAAATTTCTTTACATGGTCAGCTAATGTACACATGTATCCCATCTTAGAGTGATTCAAAGCATGTTAAGCAATTAAACATGCTAATCAAACGTTACATGAGTTAAATGTGTTATAAACATTGTGATATGCAAATTACATAAAACATGGAGTTATTTCATTCAATATTACAATGCTGTAGATAGATTATTACATTAATAGGACAGGGTTATGTTTATTTAAGGGGCTATGATTTATTTTTATCAGTGCTTATTAAACTGACTGTGCAAAAAAAAATAACAGAATAATTTAGCACTTGAATGGTGATATATGATATATGCTGTTTACAGGAACATCAAATTGTATAGGCATAACTGATCATGGAGAAACACAAGTAGAATAAACTTACAGCAAAAGCATCTGTTTGTCCGTCTGTTTCTATTTCAACATCATCCTGAACTCTCTCAATAGTTAATTCATCCAGACCTTGAGGCTATCATAAATAATAAACATGTCAATACTTTGGCAGCTTGTCAAAATTATGTCTATTTTTAGCATTTCTGCTCTGAAAGTCACAATCTAACTAGTTTTTATACTTTTATGCCATTATACATGTAGTATTTTTTGTTAATTAAATACCTGTGTTTGACCAAAACCTAAATATAAATAAAACATAGTGTAAACCAGTCTTGGTGTTAATTAGATTCCTCTTTCTACCACTCTCCTATATTGTTAAATAATTAATCATTTATTTAAATCAATATCAGAACATGATAAAAAAGATCTGACATCAAAGTACACTCACTGTACACTGTGATAAAATCACTCTCCATGTACAATTGTGTGTGAATTGTAACCAGTAAGTTACTACTATTAAGTACGATAGTAATAGTTTCAACTATAATCACATATAGAGATTGTGTATACACCAAATTGGTCTTAAATCATATGTTCATATTGCAACTATCCAGCTTTTATCAGTTGATAAAGAGCCATGCACACTTGTGTACATAACTGTATGTCTCTAGGTAGAACCACTAGTCATCCAAAGCTGGCTAGGTAGATATTTTCTTTAGACATTCCAGAAAAGATTAAAACCTAACCCCACGAAAGGCAATGGTTGTTTAGTTTTGAGTCACACCAACATCATAAAGATCAATTAATTTAATATTAATGTTGCAAGAACTTCTGTTAATGAAAGAATGCAAGTACACCTGAGATGCTGTCATGACAAAACCAACATAATGGGTTTGCGACCAGCATGGATCCAGGCTGGTCGCAAACGCACTATGTTGGTTTTGTCATGGCACGGCTCAAATAACATTCTGTAAGCAGGCAACATACATAGCTTCCTCAAATAAAAGGAGTTCAAAGAACCTAGAAGACAAAAATTTTAACCACTTGGGCCTGGAAGCCAAATGGATAGAATTAATCTCAAAAGGTCCAGTCTTACCCTTTCATCTTCCTCAAACTCTACACCAAACACAGGACAGGTGCTATAGACTTTGTGTAAACTCTGTATTTCCTTATGAACTTGCTGTAATTTCTCAACAGGATCTATCCTGAACCCTAGTACATACCCTCCACTCTGTAACAATAACAACAATGAAATCAGCATAATCATAAAATTGCCCAAACATATAAATATATATATAAACCTTTTTCAATCCAATCTTTTAATTTTGCTCTTTAAGCAATCAACACATTATATGTCAGTCTCAGAGTCTGTCATATAGCTACTTTTAGCTGTCAAGGCTGCTTTGTATATTTTAATAAATGATTTATATCCCATGTAGTACCATGGACCATTTCTGACACAGTTCAATAACTTACTATCATCTGTATAAGACCACAGACCATTACTGACACAGTCAAATAATTTACTATCATCTGTATAAGACTACAGACCATTACTGACACAGTCAAATAATTTACTATCACATGTATAAGACCAAAAACCATTACTGACTCAGTTCAATAACTTACTATCATCTGTATAAGACCACAGACCATTACTGACACAGTCCAATAATTTACTATTATCCACTTAAGACCACAGACCATCAAAAGCAGACAAATGCTTTCCCAACAACTGTGTAGGACTAAAGACCATGACTGACACAATCCAATACTTTGCCAACAACCATAAAAGGTCGCTGACCATTACTGATACAGTCCAATAGTATACTAACATAAAAAGATTGGCCCTCCACAGCATTTTAGAGACCAATATCAGACAGATAAAGGCATGACATTTACCCAGTAAACTAAAACCACTTTGACAAAATTTAATATTAGCTATAAAATTTCAACTTGAAAACATATGCAATCTGCCCAGACATTACTTTAAACAAAAAAATCTGTATAATTAACAAAAAAGCAGTTCTAAAGTCATCACAGTAAAGTCCATTTTACAAAAACAGAGTTAAAAGTGTTAAAAATACCTGTGCTGAACTCTCTACAACCAAAGCCAATCCAAATTTTGAATCTCTGATCTTGATAGTTTTCTGAAATTTAAAATTTAAACTCTTAGACTAATAAATTAATGACTCACCAATGCCATCAGTATAAACCAGGCAAGCCTTAAAGCAGCACACCTCCAGATTCATGCTAAGTTTCATGAAAACTTTAAAAATATATTTGAATGTGAAGTAACCAAAAGGAAGCAATTAACACATTATCAATGGCACTTATAAGCCAAGTAAATTACCAAAAAGTGGTCAAAATATGCATAAATAGCCTTTACTGCGTTAGTAACGCAGTAGAAAAATAGTAGTAAATACTGAAAAATCAGTAATTATTCGCACATTATATGTAAAATATTACTTAAATCTTGAAACCTATTACTTTTTCTTACATCTTAGTACATGTTTCTCAAGTTTGATTTCATTGAAATATTCTGACTCATCTGGAGGTAGCCTTAAGTGCTGTATTGATAGGTTAATTAAACATTTAACTTACAATAACGGAATATATTTGGAAGAGTACACAGCTGAAGAAACCATATTGGATGAGCTGCCAGAAGATTCTAAGTAATATGATTTCTTAAGCTATGTATGAGCTAGTCCAAATATATTCCCGTACTGTACTTTTTAAATGTTTTATGACCTTTATCAAAATTAAGGAAATGCAACTTAATTAATATTTTTAAAGTTTGACATTGCAAGACTCTTGCAAGCCTCTTATAAGAATTCATTTGGTTACTTATGTCATTATAAGCTTTTATCATTGATGTTACATGGAAAAGGCAAAACACACTTGACTGTCCCATATAGGATAGTTATATTGGACCATACAGTGTCCAATATGGGAATAATTATTAGATGGTCAAATGGATCAATTTAAAAGCCATGACGGGTTGTTTACAATTCATATAAAATAAAGGGCAGTCATTGATTATTGTGATATCAATGTTTCTATTCCTAGCAACACATATAATTGATATATAGCATTGTACAAGCAAAATTTGTTTCAGCAGATAAAAGTATTCAAAACATTTGAGATTTAGTATGCACTGGTCCACTTAAAATCTTGACACCTTGGAAAGGAAAACAACAGTAAAAAAAAACAACACTTTTAACAGCATAACGTCAGTTGACAATTGCTAGTTATTAGGTGTTAAAGATGTGAAAACAAATTGACACATTTATCTTTATCTAAAAGTTTGGTGGGAATTATTGCCATGGTGTTTTGTACATAACAAACCATGAGGATTCTACTTATAAAGAAACTGCACCCAACAAAGCAGTTTAAATTCTTACACTAATTTAACTATGGAATTAATTATCCTATATATAGACCAAGTGAATTATGAGCAGGACCTTCCTTTGAAAATAGTTCTTGCTCTGATATATTTATATCTGTAGAAATACGTTATTTCAAAATTTGTATCAAACAAAGTCATTGTTTGCTGATTAATGAATTAGAAAGACACAATGCTTAGATAAAGTGATTATTTTTGACACAACAGTTTTCAGACATAACTTATTTTTCAAAATATATCTTATATCTGTCATGTTTTTAATGCAAGGATGTTGAAAAATTGAGTCAACTACTAGGTGAATTAAGGCAAATATTACTTTCTCACTAAAATATTGTAATCTACAGTAGTATCCACTATCCAAAGTTAAAGACAAAATTCATTGAGGTCCAAGTTTATTTAAATTTACAACTTTAACCACCTAGCAAAGGACTGACAGGAGGTATCTAACATAGGAAAATGTTTAGCACTGATTCACAACAACGCTGCTTTATATCCGAGAAATACTCACCATTTGAAGGTAGGGTATACTGACATTAAAAGATTCATTGATATTAGCATGCCAGACCAAACGAACATTAGTGATGAAATAAGTCCCCAGATTTCCCTGAAAAATAAAAGAAAATATACTAAAGGCTTATAACACAGTACAGAATCAAACACCATTCCTGTGTTTTACACAGAGCAGTAAAATAAAATCCTTTCTTTTCTGTCACATACTTAATTAAATACACTGAGGTATGCTATTTTTTGACTTTCAATTGTTAAAATAAGTATATTTAATTAATAAATGCTGTTCATTTAAGATGCATTAGACTAAAAAAAACAAAATTATTGTCAGTGTGCGTTTATTTCCAGTCAGGGACAACATTACTAGTATTTTGTTTACATGAAACCTATCTGTAAGTATTGAAACAATCCTTCAGCCAACGTTACTTCTTTTTATTTACATCATACATTATGACCAGTTAAGACCTTTGACCAAAGAATTAGGTACAAAAAATAATGTATAATAATGAGTATATTATATAAATGAAACATTCTTCTCTAAGTATAAATGTTTCTGAAAAATAAAGTCCAAATGGTAATGACAGTCACAAACATATAAGAACCATACAAAAGGCCCTGGATCGCTCACCTGAGAAATAGGTCAAAAGATTTAAATGAAGCCCCTTTCACCCCAGAAGATTTAATAGCGAAAATTAAAACATCGCAAAAAAGTACAGGATTTACAGTGCATATAAGGAAAATCAATGACCTCCTGGGCTAGGGCCAATTTTGAACCTAGGGGTAAAAGCAATGGATGCTCTTCTAACAGCACATTTGCTCATGACTATTTCGAGTGATAACTCTCTTAAATTTCTTTTAACTATGTAATGTAGATTTATGGTTATTTAACAAAGCACTTCCTCTTACTAGTCTCAATAATGAGGTATCATTGATATATACTCTGGAGTCTGGACAAGTATATTATCAAGCTTTTTTAGTATTATTAAGAGACATAATTTAAAAAATTAGCAAGGTTAAATAACAGTTCTTGTTACTGCATTTCCTCTCACTAGTCTTTTTCACTGTGTGAAGTTTTAATCAAATCCATTCAATAATTGTCAAATTATTCTCTTGACCACAGTGTGATGGACATACAGAAAAGATGGCCACAACTAGTATACAATGCTCTCCCTTCAGGGGGAATGATGGAATCATTACTTATCTACATGTAATTACTTTAACGTAAATGCTAAAAGTTATTATTGATTTGTTCATCAGAAAGTGACACAAGATGATTCAGACTGATTTACATCATATGATGTAAACATAATACGTCATTAGGATGTAGATATTCACAAGAATGAGGCATTTAATAATTTTGATAATAAACCTGACGTAGCTGAAAAACTGTCAAAACCTGTTAAAACAGGATTGTCAACGTAGACAATTTATATGATCAATGGACTTTGTTCCCTATAGCAACAGTTGTAACTGTAGTTCATTCACATACTGATGGGCAGTTACTTAAAGTCTCATTTAGCCCCAAAAAGCTCTTATTTCTAATACTTGTTGTCCAATTTCATTTTCTATAATGCTACTCATTCTAGGCCATATAGATGAACCATCTTTCCCTTTTTGGACATAAGTAAAGTTACTGTGAATTAGTATTTTGTATAATAGACAAAATATCACTTTTTCATAGTTTTGCAACTTTTATGACATACTATTTCACATGCAATTGGGCTACAAATAATAAACATCTCCATTACCAAATTACAGAACACAGACTTGCCTTTTTTCAGAGCAAAAATCATATTAATTTAATTAATTTAGCCTAATTTGCCTGTAACTAGAGTTCCTGGAATCTGTACTATATCAACTGCTTTCATACACAAATAACTGTCAACTTCTCAACATTAAAGTGTATAATGTTCAATGTAATTCATAAAATTTTTAAACCATTAATTATATTGTTTTCATAATCATTTGTTTGATTCTTGAATCAGCAGTTACATAGAATGCCCTGTCCCTGTTATTTAACACACATGTATATTGCATGTTAACAAAATAAAATGTTCCATCACAAATTATTATGCTGTCTTCAATAGGGTTTTAACTGTTTAGCAGTGATTCTGTGCATGTCTTTAGAAAAATATACAAACATATTTCTTTCATACACGTAATATTGAAGTTTTCTTTTTTAAAATTCAAAAAATTTCTGAAGCAGATATATACATGTAGCTTTGAAAAATTTTATGATGTGAAAGTGAGGGGAGTTAGATGGATGCAACTTTGAAAATGGTTCTTGACGAAATTGTTATTGACAAATGTGATGTGCAATGCCTTGAAACTTGAATTCTAGGTCAGTTCACCCTACAAAGCTTATCACACAGGTTCATTCCTACAGGACTTTTCATAATCAATTTTTAAAGCTGGTCACCATTGCATTTATGTTAATTTGCATGAAAATATCATGTTCAAAAAGAGACATTGTCAAGTGTACAATTATTTAAGTCAATTTTATGAAATGAGGCCCCATTTGGGTATTCAGGTTAAGCTCCCTGTAACAGGTATCACATAATATCATAATTGATAATCAAACACATCAAAAAACTGTTTGTTGGACAAGGCCATTTGGCAAGTTAAGAGTTAACACTGAAAACAATATAAGGGTTTAAATGCGACTCCATTACAAAAAAGTCATATCATGTACTAACCTGATCACTGGATAGATTCCATACACCACTAACTTTATCATAGACTTGTTCTTGTGGTAATAATCTAAGTTGTTTATTCTGTATAAGTGCACCTCTCAGCTTTAAATCTCTGTACAGTTTAGATGTTTCATACGCCCTGAAATCATTAACATATGGCATGATAACACAATACTACATGTATTACCATAAAAATCTTATAAATCACAATGTCAACGCATTTCCCCTACATCATCATGCTGTACTTATTTGTCTGAATTTGAATTATTCAATAACTCTTTTAGTGAAGCTTTTTTTAAATGTCAAACAAATTACATTTAGTGGTGGCATGACCAGTGGTCAAGGCTTTGGCTAAAAATTCTAAATTGCCAAATCTGCCCCCAAATTTTAAACCCCCTCTTTTAAAGGGACAATTTTGTTTCCCACAAAAAATTTTATTTCCATTTTCATTTTTGGTTTCCCAGAGAAGGGGATTTGAAAGTTTTGCCCGTAACTCATAGTTTTCAAAAAATTTTTGTTAAAATAAATTTGTATAAACCAAACAAACAACATTTGTAATTTAAAATTTTAATTTTAATACTTTTTCAAAAGTTCCCGGGAAAACAATGTAACCCTAAAAACTTTTTTTCCTTAAAGGGATTAGTAAATAAATATTCCCATGAACTTTATATCAAATTTATAAAATATTTTGTTCAAAAATTTTATATAAATTTAGACAAACAGAAAAGGATATGGTTTGATGGTCGGTTTGGAGAAGGGTTTACCGTAGTGAGAAAGTGATTTGGCAAACCTTTAGCTTTATATTTATTTATCCCGCTTTTTATAATGTTTTCTAGAATGAGAAATGGCTTAAAATAGCATCTATATGCAGTTTGTTTTGCGCTAAACGTGATGTCATCATGTACTAATATGACAGGAGACAGATAATTTTAATCCCAGCAAGGCTTATCCACTGAGATAATAGACAGTGGTGGATAAAATACTTATAACAAAATTTCATCAATTCTAAATGTGTAAAGAAACAAAACAAAAAACAAAAAAAACGAACAATTTTAAAAATAAAGAACAAAAAAACAAATAAAAACAAACACAACCAAACACAAATAATAAAACCATATAAAAGCCACAAAGAATACAAACAAGACAAAAAAAACAAAACAAAAAAAAAAGAAAAAAAAATACCAATCAGTAAAGTATGAACAAAAGCATATTGATATACTGATTTGATTTGTATATTATTTCAGTTGAGATATCATTTGTTTATGGGTTGAAGGTTTCCATCACAACTCTTCTTGCATCAAATGGAGCACTTTGTTCTTCTTGTTTTTTTTATCGTATGGTGAAAATTATACCAATGTTTAAAAAAACAAACCCCAAAAAAACCCCCAATTTTAAAATTTAAAAATTTTCCTTATTCAAAACAAAATTTTTATTAAAATGCATTTTTGTATATTTTTTTGCTAAAAATGTGATAAACAGAAAGGGTTTTCCATGGGACACTAAACCCCCCACACGCCACGTTCGGGTCAATTTTAAATAACTCTAGGTCTATTTTGGAAAAATGTGCCCACAAGTTTAAAACTAAAAATCAACAAAGACCTATAATTCTGTTTAAATTTGTATCAAAAAATTCCTTCCTTTATACCATCTACACATTAAGGGTTGTTAATCCCTTGGAAAAGTTCAGCAAAATCTGCCATCCCGGTTTTAAGAGGATTTGCGTTCAACAAAAATTCTACATAGTAATTAATGAAAAAAATCAACAAAGGCATAATTTCTGTTAAATTTGGTTGCAGCAAAAATTCCTCTCTTTACTGCCAATCAACACATTAAGTGTTGTTCATGCCCTGAAGTTTAAGTCAAAAATCTGCATCTATTTTGGTTTAAGAGGTAGTGAGTATTGCCACAAAATTTCTACATAGGTATATAGTGAAAAAAGTCAACAAAGGCCATAATTTCTTTTAAATTTTGGGTCGCAGGCAAAAATTTCCTCCTTTACTACCATCTACAACATTAAGGTTGTTCATCCCTGTAAGTTAGAGCAAAATCTGCCATCCGTTTGGGTTTAAGAGGAGTTGCGTTCACAAAATTTCTAAATCATAGTATCATAGTGAAAAAAATCAACAAAGGGCTCATAATTCTTTAAATTTTGGTCGCAGCAAAAATTCCTTCCTTTACTACCATCTACACATTAAGGTTGTTCATGTCCCTGTAAAGTTTAAGCAAAATCGCCATCCGTTTAAGAGGAGTTGCGTTCACAAAATTTCTACATAAGCTAGCTGAAAAAAAATTCAACAAGGGCCATAATTCTGTTAAATTTTGTTGCAGCAAAAAATTCCTTCCTTTACTGCCAATCAACACATTAAGGTGTTCATCCCTGGAAGTTTAAGCAAAATTTCTGCCATCCGTTTTAAGAGGAGTTGCATTCACAAAATTTCTACATAGTATATAGTGAAAAAAAGCAACAAAGGCCAAATTTTTCTCGTTAAATTTGGTCGCAGCAAAAATCCTTCCTTTACTACCATCTACACATTAAGGTTGTTCATCCCTGGTAAGTCTTTAGCAGCAAAATCTGCCATTCCGTTTAAGAAGGAGTTTTGTTCACAAAAAATTTCTACATAGTATATAGTGAAAAAAATCAACAAAGGGCCATAATCCGTTAAAAATTTGGTCGCACAAAAATTCCTTCCTTTTAACTACCAAATCTACACTTAAGTTGTTCATCCTTAATTTAACAAAATATCTGACTTTAATTTTAAAAAGAGGATTCGTTCCAAGCATTTTCGGGGACGTACGGAAACGGACGGACGGACTGACAGACTGACGGACCTGCGGACGGACGGAAAGGCAACGCCTATTATGCTCCCACATTGTGGGGGCAATAAAAATAAGATGTTTACTTGGCCAATGTTAAAACAACAAGACCAAATGCCCAAAATTTTAAGACAATTTTGGATGGAATATTTTCGCGTTGGGGTGGACTAACAGTTTCGGAAACTAACCAGTAATTACCAAATTTTCTCTGCAATTGAGGCCTACTAATCCACATTTCCATGGTTTTATCAGTGTAAAAGACAAATTGCCATTAAATCAATAACCCCAGAATTTTAACCCTGTTAAAGAGAAAAAAACTTCATCTCACTAAGGAAATCAAACCCATGTTTGTTAGAAAAACAAATCCAAAATGCACTCCATAATCAAGTTAACGGAAACTGACTTCTATGCTGATTAAATACTGAATGGATTTTATTAAATCAAAACAAAAAATAAACTAAAATTTAAAATTTTTGAGCCAGTCACAAAACAAAACCCACATAAGTGCGTTTGCCGACCAAGCATGGACCAAAACCAAAGCCCTGCCATCCCCGCAGACTGTACCGCGAATGCTCAGGAGCTGGTCTGATCACGGATCCCAATGCTGTTCGCTTCCAAACCTTTACAAAGTAGAGAAACGATAGCAAACAGCAATGGATCCTGCCAACTGGCGCGAAATGTTCAAGGCTGGTCTGGATCCATGCTGGTCGCAAACCCATTATGTTGGTTTTGTCATGACGCGGCTCATTTATCAAATAGATAGTGTTACAAACCTATGAACAGATATCACAGTGGTGAACAATCTCGGTGAACCAGGTATCTAAAACAGATAAAAAAGTAAAGTTTTTATTTTATCATTTTCTCCCATCAATTGTATTTTTCCTCTTAAATTGTTTTAATCATTACAGAAAATTTCTTTCATGAATATGTTGAATATTTTTCTTTTTCTCTCTGGAAATCAGCTTTAACAAATCTGTATTTTAAGACTATGATACCTTTAACCTCACATAAAACAAAACAAAAATTGTGCTTTAAAAAACTTACGAGATTTGTAAAGATGAACTCAAATCTTGTGTTGTTACATTTTGTCAAAACGTACAGAGCTTCTGTGGTACCACGTAATTTCTGAAAAACAATCAAAATTTTAATATCTATTACAAAAATAAATAAATTAACTATCATTTAAATAAAGTAAAATGGTTTGATTTTGAAACATGACTTTATATATAATCAAATCAAATTATATGCAATCAAATTTACATCATTAATAAAAAAAAATACATACAGTGTAAACTTGTTTTGCATTAGAACACATATGTAATTAAGAACTTATAATTTACCCAAACCAACAAAATAGGTTTCAATTAATCAAAACTTTGTTTTCTGTTAAATCTGCATTAAAGTGGAAAGGTTTGCACCTTTTCGATATTTTTTTAAATATTTATAAAAACAATAGGTGTATCATTTGGATATTCTTTTAAAAGTTGTTTGAAAAAAAAACACACAAAAAAAAACAATGTTTATATAGTTCTAAATGATTTAGAGTGAACATTTTTATGATAAAGAACAACATTTTTGTTGGTTCACCAATTAACTTATTTAGTGTCCACTTATAAAGATAATATAGTTGAATTCAAATGTATTTTCACTTGCCAGTATATCCATTGAATTTCTTTCTGAGGTTTTGTTGTTTGTAGTTACACTAAAATTTTCTTTCAACATAAATTATTCATTGTTATAACAGACCCTTTCCATTATTAGGATCAATTTTCACTTTAAAAAGTTAGAGTTGACTCAGAAGATTGTTGCTCACTTATTGACCAAATACTGATAAATGCACGTTGTATATTATCCCCAAATGACTAAATTTTTTTGTTAAAATGTTTTCCCAATAAAAATCCTAGGGCCCTGAAAAATTAAAAAAATAAAATAAAAGCCGCCCCCCACAAAACCAACATAGGGGTTTTGCAACCAAAACTTTAGATCCGCCCAAGACTGCGAAATCCAGAATTTTGTTTCAGGATCTGCTGTGGCCTATCATTTTCCTCAACTTGAAAAGGGGTTTTTTAACAGAGGGACCCTGATCAGCCGCAGGGAGCGCGGGGCTGGCTGGACCCCTTTGCCGGTCCAACCCTTTATGTTGGTTTTGTATGGAGGGCCCTAAAAATAAAAAAATTTTTAACGTCAAAAATTTCCCTTCTTTATTTAAACAGAAATGGAATATGGAATTTTATAAAAGGACTTTATCTCCTGCATTAAAAAAAGTAGTGTTTGTTCAATGATTCAAATATTCACTTTCAGGCCATAATTCTTAGGAAACAAACATTCTAACAACACAGATTAATAATTATCATAACCTTTCTGATAAGACTTTAGAGTTTCTATGTAGATGTTTTACCAGTGCATGTTGAAGGACAATGTTATACTTCTTAAATGAACTATCATAATCTTACACTACTATCTCAAATAGAATTATTCAAACACTCCTTCAGATGAATTTATTCATTTAGATTTACTATGAAGAGTTAGGTTTAAACTACATTACTGACATTAATACTGTAAAAGCTGTTTTGTGACTATTCAGCATTGCATATGGAAAAACACATCAGGTGTACGTCTTGGTATTTTTTTTCTGGCACAAAAACCAGCACCTGAGTAGAACCACAGACCTCAAGGAAGCTAGGTGAGTAGCTTCCTCACATTAAAGAATTAACAGTGATAAAAATTACTTAACATTTTATATGAGGCAGAAGGAGAATACTTACAAAGATTTACCCTGGGCATGTTGAGGGAATGCCAAATCAACCTCAAATTTTGTTAAAATTTTAGTTCCCCCGGGTAAACAAAAAAAATAAATAAGAAATTTTTTTCTAAATAAATTTCACTCAAAAGGAATTGCTGGCCATGTCGGTTCAAACCCGTCGGGGGAAACCCATTTTTTCCCTTGGGGCAAAAAAATTTCCCTTTCTGATTGCTTAGTAAAGGGTTGTTTCCAAAAAGGTTTTGTAGGATGTCAAAAAAGCTTTTTGCTTCCAAAACAAATTTTAAACTAAAACAAATTTAAATAAATTTTAAAAATTCCCTACAAATTAGTTTTTATATTTCATAAAATACAGTCTTTTCCAAGAAAAGAAATATGTTTTGTTCATATAAAAAGATTAATTTTCCTGTATTTTACACATTTTTATTAATAAATCATGTCATAAATGTGTATTGTCCAATTTGTTCTTATATTCATATATCTTTTCCAACAACATACCCAATTACAAACCTTGTGCTAAGTTTAATTATCTGTAAAATATAATTCTTTTTGTTTTGTTAAGATTTTCTTAATGTGTTGTATAGATTGTAGTGTACAATATATGGAAAATTACTTAAGTGTCTTATTGTGATGTTTTTAATCACTTTCGTTAATTGCATTTACCAGTATACAACTTGACAAAATCAATGTGAGTCATAAAGCAAAACAGAATAATATACCTAATGTGCAATATTCTTTTCATATCTATTTCGTAAGTTAACAAAAGTTAGAAACAGAAAACACAACAAGTCTGACATATTTAAGATTTAATTCTTACAAATTTGGGTTAGATATCTTGCCCTTGCTCAAAAGGATTTACAATTAAAAAAAAAAAACTTTTATAGGTATACATGAAGGCCAAGGTTTATCATGTTTGTCTATTTTGATCCTAAGACATTCAATTCTGTATATATTACAGGAACTCAAAAGGGGTTTCTTAACATTACGAGGCTGGAAATGTTTTTTCAAGATTTTTATATCATTTGATGCAGGTCTGGATAAATTACATATGTGCAAAATTTCAGATCATTCACTTACTCCATTATTCCAAAAAAAACTTATATGTGTGCAAAATGATGTAAAAAGATAGCAGCCTTTACATGCTTAAACTTGAAGCAGGCTAAAAATAGCACTTAATACTGATTTTGAATTAAATTCATAGGCCGTAATTTTCTTTACTATCTTTCTCATATTTTTATATTTGAGAGTCCCAGTTGATTTATGTGACAAATTTTATATTTTAGGCTTTTGAATCTCCATGGAGTTCATTTAAATCACAGTAATCAACAGTTTTATGCATTATACCTCTTTCTCCATTGTTGCCTTTAGTATCTTCAACAGCATCCATCTTATCTATCAACTTTTCACCTGGTCGCATTTTCATCTGACTATTGAAAAGAAAATAAAGGCAATTGTCTCTGAACTTAAAAACAGAAAAATATGATCAATTTCTGTTCTTAAAAGTAAACAAAAATGTCATTTTTATTCACACATGTACAAATTATGTCATACATGTACACAGAAAAACACAAAATAAATTACTAGCAGATTTCAGTCAGAGCTTAGACAAAAAAATTTGTGTCAACCAAAACGTGTCTAAGAACAGTGAAAATAAAATATGAAAACCTACTGAATTTAAAATAACACAGAGGAATACAACAAAATCATTGACTCATAAAACAAATGTGTCAAAAAGTATGGCAACCAAATTGAAGCAATCAAAAAACTGTTTTATTTTTTATAAGTAAAACATTTTACATTAATCAAAAATACTCTATATTTTAAAATTTCATTCAATCATTTATTTATTTGTTTATATGTTAAAGTATGTTTTTTATTACAATTTTGAGGTGGGGCAAATCATCGCTAAAATAGAACAATCATGTCAGTTGGGCTAATGTTACAGAGTGAGAAAAACATGCAGCCTGACCTGGCCTTGAACACAGGGCCCTTGGCATACCATTCCATGGATCTACATACTGAGCTACATGTCTGCTAGCTGGAATCAGCCCAACAAATTGTGCACCAGGGCTTTTATTTATATATATTTGTCCTTCATAAAGACCGATAATTGTTACTAATATCAGTTTGTAAAATACAATGAAGGTTGGTCTTCCAGTCGAAATACCAAGACTACATGTCTGCAAGCTTACATGTGCACTACACTCTATTAAACTTTACAGGTGAACAGTTCACAACCATGACAATTTGCAATCTATTATTAGTTCTGGCTTCCATAACTTTATATGTGGCTTTCATTTGTAGTTGCGCAGCAACATATCTCTAGCAGTATCTGTAGCAGATACAATAAAACAAGTTTACTTTCTCTTTAGCTGTCAGGTTATATGTCACGTACACATATTCTCCATAATTGATAAGTATTCTTTATGGTGACAATTATTTCTAATCTGTCACAGGGTGAGAAAAATGTGCAGCCTGACCGGGACTCGAACCCGGGACCCTCGGAATACCGTTCCGCGGCTCTACCGACTGAGCTGTCCGGCCGCTTACACATTTTCTTCCCTAATTAGTGAACAGTTCTGAACCGTGACATACTTCCCTGCTATATTGAAATTCGTCCTCGAATTTCACAGAGCTACAGAGCAATGTAAATTAAACTCTAAGCTATATCAGTCACGATCCCCCGTTGGGCGCCAAATGTCACAGGGTGAGAAAAATTAGACGCCTGACCGGGACTCGAACCCGGGACCCTCGGAATACCGTTCTGCGGCTCTACCGACTGAGCTATCTGGCCGCTTACACATTTTCTCCCCTAATTAGTGAACAGTTCTGAACCATGACAAATCTATAAATGTATAGTAATTGAAGAATCTGTCACGGTTCAGAACTGTTTAATATTTTGCAGAGAAGATGTGTAAGCAGATCAGTCGGTACAGCCTCTGTACCGTATTCCGAGGGTCCTGGGTTCGAGTCACGGTCAGGAACACATTTATCTCATTGTGACATTTGGCACCTAACGGGGGACGGCGACTGAATATAGCTCAGAATCTAGGGGAGGAGATGTGTATGCGGCCAGATAGCTCAGTCGGTAGAGCTGCGGTACGGTATTTCAAGGGTACAGGGCTCGAGTCCCGGTCAGGCTGCCCATTTTTCTTACCCTGTCAGGCTGTGACAAATCTAACAGTTTCTATTTTTGACGAGCCGTGATTTATCAGTTTATGTTCCTGTGACTGCAAAAGAATAGAAAATTAAAATTCTAATAACTTACTTAGGGTTTATGTCAAACCTGACATCCCTGTCTTCCCAAAGACCTTCTGATGTCATTTTTGTTCTAAAATTACTTTCTGTCAAAAAATGTTTTCCTTAGCAATGGCCGCTTACAACATATTTTAAAGCAGATCTCACGATCAAGAATTTTTACGGCGACACCGTAAATTTGCAAATTTCACACAATTTCGCGAAATTGCAAATTCGTGGCAAGCACATTTAAGAGGTTTAAAGGTTGCTAGGTAAGAGAAAATTCGTTATGTCAAATGAAAGTATAAGAATTTATGCCATAGTTTCAAGAAATCTGTCCATATAGTGATGACAATGTAAAATTTTTAGTAAATGACAAAACGTTAATCAACTTTTAGGCTTAAGCAGTGTCAAGTATATCGTACTCCCCGCGGGTACCGCGTCCTTGCCAATTCCGATGTAATCAGAAAATTTGTTTCTTTACACATTGAATGCCACCAAATACTGTTTCCACCATTAAAGTGAAAGTGCTGCTTTTTGTGAATTTGGATAGAATTAGAAATTGTTAGAATTTTTTTCATTTCAAATAAATTCTGTCATTGATAGGAAAATCCAAAACTGCCGGTGTGTGTTAAAAATACTTCTTTATTTTACCCCATATTTAACGGTTAAACTTATAATTTCATGTTCCGACAAGTGAAGGTCATCTGCTGAAACTGTAGTGACATCTTATTCTGTTACAAAAAATTATACTGAATCCAAAAAGGGCCATCAATTAACATACCATGGTACCATAGTGCTCTCCGTTTAAGCTCCCATTCAAAACATGGCTGACTGACCCTAGATGTTTCTAATTTAAATCATGGAGTTATTTTATTAATGACATAATTATTTTAATGTCAAGATGCGACAACAAAACACAATTCAATAAAATAGTAAATACAAGTTCTTTTTATTTGTACAATTTGCTGGAAATAATAAGAACAGTGGTACCATATCCTAGGGGACCATCCTAAATCAAAAAAGATCATATTAAAAGTTATTTACATATGAATACTTTAATCTTTATGTAAAATTTCTGTACAAGTTGGCTGAAATTCAACAGTTAAAAAAGCTCTTTTACCATCTTGGAAAAGCACAACCTTCTGTAAAACTGAATTGGCCTCTTAAAATAAACTCTGGAATTCTACTTTTTATTTAAGCCAAGGAAGTGATTGTTACATGACTATCACATGTCATTGAAGTACACTGTAGGATGCAGCTACCTAGAGCTGTCATTGATGCAAGGAAGCCTTTTTTCCTCTATTTTGTGAAAATACCACTTGGGAAATTTGTGTTGTAAAATTTCCCAATTTGGGAAAAAAGTTATCATGAAAAATGCCAATTTGGGAAAATATGCTATCATTCAAGATGTTACAATTGTTAAAATAAACATGATAAATCTACTTAAATCTTACTTAAACTGTTCAGCTTTTTCTGTCATATCAAAAATACAAGGACAGGCTAGAATGTGTATATGTACAAATGTAAAACTGATATCAATTAAAAATCCTGTTTTTATTTCGATAATTATCAATTTTTTGAAATGTGTATCAATTATTGATCGACAGAAAAATATCAACGTTACATCGATATTGTTTCTATCGATGACAGCTCTACAGGTACCTGCTCAAAGTTTATTGTTAAACACAGCAATGCTTAGCTGCAGCTTTTTCTCACAATTTCTCCATCCACAGCTGCCTGTGAGAGACTTTTCTCAAATGAATCTTGTCAAAAGTCCTGTTAGAACTCGCTTTACCCACAAAAACCTGCAGAATCAAATGAGAATTGTTGTCTCTGGTCCATATTTCTCCGAGTTTGAAGAATGGGTTAAGCCCATGCTATTTAAAGTGTAATTGTGAAATCCGTAGGTTGGGAAGACATTGCAACAATTCATGATTCGAAATCTGTTAGCTACAAATTGTCCTGTTACCATACGAAATACCTTCCTAGGATATTGTACTCCCCTAGCAGTATATTGCATACATAAGAATATTGATGATAATGATATTGATTCAACAACAATCTTAATTTTGTTTCAGATATGGCTGATTTTCACAAGCCTGGTGTAGCGAGGCTAAAGCCAGAGTAAGCTATTTTTATAATTTTTAATTGAAGTTTGTCCTCAATAAGTTTACCTACCTGATTAATGAGTATTGTACATGTCACATGCTTTACAAAGTAACAAATGAAATACCACCCTGTTTAAATAATATATCTATGCTATGTGTCAGTTGTTAAAGGGTGTGACATTAATGAAATTTACATAATAATGATTATTGTGTACTTTGTTTTGTCACCTGATGTAATAATATAAACATTATATGGCATATTTAGGGGGAATGATCAAGCTTGCTGACTTAAAACCACTGTCCCTTCAATCTGTGGGTAGGAATCCTTCAGGGGACTTTGAATTCTTTCCTTCCATATAAAGAAGCTGTCCTGTTTAGTTAACAGAAGTTCTATGGTTTTACCCGGGTACATGCATATGCTTGAAAATAGGGGCGTGGATCGTCGGGTAAGTGACGATCCGATCTGATCCATGATTCAGCACATGCAATTCACAAATCGAACCACAAATCTTTTGTTATCAAGACACCAAAAAAAACATGAACATTAGTTCTGAAAACATGTTAATTTTTCTTAAAACAATACTAAACATTAATTTAATTATTCATTAAACATATATGCAATGCAAATATAAACTAGGTTGAAAACAAGTCTCCCCAATATAAAATTCCACCAGCAAAATTTACTTTCAATGAAAATGAGGAAAAAGCAGTTTGTAAAACATGCCATGGCAAATTGACTTATATAGAGGGGGTACAACAAACTTGCCTAATCACATGAAAAGACCAGTATTTCCAAAAATTGGAAGTAAATTTTGCTGGTGGGATTTTTATATTGGCGCGACTCCTTTTCAGCCAATACATGTAATGTCACACTGACGTATTAACTTGCGTTTAGCAAATTGTGGATTCCTAGAAATAAAACAGTCTTCAATAGATTTCACGTCATTATAGATCTATACATAGCGACTAAAATATTTAAAAACAAGTGCTCAATAAAGATAAAGTGATTCCTTTTTCGAAACTAATGACTTCCTAGCTCAGCATCATGGTATACATGTTTGTTTAGTTCCTGTCTTTATTTAGGTAAACGTCGCATAATTCATACACAAATTGATTTTTTTTTTGACATTTAAAGTGTAAAAAAAGAACGAATGTATAATAAACAAATAAGATCACAATCCACGATATCTGGACTGACGAATATTCATACTCGATTTTTCATTTTGATTCGTGATTATCCGAGTACTCGAATACTCGCCCCAGCCCTACTTGAAAAGCTGGAAAGTGTATATGACTTTAACAGTGTGCTTAAAACAGTTAAAAGAAAAAACTACATAGACATACATTTATATTTGATTATCAAGAATCTGCTCAAAATATTTGAGAAAACATCTTGACTTTGTTTCTTCAGGTTTGTTCTGGCAGATTACAGGCCGAAGATTGACACAGAATATCTGTCCCAGGAAACCAAAGATGAGATGGCAGAGTTGGACAAAGATAAGGAAGCTGGAGATGAACCACAAGCAAAACGCATAAAATTAAAGGTATTTATAATGTCCTGTATATGTGGTCAACATTAGAAAGGTCACAGTGTCAGATGTGGAATTCATTGTAAGGTCAAAGGGTCGAATAAAACAATCGTAAAATTGCAAAATGCAGGTAATTAATGAAAAAAATTAAGCAGTTTCTCTTTTAAAAAAAAATTTCAAGGGCTTAAATTGTAAATATTCATTAATTGATGGTAATACTGCTTGAAGACCTTGTTAAATACATGTTATTTTTATTATTATTATTACCTAATGCCTTCTTTAAAAACTAATTCCTTATTTACAACTGTTTAATAGAACCGCTGAAATCCTATGCATCCACAGTGATGAAATGTACTGTTGACCGGTTCGTTCTCTGGCAACAGTTCCAAATGTCATTCCTGATACTTCATGGTAACAGTTTTGACTGTTCCACAAATATCCATGAAATAACTGTATACTTAATGATTCAATGAAATACATTGAACATGTTAAGTAAAGTATAATATATTTCAGGGTAGAAACAAAAAGAGACCAATCGTTGGCAAGAAGAGATTGCCGGCAGACAAGCTATGCCCTGCTATTGTCCAAGAAAGAGATTGTCAGTTTGGTGAGAAGTGCAAATTTAACCATGATCTTAAAAAATATCTAGATGAAAAACCACCTGATTTGGGAGAAGAATGCTATCTGTTTGAAACATATGGTAAATGCCCCTGTGGTGTTACATGCAGATATGCAAAACCACATCTTGATAAGGATTTTAAGAATATCACTAAACCAGGACTGGAAACTATGGAGAAAAAGACGGACACTGTATCTAACGTACTGACCAAGGATCTACAGCATTTACTTTGGAAGAGGAAATATGACTTCTCAAAAACAGATGCAGTCCTAGAGAAGTTATGTCCCTCAGCAAATCATCAAAAGAAACTTGCAGAATCCTACTTGAAAAAACAGGAAACCAAGAAGGCAGAGTCTGAAATTGCAGCAGAAAGGTCCGAGAATACTGAACCTGAAAACAAAAATGCTGCCTCAAGTCAGGTGGAAAATGGAAGTAATGACAGTAATATACAAGTTATTAACAGTAAGCTTGATATTCCTCCAGCTCCAATTAAAAAGGTACCTATACTTTTGTTTATATACAGTTATGCTTGATTTACTGTATACTTCTATTCAGGTCCAAGATTTCGATAGGTTATATGGCTAAGTATAAATGGTTGAAAGCATGACACTTGGTAAAGGTAATATAGTGAACATATTGATTAAAAATTTATGATATTTCTATAGATACTGCACATTTGCCACAGTTGTTTTTTAGCTCGACTATTCAATAAGAATAAGTAGAGCTATTGTAGTCACCCGAGCGTCGGCGTCTGCGTCGGCGTAACCACTTATGTTAAAGTTTGTAATAGTTCAAATATTTTCAAAGTCCATTGATGTATGGCTTTGAAACTTTACACACTTGTTCACCATCATGACCCCAACCTGTAGACAGGAGGAGGTAACTCTATCAAGCATTTTGACAGAATTATGCCCCTTTTTCGACTTAGAATTTACGTTAAAGTTTTTGTAATAGTTCAAATATTTTCAATGTCCATTGACTTATGGCTTTGAAACTTTGCACACTTGTTCACCATCATGACCACAACCTGTAGACAGGAGGAGGTAACTCTATCAAGCATTTTGACAGAATTATGCCCCTTTTTCAACTTAGAATTTACGTTAAAGTTTTTGTAATAGTTCAAATATTTTCCATTAGTCCAATAGTTCAAATATTTTCAAAGTCCATTGACTTATGGCTTTGAAACTTTGCACACTTGTTCACCATCATGACCCCAACCTGTAAACAGGAGGAAGTAAGTGTATCAAGCATTTTTTGTGTCGCCTTGAAAAGGTGACATATAGGGGTTACTTGCGTCGTCGGCGGCGGCGGCGGCGTCTGTGTCGGCGTCGTTGTCGGCGTCGTCGTCGGCGTCCCCTAAAGCTTGTCCGGAGCATAACTCAGTCACTATAAGTCTGATTGACTTCGAACTTGGTATGCATGCTTCTTTCAATAACCCGAAGTGCAGTGCATAAGGACCGGTACTCTGCAGTTCTTATTTTTTGAGTTATTGCCCTTTGTTAATTTTCATACTTAAATTTGTCCGGGCCATTTCTCTAAAACTAAAAAAGCTATGGACTTAAAACTTCATAGGATGATAGATTAAGAAGAAGTGCAGTGCACAAGAACCGGTACTCTGCACTTCCTAATTTTTGAGTTATTGCCCTTTGTTAATTTTCATACTTTATTTTTGTCCGGGCCATTTCTCCTAATGTATAAAAGCCATGGACTTGAAACTTCATAGGATGATAGGTCTCATTAAGAAGAAGTGCAGTGCACAAAGAACAGGTACTCTGCATTTCTTATTTTTTGAGTTATTGCCCTTTGTTTATTTTCATACTTTAATTTTGTCCGGGCCATTTCTCCTTAAGTATAAAAGCTATGGACTTGAAACTTCATAGGATGATAGATCTCATTAAGAAGAAGTGCAGTGCACAAGAATCGGTACTTCTGCATTTCTTAATTTTTGAGGTATGGCCCTTTGTTGATTTTCATACTTAATTTTTGTCCAGGCCATTTCTCGGAAAGTATAAAAGTTATGGCCTTGAAACTTCATAGGATGATAGATCTCATTAAGAAAAAGTGCAGTGCATAAGAACTGATACTCTGCATTTCTTATTTTTTGAGTTATTGCCCTTTGTTGATTTTCTTACTTTATTTTTGTCCTGGTCATTTCTCCTCAAGTATGAAAGCTATGGACTTGAAACATCATAGAATGATAGATCTTATTGATAAGAAATGCAGTGCACAGATATGCTGCTCTGCACTTATTATTTTTTTTTAGTTATTGCCCTTTGTTATTTTTCATATTTCATTTTTGTCCTGGCCATTTCTCCTAAACTACATTGTTCACAAGGCGACACATCCGACTCGCGGAGTTCTAGTTTTTACTATCAAGCACTAAGAATAGTCGAGCGTTGCTGTCCTACCGACAGCTCTTGTTTTTTTTTCCTAAAAAAGAAAATAATTCATAAGTTTACAGCTATGTACCTTTGTATATTTATAATATTAAGGCTGGGAATGTCAAATGACAATTGACATTGCAAAAAATGCATTTTTATATAGTTTTTTCTTACCTGTTAAATAATAATGACCAAGGAAGTATGTATGTATTTTGCCTGTTGGAATAATCACGATTTTGAATTTCTCATGCGGAAAACATTTTAAATTTAATTAAACACAAAACACTGAATTTATTGTGGTGGTAAAAGAATCCTTAATAAAATTGAGTCATATAAATGTTTAATGTTGTTTTAAAAGATCGTGAAGGAATATTGTATTTGCAATTAGCATTTTAGATGTCAGTTCAATTTTAAATTTAGCAAATGAGTTGAAGTAAAAGACTGTATGTTCTAGTCATGATTGTTTTCAGTATACATGTATGTGTATTATTTATTCACTTTATTGAGACATAATGTAAGATGACAAGCAACTGTTGTCTATAATTATTGGTCTTACAGTGATTTTTTTTCACTTAATTGGGAAGAGGCCTTTGTCGCTAAAATTGCTAATTTGGGAAGAAAAAAGCGGGTTTCAGTTAAGATTTTTGGGAAAACTGCATGATTTTAAAGAAAATTTCAATTGGGAAGAGGCCTTTTATCGGAGTCTGTAATATAAGCAGGAAAATCACTGGTCTTATATTGAACTCCAGTAGACATTCTATTGATTGATATGATAAATGTTTAAAAGGTTTTTTTATTACAATAAATAACATTGATAAATTTTCATAAAACTTATTCTAAGTCAATTTTAATATGTATGCGACTTGTTACAGAGAACTTACTCAAACATATGGATCTTAGCATTTGACTTAATCTGCTAAATGTATATTAACCGTTTATTTAAGACACCTCTGTTATATGGACGACAAAGGACAAGCGTTTACACCATATGATCCATAATAGTATCAAAATGGTGCAGTGGAACATAATGTGTCAGGAACTAAGAATGTGTGGAGGAATATATTAGCGATTAACCAAGTAATTAGCCAAAATGAGTTATAATTGTCATCATATCCAACTATCTATCGACTAACCACACCAACGATAAATGCTGCTTTTGCGGACCAGCATTGAACTCCAGCGATCACAGACAATCTCGAACCATCGCGCGCACCAAGTTACTTATCAGCCGAACCACAATGAAACTGCTATACCGCCTAGAGCAGACTGCCATCCATAACAAGAAAAGAAACTCGATATTCAGAACGAGACCAGTGCGACTCCTGATTCAACTGCCGGTCAGAATGCGCCAGGTACGTGTGTCTGGATCAACACATAGACCTAGTGGTGTTTATTCTAGCAAACGCGACCCATATCAACCGTATCGAGTTATTGTCGTGGAAACAGCGGACTCTATGTTGATTATCACTGTAAATATATTATGTCCCTAATGCTAAATACAGAATTAGATACATCTCCATGAAATGAATGATTGCTCGAGCATATGAATTGACTTCACGATTAATCATCATGAGACACAAATACTAAAGTAATAAATGAAGTTTATCTTGATATGTATTATAGTTTGCTCATCTACTGGACAAAACTTATTGGCACCCAACTCAACTAACCGTTAAGAGTCACCTATAGGAGTCCACTATAATAATGCTACCACATCACTATCATGTTTGTATACGATGCTAACCACATGTTACTGCAATTAGGTCTACTGGTAAATTCGAAACATTGTCGAAGTATAGCAACTTATATAATATACATAACCATAAATGCCCTTACGACATGATAACGTAAATGTATAACAGTTAATCAGTATATAATGCTCTTCTTTCAATCGTGCAAAAGTGTTAAAGATATACACAAACTAAGAGAGCCACTAGCGCCAACATATTGTATCATGCTTTAATTGTGACCTACCACTACTATACGAGGCGGCATTAAAAGATCTTACACTTGTACCGTCACAAGTCCGTTCCCTTTTTGTGTCGCATTTAGCCCAAAAAGTAATTGACCTAGAGTCATGAAACCTTACAGGAATGTTGCTCAGCATAATATTATGTAGTTGTGCACCTGGGTATTTTCGTGTGGATATTTTTTTAGTATTTTTAGAGTTATTGCCCTTGACTTAATAAAAATTTCCAATTTTCAACTTGTGTCGCAAGTAACTAAAAATGTATTTGACCTAGAGTCATGAAACCTTACAAGAATGTTGCTCAGCATGTGTAGTTGTGCACCTGGGTATTTTCGTGTGGATATTTTTAGTATTTTTAGAGTTATTGCCCTTGACTTAGTAAAAATTTACAATTTTCAACTTGTGTTGCACGTAACTCAAAAAATGTTTGACCTACAGTCATGAAACCTTACAGGAATGTTGCTCAGTATGTGTAGTTGTGCACCTGGGTTTTTTTGTGTGGATATTTTTAGTATTTTTAGAGTTATTGCCCTTGACTTAGTAAAAATTTAAAATATTTACCTTGTATTGCACATAACTCAAAAAGTTTATGAACTGTAGGCCTGAAAGTTTACAAGAATGTTGGTCAGCATGTGTACTTATGCACCTTGGGGTTTTCTTGTGGCTTTGTTCAGTATTTGTAGTATTTGCCCTGTACTTAATGAAAGATTTTTAGTTTTCAACTTGGGCACATGTAGCCAAAAAAAAAATTTGACCTAGAGACATAAGATTGACAAATCGGTGGAGTGTTGGGGCACCCGTGTCCTACTGACACATTTCTAGTTTTTGTTCCCTCTGATAAATTTTCTCCACATCACATGTTGCTCAGTCTTAGATATCAGCATGTAATCTAAAAATGTACTTCTAGGGATGATAATTATTAAAATGAAAGGGTTATTATAAGCAATTTACTATTTCCCAGTAAGAAAAGGTAATTTAGCAGAAGCATTGCAGTGGTCTCATCCTCATAGTTAAATCTTTTTTATGTCCCTGGGCATATACAGTCAAACGTGTATAAAGCGAACATGCAAGGGAAACACCAAAAATGGTTGCTTAGTGAAATGGTTGCTTAATGGAACGGTCTCTTAAGACACGTGAAAAAAAAAAGTCAAAATTTTTACATGACATCTTTTTTTTGCCGTGGGAATGCTTTCAACTTCATTTATATAAATCTTTAATAGTTAAAACGCTCCGATAATCTAAATAGATGCTAATATAAAAAAATAACTCTCTGATATTAATTGACAAAACAGTTTTGATCCATTATGTGCATGTTTGATATTTTTCCAGAATTTTTAAACATTTCCGTTGCTTTTCCTTGTCTCCAACATGAAGACTGTAATAAGTGTAGATGTTTTCTGTTGTGCATTTTTCTTTTGAAATAAACAAATTTACACATCTATGTTGATGTGTTGCGCTCCAGAATCCGGTCCCTAGCTCAAAGGTCAAGGACACTCTTGTAAATCAAAATACAAAAATACTACTGGGCCGTGCTTGGAGAGCATTTGTATATTTCATGACCCTCAAAATAAGCTATGTCTAGTTGGTGTCATGTTCATATCATTTAACAATACTTAATAATGTTAGTTGTTTCAAGTTAAAGATAAAAAAAAATGCATTGAAATCTTTTAAATCTTACTCATTTACAAATTCAAAGCAAATTAAGCGCCAGCCAGCATAGCTTTAGAGTTTGAGACTTGTAATCCCAAAATTTTGGGTTTGATTCCCAGGCTGGCCAACTAAAATTTCTACAGATGAGACTTTAAATGGAAATCCTGTGTACAAGTGTTACTTGGCACCTTTAAGAACCAGGGGAAGATTCTAGAATTAGGGCATTTTTCTGTATCTGTATCTTGCACTATCCTCCAAAATATAAAATGACTAATACTCTGCTGGAGGCCTTGCCCATATGGGCAACCGGTGATGAGAAAAATAAGCTCAACAAGCAGAACATATCCATTTCAAGTAAATATATTTTTAGCAGGTGATTGAAAAAATCATGTTAATTGGCTTTTCGTTACAATTTAAGTCTTGCTATTTTTCCTTGTAATTCAATTTCAGGTAGGTAATCTCCCTTTCCGTCGTATATGTAAACAGTATGGTGCAGACATTACATGTGGAGAAATGGCGATGTGTACAAACTTGCTTCAAGGTCAGCAGTCTGAATGGGCACTTCTTAAACGTCACAAGTCAGAGGATTTGTTTGGAGTACAGGTATGACATAAAAAAAGAGAGACTTAGTTTATACAAATTCTGTTTAAGTTTAAATGTGTTGAAAACTATAAGCTTATTAAAACACTCTTGAATCCATACCACAAACCAAACAGTACTAAGAAAGAAGTTTAAAGTTTCTTGTTCAAGTAAACAATGGCTTGCCCCTGACGGTGTTTTTACCCACATGGCCAGCGATCCTGTGATTTCTAGTCTGATGTGTTAATCACTTAACCATGTTGCCACAGAGATTTCAATATTGAATATATATCGTCGGTTTGTCCATTACTTATTAATGTTGCTATATTAAAAAGCACTTTTCGGAACTCTGCTGAAAGTTAATAAACAGCTCAGAAATAATATGAATTTAAAGTACTTCTACCCTTTGACTTTTGAAGTAAACAAAAACAGGGGATTAATTTTTGTAAAATGACATTCAATAAGAAATATTTGACATGACATGGAAAATAAAATTTATTTCAGTAATATTATGATTGAATAATATGATTATAACAAAGTTTAACTTTTGTGGCTAAAACTAAATACTTCCAATGTCATTGTATTATAGACCTTCCATTTTAGACCAATTAACTTTAAAATGTTCAAGGGTTATCAAAAAAAAGGGTAGAGAATGATTGAAGATTCCCTTGTCGAATGAACTGTTTTCACAGAAAAATATGAAAAGTACATTGAGATACTTTAATATAATTCTTGGTACTAGGAGTCTGTGGTCTATTAATCATGGTAGCACTGCTTCTCAGTGTCATAAGAGTATATTGCCGCATAAAGTAACAAGCACTGGTCAGTTCCGAGACGCATGTATACACAAGAGTGGTTCAAATAAATATCCAGCATTTATATCCAAGCTAAAATAGAAAATATTTTAAATTACATGTGAAATTTTGAATGTATATGTAAATATTTTATTACCAAGTACCTGCCAGCATTGAGATTCTGGTAAATGAAAAATGCCGTTAAGGTACATGTACCTTACAGAAGGGTTGTGGTTCTATTCAGGAATTGGGTCTACAATAATGCATGAAGAAGATGTTGAGGTTTTCCTCTACCAGTAAAGCCAGATAGTTGCCATACAAACATCCCAAGTAAAAGCAAAAGGAATAGCATAATTGTTTCAAGAATTAAGTATGTTTTATTTTGAACTTAATCTTTGACTCATATATTTTAGCTATGTGGTGGTTATCCAGACTCTATGACTAGGTGTGCTCAGCTGATCTGTGAAAATATTGATGTAGACTTCATTGATATTAACTGTGGATGCCCTATAGATCTTATCTTTAATAAGGTATGGTAGAGGTTTTATTTTCAACTTTAATTAGAGATTCTTTATAATGTATTTGAATTTTTTTAGCTTGATGTTGAGTTTCTTGTTATGGTATGTGATGAGATAATTATCTTAAAGGCCCATTTTAATAGGACTGAGAATAGGGTTTATTATGCTTTAAATCCATTATGATATACATTCAAATACATTCAAATAAATACTAAATTTTAGAGATTGTATTGAAATGATATCTTAATTTTGAGGTTAGATTACACTGGCATAGAAGGCAAATTTTTATTGAATCAAGAATTATTGTTTCTAAACCATGGTTTTATTATAAGTAATAAATGAAGACTCAGATATTCATTAAATTAATATAACAGTTATTCAGAAGTTTTAGCTTAAATTTATTCATCAGTTGCCTAAAAATAGTTTGGGTTTTTGTTGCTTTTTTTTAAATATATATAATTATATAAAAGTAACTTGGCCTGTTAAGCTGGTATGTGTTGATAAGAGAATATGTTTTATTTATTTTTGACAATGGAAAAGTTTTATGTTTAATTTTGAGTTTAGCTATAAAGGAAATTAAGTATCATTTTACTCCTATACTCAGTTGATTGTGGAACAGCAAAAAATACAGGCATTAAAGCTTTAGAGGACAAACTGTTATTACGCAGTTTCGCAGTTTTTTTCTTCTAATATTCAACATTTCCTTTGGTATTTACGTCATATATGACATTTTCGAAAGTTCAGTATATTGTTATAACTTGTCTATATTACTCAGGAAAGACATTGTATGAATTTGACTAAGGATTAGAAAGAAAATAAGAATGGCCACCTTGTCCAGCCATGAATTGTTTGATCTATGGTCCTTTTTGTGGAGGTAGATCATGGCAAGTGGATGACCCCTATTGATCATCAGGTCAGAAGGTCAATATCACAATGACCTTGACTTCAGGCCTATAACTACAAAATATTTTAATCTACAGTCCTTAGATTTGGTGGGAAAGTTGGTCATGACGTTAAGATGACCTCTATTGATTTTCAATTCAGAAGGTCTAAGGTCTAGGTAACTGTTACCTTGAGCAAAAAAGCTTTTAAAAATGCTTGTCTGATTGGTAATGTAAGAACAAGTTTGCCTACAGATCCAAGATTTGGTGGAAAGATTGGACATCTTATCACAGCAGTTAAGAAGTCATGGCACAAAACTGCAAAACTGTATTCTCTTTACCATTTCTATCAAATTTAAGCTTAACATTCAAAAACCTTGGTAGGGCTGTAGCGGCCATTCAGATACTCAGATATTTGCAATTCAGACCTTGACAATACTGATGGGATATATGTCACACCTAAAATCACTGGATTGTAATTCACTTACTTTAATAAAAAATTGTTATTAATCTTAAAATAATGCATTAAACCTTCATTAACTGTTTAAGTTTGTCTAGTTTACATGTCTCCTGCATTACATCCAAATCATAATACACTGTTCCAAATCATAATACACTGTTCCAAATCATAATACGATTTATATTTAGGGTGAGGGAAGTGCATTGATGGGAAGACAGAGTAAGTTTGAGCAGATAGTTACTAGTATGAAATCTGTGATGAATGTTCCACTCACAGTGAAGATGAGAACTGGTATCCATGACAACAAGAATATTGCTCACACTTTAGTGCCACACCTCAAAGATTGGGGTGTTGCTATGACAACAGTGAGTTGTCATTACTTTCTTACTTGAGTTATGCTTTCTGAAAATTTTGAACAAAACAAATGTTAATTGGTAAATATTTGTGTAAAATGTTTTAGCAAAGTTGGGGTAAACTAAACAGAAATAACATATGGTATATTAAAGATATCTCTTGATATGAATTAGTTAAGTTGACTTAAATGAAAAAAGCTTATTGATAAAAAAACAAGTGCCAACTGGCATAATATGTGTGATTAAAGGTTTTTGACTTCAAATCGCTTGCTCCTTAAAGTGACATTATGCTCATATTTTCATAGTCAAGTTGAGCTGAATTGACTTTTTATTTCAAAAGATTGACTGTTAAAATGGTGTTTGACCAACAGTTTATTTTGGAAAATGTTTAAGATAAAATTTAAAATCTGCCTAAAATATAAAAAGACTGCCCCACTCTTTTTATAAACTGAACGTTTCAGGTAAGTTCTAATTGATATTTACAGAAATTCCGTTTCGATCCGGGGGTTATTTATTGTTTATATGAAGTAAATTATTAAATTAAAAGGAATTATGGCTATATAAAAACTTATTTTGACTTTCACCTGTTCACTCACTGTATACCCTTGAATGAGCATAATGTCACTTTAATGCTGTGGGTTTGAAAAGTGCCAGGGACTTTTGATTCTCCCTTTTGAGGAAGCAAGCCAATACGCTTATGGAATGTTGGTGATTCCACTTATGTGATGTTTGAGTCTGAAATTATATCCAGACAGCCACCTGAAGTCTTCCTCCACCAGCAAAACTGGAAAGATGGGTGGAAAGAAATTTTTTATTTGCCCTCGTGAATTGGTATAGTAGTCTTACCCATGAGGTAGAAAAGATTGTTTGTTAGTCAAACTAGCAATGATTCATTCTTTGGACAAGATAAATCATTCCTTTTATGTCAGTTTGGAGAGTACATTTCCATATTTTACTCTTTCTTTGTTAATCCTTGGCTTTCTATTTAGAAATATTAAACATTCACCAATTATAACTTAATTTTGTTGGCATGATATATTTTTGTCAGTTACATGGACGATCACGTACACAGAGGTATACAAAGACAGCTGACTGGGAATATATAAACAACTGTGCTGAAATAGCAGATCCTATGCCTTTATTTGGTAAGTTTGAGTAATTTATTAATGCAAAGTTTTATCTCATTCCTTAACAGAAGTAGGAAATTTATCAGTTTTGGGACGAATGTTCAATATAAGGTTTCCTACCTATAACACTGGTATTATTGGCTGTTGCTGTTGCTATTTCACATTATGAGAATGTCAATGTTTGGTGGTATTAAGACAATAGATGGTACCCCCACTTAGCTAAAAGAGCAGGCATCGACACTAACTTTTTTAGCAGGTGGTATGCCGGACCACTAGATTTGAAAGTTAGGTGGTCCTTTCAGAAGTCAGGTGGTCAGTTATCATTATTATATCATTTTACTGCAAATGTAGAAGAAAAAAGTTTAAACTTGATGACAAAGATGTATTATTAACCTTTAAAGAAAACAGATATTTTTAGATAATATATTTTTCATCTAATCAGAAAAGGGAGAGCAAGTCAGTAGGTATTTTATCGTAGAGTTATTTGTTTGTTTGTTTTTATCTCATTCAAAAATACACAACAGATCTCTTATTTCTGTTAACTTTTATGTTGAAGTGATTTCTCCCTCAACTTAAGATAGGGAATAGTGAAGCAATTTGTATCTGTTATTTACTTACTGTTATTCAAATATTCATTGCTGATATGTGGTACATCCTATAATCATGACAGTAACATAGTATCTTTTATAGATTAACATTTGTAATGAAACTAATAAATTATCTTATTCTTGTCTTTGAAACCAAGGAAATATCTAAATTATTAAAATAATAACAACGTTAACGTTATATATAACTATAGTTTATCTTATTTTTCTCACAGATTTATAATACAGAATTTTACCTCCCTGTTGCTTGTTGGTTGATATTCATTTTTGACATTGGGTATTTTTAACCTTTTAAAATAATTATAACTCTAGAAGAAATAGATCTCTTATCGTTATACAGTTAAAATAAAGATAAATAGCATAGAATTACTAGATGTATTTTTTCTGTTCCTTTCGTTTGCTGCCGTTGTTTAAGTATCTGAAATTTAAGTTTATCCGATATCATATAATTACCATCATAGGATACTCACGGTTGATTAACATGTAACATAACATAAATGTTAATGGTTCCGCCATGGATATCAGACGATGCATAATTACTAGCACCATTTGAATGAATTTTGTACCTAGTAAATTAATATCACAAATTCTTAACTCTTTTAACTTGCATAAACAAAATTTTAGCGACTTAAAATGAAAGTCATTGATGACCTCAAAACTTAATTAACTAATCAGAGATTAATGAACCATATACATGTACATCGGACACATGATTTTAAACAAAATAATATAACATGTTTATGACCAAATGGCCATTCTCCCAAAATGAGCCTTGCATCAACCAGAAAATTCAAGTGGTCCGACGGACCAGTTGTTTTTAAAATCAGGTGGTCCTTGCCAAAATCAAGTGGTCTCGGACCAACGGACCACCGCTAATATCGAGGCCTGAAGGGTGAGCATTGGATAAGTCATCCAGGGGTCATATGTTAGATTCTTGGGTTGACGAGATTTCTCAATGACAAATTTATCACAGACTTTGTGTCAAATGGTCATTTGTCTCTTAACAGCTGATTCGGAAATCATTTGGTATTACTAGTTGGTCACATGCAGAGTAATACATGTAGGTAGTTACTGGTTAGTTATCCAGGAAAGCTGTTAAGTGAATCATCTTCCATAAAAGATGACCCAAAAAATATATTTAAATCAGTATTAAAACCAGTAAAACAAAAAGGTAATAGAAATGAAAAACAGGTGCAATAACACAGGTTAGATTAAGTTACTGGAGGGACGGTTTATTAACCCTAACCGTTTCCTGCTGGGTTTGTATAAGGGCCGGAGAAATTTGCAGAGTTTTAACTGAATTTCTGTCCCTGAACTGCAAGATAAATGTAGTGCTTTTATTTTGGAGCCAAAATGGCAAAGATTTTGTCCAAATCATAGTCGGGGTTCGTACAGTCTTAAAAAGTGCTTAAATTTGAGTCTCTTTCTAAAAAAGTGCTTAAAAATGTAAAAAAGTGCTTAAAAGTCCTTGAATTTGATTACTCTCTTGAAAAGTGCTTAAAAAGTGCTTAAATTTGCTAAAAATGTGCTTGAAAATGTTTGAATCACAGAATGACATAGTTTTGATAAAAATCAACGGTTAACAAAATAAAAAAAAAGATCCAATTTAGTATCAAAATCAATGAAATGTTTACTCAAGGTAACAGTAAGTGGACAAATTGCAGTTGTTTTGAACTAATCTGTACTTGATGCACCCTTAGTTGTTCTTCTATAATGTTAGAAAATGTGTATTCAACAAAAAATGGTGAACAACTATCCATCATAGGTTGGAGATTGTGTCGGTATATGTGCAACAAATGTGCTTGAAAAATGGAAAAACCTGCTAAAGTAGTGCTTAAAAAGTCCTTGAATTTTGGCATTGGATGTCTGTACGAACCCTGATAGTAATTTTACCATCTGTCTATCTTCACAGGGGATTTTATCATCAAAATGTCATGAGGGAAGCATTTACCAGGAGTTTGAATCTCCAAAGGTCATAGTTTCTGCCATTCCATTGGAATTGGGCAGTTGTTATTTTGATTGACTAATGAATTACAAATTATGGACCCATACCTCATTGTCTAGACAATTTTCTCTTATTGTTTACAGGGAATGGTGATATTTTGACATATGAGGATTATAATATGCATAGGAAGAACTCAGCAATTAGTGGAGTAATGCTTGCTAGGTAACTCGTTATTGTTTTATAGTTTATTTGTTTATGAGGTTTATAAGGTCATTTAGAAATAAGATGTACACTAATTTTAGTTTTTTATCCCATTCAAGTTTTTGAATGTCACCTTGTGATAAAGATTTTCTCAAGGCACCTTTTTATTGACATTAATGCAAGAGTTTTTGAATTAGTGCAATACTGCAGACTGACAGACTATACATGGGGTATAGCCATGAACTTTTTAAAACAATTTTATGAAGTGTATAAAGCTTCATATTTGATGCATGTGAATTGTAAAATTATGGTTTATTTATTTTACAAGAATTCTTAACAGTATATCTAGAATGAAAAAATTGTATGTATATTTTAAAGAAAGTGGAGCATGCGTGACATCATCGACAAAACTACCAAAAATAGCAGCTGAATATTTTGTTCCATAACATTTTATTCTACATGTATTTAAATACAATAATCATGTGTATTGCAGCTTTTATAAGAAACGACATAAATATTAAAGAAACATCATATTTATTATATAAAAATATTTCATATATAGCTTTACAGCCTTTAAGTTCAAGACATATTTTGTTTTTCAGTATTTTACAGTTTGTTAGAGGATATATAATAAAAAGCTTATTGTAAACATACTTGTACATGTTCTTGCTGTATTCAACTCTCATTGACTTTTCTAGACTGAATCAAGCTATTATATTCTGAAAAGATTGCTGTTGTATTTGTATCTTAACAGTTTTTAAATGAAACATGATGGTTGTTTGTGTTTAGTTTAATTCATTTTGTTTAGTACTAAGTCACTGCAACATTATATGGTCATTTAGCGACACTCCAGCATTACTGACCTCAGTTGCTTCTTCATGCATTAAGGCACAAGCTTGCATCTGAATTGAACCATCAGTCTTGACATGGAAGAAACACAGGATATGAACACACAGTGGTGTTAACCAAGCCTTTTTATATTTTTGTTATTACCTTTATAGATGTATAATCACTTATATTTTAGAGGTGCTCTGATAAAACCATGGCTATTTACTGAGATCAAGGAACAGAGACATTGGGATATATCATCTACAGAAAGATTCGATATGCTTAAAGATTATGTTCACTTTGGTATGGATAATTGGGGCTCAGATCAACAAGGTCTTGAAATAACTAGAAGATTTTTGTTGGAATGGCTTTCATTTTTGTACAGGTGAGATTTTTAGCTCACCTGTCACAAAGTGACAGGGTGAGCTTTTGTGATCGCTTTTCGTCCGGCGTCCGTCCGTCCAGCGTCCGTCCGTAAACTTTTACTTTAAATGACATCTCCTCATAAACCACTAAGCCAATTTCATCCAAACTTCACAGGAATGTTCCTTTGGTGGTCACCTTTAAAAATTGTTCAAAGAATTTAATTCCATGCAGAACTCTGGTTGCCATGGCAACCGAAAGAAAAAACTTTAAATATCTTCTTTTAAAAAACCATAAGAGCTAGAGCTTAGATATTTGGCATGAAACATCTTCTAGTGAGTGTCTACCAAGTTTGTTCAAATAAAAGCCCTGGGGTCAAAATTGGCCCCGCCCCGGGGGGTCATTGATTTTCCCTATATGCATATAGTAAAAACTTAAAAAATCTTCTTTTAAAGAACCCAAAGAACTAGAGCTAAGATATTTAGCATGAAACATGTTCTAATGGGTGTCTACCAAGTTTGTTAAAAAAAAAAGCCCTGGGGTCAAAATTGGCCCCGCCCCGGGGGGTCATTGATTTTCCCTATATGCATATAGTAAAAACTTAAAAAATCTTCTTTTAAAGAACTCAAAGAGCTATGGCTAAGATATTGAGCATCAAACATTTTCTAATAGGTGTCTACCAAGTTTGTTCAAATAAAAGCCCTGGGGTCAAAATTGGCCCTGCCCCAGGGGGTCATTGATTTTCCCTATGTGCATATAGTAAAAACTTAAAAAATCTTCTTTTAAAGAACCAAAAGAGTTAGAGCTAAGATATTTAGCATGAAACATGTTCTAATAAGTGTCTACCAAGTTTGTTCAAATAAAAGCCCTGGGGTCAAAATTGGCCCCGCCCCGGGGGGTCATTGATTTTTCCTATATGCATATAGTAAAAACTTTAAAAATCTTCTTTTAAAGAACTCAAAGAGCTATGGCTAAGATATTTAGCATCAAACATGTTCTAATAGGTGTCTACCAAGTTTGTTCAAATAAAAGCCCTGGGGTCAAAATTGGCACCGCCCCGGGGGTCATTGATTTTCCTTATATGTGTATAGCAAAAACTTAAAAAATCTTCTTTGAAAAAACCCAAATAGCTAGAGTTAAGATATTAAGCATGAAACATCTTTTAGTGAGTGTCTACAAAGTTTGTTCAAATAAAAGAACTGGGGTCAAAATTGGCCCCGCCCCGGGGGTCATTGATTTTCCCTATATGTGTATATAGCAAAAACTTAAAATCTTCTTTGAAAAACCCAAATAGCTAGAGTTTAGATATTAAGCATGAAACATCTTCTAGTAAGTGTCTACAAAGTTTGTTCAAATAAAAGCCCTGGGGTCAAAACTGGCCCAGCCCCAGGGGTGTCATTGTTTTTAACTATATGTGTATAGTAAAAACTTTAAAAAAATCTTCTTTTAAAAAGCCCAATGAGCTAGAGCTTAGATGTTTAGCATGAAACATCTTCTTATGGGTGTCTACCAAGTTTGTGCAAATAAAAGCCCTTGGGTTAAATTGGCCCTGCAACGTTGGGGGGTGGGGGTTGGGTGGGCCTATATACAGGTGAACGACCTCAGGGCCATCATGGCCCTCTTGTTATAATTCTGGACATTTTTCAGTTATGTGTATACATTGTAGTTATGTGGTTGTCCCTTCTTTCAATTTGATTTCAATCCTTTCTTCTAAACTGCCTTCTTTTCTGACCATTTCACTAACTAACAGTGTCTTTAGTTATTAACTGATATCTTAACGTAAGACCTTCCGAAAGTTAGATATTTCCGTGACCTGCTATGTTAGGAATTGTTTCAAGGTCACTGATGTTAAAAATAGTTGAAACTTTATGTTGGCTGGGTCAAAGTCATTGATGCTAGAATAGTATTTCTCCATTTTCGTGAACTTAATGCTTGGTTGTAAGTTTGGTCACAGCAATATTAAGTATCAGTATAATTGAAAATCATTAGAAATTTCATATGTAAAGTTATGGTAATGTATGCAAAATGAGTTATTCATGTGCAAAATGACAATAATCCTTATGAAATAAGTAATTTAATATGCAATTTGTGAATTAAAAGAAATAAGTAATTTCATATGCAAAATGATGGTATATGAAGTAAGTAACTAGATGCAGCCATTTTGCAGCAAATAATAACTATACAGGCTTTTTATAGTGATTGAACCGTCCGTCCGTCCATCCGTCTGTCCGTACAAGGTTAACCTAGAACGGCAAGTTGGATTTTTCTTAAGTTCTACCTGTAGCAATGGCTTGTAAGTTTACACACTTACTAATCAATACAAAGTACATGATCTGGGCAAGTTACATAACTCTGGCTTTCATATTTACCAAGTTATTGCCCTTTTCAGCACTTAGAAAATGAATAATGGTTAACCTAAAACGGCAAGTTGGAAATATCTTAAGTTCTATCTATACTAATGGTTTATAATTTCCACACTTACTTATCAATACAAAGTACATGATATTGCCAAGTTATATAACTGTGTCATCCATATTTCCCAGTTATTTCCCTTTTTTCACTTTGACAAAAGGGCCTTGTCTGGTTAACTTATTTCAGCTAGTTGGATTAATCTTAAATTTCTTCTTATTGCTTAATTTCTTTAATGATATCTTTTATATTTGGTAGGTGGATACCTTTGATGGTCCTCTAATTTTTTGTGGAGTAAGCGGTCTCTAGGGTCAAGGTCACTGGTTTAAAAAATAAATATAAACATTTTTGCTCATACAGCCTTTATATTTTAGTTGATGTCTTAGATTAATACAAACATGCCAAGGGAGGTCCTCCTTATTTGGGTGTAGTAAGGGGTCATTTGGGTCAAGGTCAATGTTACCAATGTCAAGGTCACCAATGTTAAAAATAGATTTTTACATTTTTACAGGTGTATTGACCTTATTCTATAGACAGATGTTATTGATAGAAACATAAACTTTGATGGAGTTAGTGGTCAGTTGGGTCAAGGTCACCAGTGCTAAAAATAGATTTTTACACTTTTGCTCATACAGCCTTTATTTATTGACAGGTATATTTTATATTTGGTAGGAAGATAACTTGCATGGTATTCATCCTTTTGATATGGGTAGGGATCAGTGGGTCAAGGTCACTTGTGCTAAAAATAGATTTTTACACTTTTGCCCATACAGCTTTTATTTATTGACAGATGTATTTCATATTTGGTAGGAAGATAACTTGCATGGTATTCTTCCTTTGGATGGAGTAAGGGGTCAGTTGGGTCAAGGTCACCAGTGCTAAAAATAGATTTTTACACTTTTGCCCATACAGCCTTTATTTATTGACAGATATATTTCATATTTGGTAGGAAGATAACTTGCATGGTATTCATCCTTTTGATTGGGGTAGGGATCAGTGGGTCAAGGTCACTTGTGCTAAAAATAGATTTTTACACTTTTGCCCATACAGCTTTTATTTATTGACAGATGTATTTCATATTTGGTAGGAAGATAACTTGCATGGTATTCTTCCTTTGGATGGAGTAAGGGGTCAGTTGGGTCAAGGTCACCAGTGCTAAAAATAGATTTTTACACTTTTGCCCATACAGCCTTTATTTATTGACAGATGTATTTCATATTTGGTAGGAAGATAACTTACATGGTATTCTTCTTTTGGATAGAGTCAGGGGTCAGTTTGGTTAAGGTCACCAGTGCTCAAAATAGATTTTTACACTTTTGCCCATACAGCCTTTATTTAATGACAGATGTATTTCATGTTTGGTAGGAAGATAACTTGCATGAAGTTGAAAATTTTTCAACTTCACAAGTCAGAGCAATGACTTGGCAACTTATATTTTTCACAATTACAAAATGCCATGACTTTGTCAAGCTATATAACTTGTGTTTACAATGTTTTGGCAATTTTTCTGTCCATAACTGAGTGAATTGGTAAACATTTTTTGAAATATTTCTACTGACAAGAATCTGAGCCGGGGGCATTTGTGTTTAACAAACACGTTCTTGTTTGTTGTTGTTTTTACAGGTATATACCAGTAGGTATTTTAGAGCATGTACCTCAATTGATCAATGAAAGACCACCTTTCTATCGTGGGCGAGATGAAATGGAGACATTAATGGCCAGTCCAAATTGTGGTGATTGGGTCAAAATCAGGTAGGTGTTTAACCCTTTACCCCATATATACGCGAAACAACGCACTTTCGACCCCCCCCCCCTTTTTTAAGGCCTAAAATAGTGAAAAAATGTCCTATTTGGGCCCCAAACACATGTTTTTGTTTGAGAAATGTTGCTAAAAAAAAAAAGTGAGCACTTTTTCGGCGCCGCCCCCCATCCAAAAGATACATCAGGGGGTGGCAAAGAAAATTTTTGACTTGTGAGAGGCTAAAAATGACCCCAGGTTGATCATAAGGTAACATGTAACCAACGCTGAAAAGCCTTTGACTCTATCTCAATCCCTTGAGAAGTTGCAGCACTTTGAAATAAAATTTGATGGAAAAAATCGATGGCAAAATAGTGATTTTTGGCAATTTTGAGATGTCCCCTCGTTGCCATGGTAACAGGAAATTTAAGACTGAGCATGTCATTACAAAGGCAATTATGCTCCAGTCAACATTTGTGCCAAGTTTGATTAGTATTGAAGCATTTTTCATAGTTTCATAGCAGTTTGAACTTGTAACAGGAGGCTTTTCAGTGAAAACGGCCATTTTTCACAATATGCTCATGAGGGAAAGGGTTAATAACAGATTAATGTGAAATAATAAATGCTTTTTTTTCCTGTATTTAAGTTGGTTTTTTTTTGTAGTTTTGTTGATAGTATGCATAAACGCATAGAGAATCCAGTAGCATTTGTTAGGTATCATCTAGATTTGCTAGTGTTTGCTCAAATGATGATAATGTCATCTTACTCCACCCTGATATACATGTATTAAAACTATTCTGCCACTGTTAAAAACACTGCCTAAAGCTTTTACCCTGGAGCTAAATATTCCAGTCAGTACTAGTAGCCAGAGTAAAGTTTCTTTGACTGTAAGACCTGGCATTAGACCGTGATTGTCAATAAATGAGCCGTGTCACGACAAAACATAATGTGTTTGCAACCAGCATGGATCCAGACCAGCCTGCGCATCTGGGCAGTCTGATCAGGATTCATGCTGTTGGCTTACAGACCCTATAACAAGTAAAGAAACTGATAGCGAACAGCAAGGATCCTGATCAGACTGCGCGGATGCGCAGGCTGGTCTGGATCCATGCTGGTCGCAAACCCATTATGATGGTTTTGTTGTTATGCGGCTCAAATAATCATGTAAAATCCAATGTGTGGATGCACAAACTTCTTGCCAATTTAATCAGGAAAACTTACAACTCTAGATAAGATGTTAATATGGTTACATTGTTTCAAAGTAAAGTTGTTAATTTGATATGACTGAGAATGCAATATCAGATTTGGTTAGCCCTTAGGTTACTGGGTGCTAATTAGAGTATATATAATTATAATAACAGGAATCTTCCATAGGAAACAAAAAATTTTTTTACCCTCCGTCTGTCTGTCTGTCTGTCCGTCTGTCTGTCAGTCCGTCAGTCCGTCCGTCCGTCCACAAAACTGGATCCCGCGATAACGCAAAAAGTACTGAAAATATTTTTATGAAACTTGATATATGGATAGATGGCAGTATGGAGATTATGCACGTCTTTTCCCTTTCTTCCTATGTTGAAAATTCTGGTTGCTATGGCAACAAATAGTCTGAAAATATAGTAAATTTAACACATAAACTGGATCCAGTGATAACTCAAAAAGTACTGAAAATATTTTTATGAAACATAAAATATGGGTAGATGGCAGTCTGCAGATTATGCACATCTTTTTCTTTTCTTCCTATGTTGAAAATTCTGGTTGCTATGGCAACAAATAGCCTGGATTTCAAGATTTCTGATTTAATTTTTTCAGCTTTTTCACTATAAGTTCTTTATTTCTTAAGGTGTTTACTTCAAACTTTAAATATAAGTTTCTGGTCATCAACCACATCATATGTGACAAGGTTTATAACTCTAGCACAAAAATTATCAGTATTACCTCCCTTGAACTTAGAATTTTTATGGAAAAAAATGTTGTCTTTTTTAAATAACTTCTTTATTTCCTAATGTATCTACTTCAAACTTCATATATATGTTTCTTATTATCACTCAACATTTTTGAGAAGGTTAAATACTCTAGCAAGACTATTTCCAGAATTATGTCCCCCTTGAACTTAGATTTTTTTCGAGAAATTGGTATTTTTTACTCCAACTTCTTCATTCCTTATAAGATTTACTTTAAAATCCCACATCGTAATAAAATGACAAGGTTGTATAAACATAATTGCCTTACTAGGCAGGGAAACTTAACACTTTACTGTGAAATAGACAAACTTAGAACCTCAAAAGATTTAAGTTCATTCATGTCATTCATTCACTGGTAAAATTGAAATCAGAATGTTGCTGGGGTTCTAACCGGTAGGGGACTTATGGATTGCTTGCAATACTATGATAATTGCTTGTTTCTTATTCTTTACTTCATGTGTAAAAAATTGTTTAAAAACATAAGACCAACACTTAAATGTACGAAAATGGACAAATATATGATTTCAAATTTAAACCAAAAGTATGATATAAATGAAAGTTAGCAATAAAGGTATAGATGTCAGACAAATACAGTCAGTGAAAAGGGTGTCTAGTAGACAGGAAAACAATTCTGTCAGTTGGACAGGTATATCTATTTTGTAGACAAATGCACAGTACTTGGAGTGGGGCAGTTTTACGTTTCCTGTAGGCAAAATAAGCACTGTACTGTCAGTGTAACAATCTTGTAGGTAAATTAAATGGTACTGTGTTTAGGACTATAGTATAAATTGTAGGTAAATACACTGTGCTTGTTTGTTGTTGGGTTTTACGTCACATTGTCACAGTATAGGTCATATCGCGACGTTTCAGCTTTACTGGTGGAGAAAGAACTCAGGTGCCCCTGCGTGCATTATTTCAGGCACAAACAGGCACCTGAGTAGAACCACCGACGCCCCGTAAGCTAGCTGGATAGCTTCCTCACATGAAAGAATCCAAGTCCCTGGCGGGATTCGAACCCACAGCAGTAAGGGGCAAGTGGTTTGAAGTCAACGACCTTAACCACTCGGCCACGAACGCCTCTTGTAGGTAAATACACTGTGCAGTCAGTTGGATGGGTATCCCTGTATTGTAGGCAAATTTAATTATATATGAGTGGTTTAGCTGTACCCATCTTCTTGTGAGCAATAGAGTTAATGTAAATCATATGTTTACAATGATGTATTGCTTACAATCAGTATTTCACTTTGATACAATGGTGCACTTTTGACAAGGTAGCATATTCTGCATGGCAATATTTTTATTAAAAATTGCTGTAGAAACACTGTAAAAACAAATATCCAAAAATTAAAGTCTTTTTGCCAGTTTTCATCATATTGAGTAAATTATTAATAATTAATTCATAATTACTATACTATAAAAATAATGGCACCATTGTCTTAAACTGTTGTTTACATGTATTTTCAACATTATAAATCACGCCTGTGAACATTTTTTTATGATAATTGAGTAACATGATGTTTGATACAATATACATAAGTTATATGGTTATATGGCCCCATATAAATGGATGTTTGTATATATAACCCAATCTATAAGGCGAGGTTTATATTGCAAATAACCGTTTATATACATCTATATAACCAGTTAAGAATCTTTATAATAAATTTATTATACAGCAAACTTTCTTCATGGGAGAAAAAATGAAATTACTTTATAAATTGACAACAGCTGTGTATATAGATTATATAAACATCACTATTATCCAATGAAAAACAACATTACAAACATGCAGTATTATAAATATATAATGATTCATTTTCTGAATGATTTATTTCAGTGAGATGCTGCTAGGAAAAGTACCCGATGGTTTCACCTTTCTACCGAAACACAAGGCAAATGCATATAAATAGTGGTCATAACCATCTGATGTATTGTGCAATTAAATGAATGTGTATTGCATAGTGCTAATAGGCATTACAAAAATAAGAATGCCACTAGTATTGAAACTGTATCTGTTCAGTGAAGACAAATTACAGACAAATAATATTGGTCACTTTATTTCTAGTTATTTTGATAATGAATACTCACTCCAATTATGAGAGGTCCATTACACAGTCTGTAGTGTAAGAGTTTAAACATGAATTTTATAGGAATCAATTAGATTGTACTATTTTCTGGTAAATTTTGAACAATCATCTCAAGAATGGTCCTTTGGTGGCCTATTACAAAATCAGTCTGATGTATTTATAAGTTGGTCATAGGTGTTAACAATGGACCTATCAAACTCCTTCTCAGAAACTGCAATGCCCAGAACTTAGATTTATGGCATGTAGAACTATCTTTTGGTCTTGTACAAAAGTTTTATGAAAAGCAAATGAGTAATCTTCATGATGGCCTATTTGATTTACTTATTCAGTTTTAAAATCCTTAAAATGTTATGCTGACAACCTTTGTCCCCAATGTATAAATATTTGTCAGCTGCCAGGCATGTTGTCTTATAAGGCTTTTTAACTTTAGGCTGACTTTCTTCAAATTTTCCTCTTAACATGGCAAAGATTTAGTTTGACTTTTTCATACATAATAGCAATTCCTTTCAGGATATTCAGCAGAGTGAATGTTTAAATTGAAAAATATAGATATAATAAAAATTATTATTTCAATTATGACTACCAGCAACTGAGACACTGAAAGGTTTCTATATTTCTACATCATTTATTAATGTTAATTGTGATCTCTTGAATAACACTTCATCAGTTGTCTCCCCTGATCATGAGAACATAAATTTTTGTATGCTAATATCATTACATATGTTACATCATGAACAAATTGACTTTTTGTTTGTAAGTAAAATCATGAACACATAGAGTTTTGTGTGTTGAGATAAGTTAAATCATGGACACATTGACTTTTGTAAGTCGACATTCTTACATATGAAGTTAAATAATGAATACATTGATTTTTGTACATGTATGTTGACAATTCTTTATAAATGTTTACAACTACCAGTCGGTACTTGTGAAGTTTGTGTAAAATCTGAGAAACGTTTTATATCATTAAACATGAACACTATCAACTTTATGTGCTAGAATTATTTAAATTTATTTGTTAATTGATTTTTGTTAATATTTATACTAAATTTAAATTGGAATTCTTCAGTTTAAATTCATACATCATTCTTATAAGCAATAAGCACAAAAAATATTTTGTCAGTCTAAAATATGTATACATTTGATATTGAAATTAAATACTTTGAAATACTAAACTGAATAGTTTAGTTACAGGTTGTTAATTATGATGTGAAAAATTACAAGAATAATTTGTATCTATAAAACATAGTTGTTTATTTGTATATTCACCCTCCTCCACTCTATGATAATGAGAGTGCAATTCACCAATTCTACTATGATAAATGTGCATGGTTATAAGTGTCGGTCACTTAAATCTTGGTGATTCCCTAACTAACCACCATTTTCTTGACGAGTTGCAGAAATGCCAACCATTACAAGTCATATGTTATCTGTACGACCAAGGTTTCAGGCTCCAAGGTCAAGTTTATACTAAAGGTTAAATCTGGGTCCGTTCAAATCGGCAGTGAGAGACAAATGGCTATTTGACGAAATGTCCAATGGATTTTAGACGTTTAGTTTTTGTGGTCATTTCTGTCTCGTCTCTGATTTAGAAATCATGAAGGATTAGTAGTCAGTCACTTGCGAATAATTTTGTAAACCATCAGTCACATGGGATGATTATTGGTAATTACTGGTTCATTATCCATGATAGCCGGTTAGGTGGACAACTGCCTAGATGATACCAACAATTTGTTAAAATCGGCACACATCGATGCATTTTGAGCTAGCAAACATAGTTAACAATTTTAAAATATTTAAATATTAAAACAATAAAGTTCACAATGGCCTGTGCCAAATTCATTGAAGGCCAGTCAATAATTCAGCCCCAATCTACCTAACTACCTAGTCCTTTGCCTTGGGGGCACATAGGGCAAGGACTATAGGGTTCTCCATGTGTCTGTCCCATTATGGTATATTTATTGCAACGAAACCAAAAGGAAATTATCACATGGCACTAAGTGCTAGCAATACAATAGATGTTTTTCGTTGCAAGCCATTATGTCATGTGTAGCACAAAATCTTAACTGAGATGTATTATGCATGAGATGTGTCACTCATATGCATGACACATACACGAAGGACCAGGACTTTGGAAAAAGATACTATTAGAAAATGCGGAACAGCTGGACCTGGATTTTAACTCTGACCAGTATGGTTGCTACCACTACACTAGAAAGTCTCAATGCAGTCTATGATCAATTAAAACTGCTGTGCTATCCATACAGACACAACTTACCTTTTCTGGAGCGCACTTATCCATGTTATATTTACAACGGTTCCGAAATAAATAAACTTCACCATTAGATCAGTTGGTTGCGGGTTATTGTTCGCTTGTTAATATTTTATCAGCCATCGACTAATGCGAATTATATATTTGAGAAAATATATTCAAAGACAGAAAAGGCCGCAACTATCATGAGGCTGTGATGTTACGAAAAAAAATTATCCACTGACCATTAATGTTGAAAATTTAACTAAGTCGGTAAACGGGAAGTGAATGAGCAACAGACCTGAAATCAAATCCCACGGTATGGGACCACGTGTTGATACTGTATACCAAATATCAAGTGGCTGTGATAATAGTTGATGAGAAAACTGTTACGAAAATTTCCTATCATTGACCATTAATGTCGGAAATTTAACTAAGTCAGTAAACAGGAAGTAGATGAGCGGCAGACCTGAAATCGAATCCCACGGTATGGGTTCACGTGTAAATGCTGTATGCCAAGTATGAAGAGGCTTTTGAAGTAGTTGTTGAGAAAAATGTCACGAAAATGTTTTTACCGCCCGAAATCCACCATACTATAACCTGGTTGCACCTGTGCAACCCGCCCAAAGATTATGTCTATAAAAAAAGAAGGAAATATCTTCGTTATCCAGTTTAAAATTGACATTTTTGTGTCGCCTCTACGGAGTAGTGGCGACATATAGGGATCACTTCTCCGTCGTCTGTCTGTCTGTCCGTCACAAAACTTGTCCGGACTACTCCTCATAAACTACTGGTGCAATTTCATCCAAACTTTACAGGAATGATCAGTACCAAGTCTAGTTGTGCATATTGTCAGCATTTTCCGGTTCAATGATTTTTGGCAGAGTTATGGCCCTTTAATAATTTTTAATTTTAAAGTTTGTCCGGACTACTTCTCTTATACCACTAATGCAATTTCAATGAAACTTTACAGGATTGATCTGTAGCTCAAGTCCTTGCGCATATTGCAAGGGTTTTCCGGTTGAATGATTTTTGGCCGAGTTATGGCCCTTTGATAAAAAAGGTGTTTTTTCTGTGTGTTGCCAGATACGCAAAAGCTTGTCCGGACTACTCCTCATTAACTAATGGTGCAATTTCATCCAAACTTTACAGGAATGATCAGTACCAAGTCTAGTTGTGCATATTGTCAGCATTTTCTGGTTCAATGGTTTTTGGCAGAGTTATGGCCCTTTAATAATTTTTATTTTTAAAGTTTGTCCAGACTACTTCTCTTATACCACTAAAGCAATTTCAATGAAACTTTACAGGATTGATCTGTAGCTCAAGTCCTTACGCATAATGCACGGGTTTTCCAGTTGAATGATTTTTGGCCGAGTTATGTCCCTTTGATAAAAAGGTATTTTTTCTGTGTGTTGCCAGATACGCAAAAGCTTGTCCGGACTACTTCTCATAAGCTACTGGTGCAATTTTATCCAAACTTTACTGGAATGATCATTACCAAGTCTAGTTGTGCATTGTCCGTCTGTCTGTCCGTCTGTCACAAACTTTGTCCCAACATAAAATTGGCCATCATGAGGCGACACATGTGATTACTGATCGCTCTTGTTATATAGGAAGTTTTACCTTCAGCAAGCTGTCCAACTCGTACCAACACATTAAAAGGTCATATGTTGACTTACGAAACATCACAGTTTTCGCATGGAACCTGCAAATTTTATTTCTGTGCATATTTATTAACTGTAAACCAACATGTTGATGTTTTAGACCCGTTTTATGTGAGAGAGTAAGTTTATGTATTGATTTTACGTGCATCTTTAGTTTCTCATATTTACAAGTATTTTACTTTCTGACTAAAAGATCATGTATGTTGAATTAAAGGTTGTTACCACATTTCAGTGATGGTGATTTTATATATACTATATAACTATATGCTTCTAAAACAATTTTCAAACATCGAAGAATATGTAAAATATGTACTGCAAATATTTGTTCACATTATATGTAATCATTAAAATATATGCATTCATTTCTTATTGAAAAAATTGACTTAGACTTTATATAAAATAAATTTCTATTTACCTCCCTTTATTAACATGAAATGTAAATTCGAAACAACGGTTTTTGGAACTTTAAATATTGGTAAATCTTCATTTGAGCATTATATTTATGATATAAGACCATAAAAAAATGAGTTGTTGTTTTTACTGACTTGATGTGTGGTTTTTACTCGTAAAAGAATTAAAATAAAACGTTTAATTGTTTGCCGTATAATTTCAAATATTCAATTATCATTATGCCAGGAGAGCGCTACACCAATTTTAGATTTTGATTTATTTCCCATGAATATTTCTGTAATTTAAATGGGTTAATACTCAAATATGCTGACATTTTACTAGAAACTAATTAAAAACGTTAATAGTTCAAGAATAGTACTCTTTAATTTACAGAAATATTTGCTGTTGAATGCAATTGCCAATTAAAAGTGACTCTCAAAAGATACCCCTGGTAGTTGACCATTTGACAATGCAATTGCCTAGTGCCATATAACTTAATTCATAATTGGAATAGAGTATACTGTACTGTTTCTTGGACATGTTGTTGTATAATTTTAAGTTACATGTGTACTAGTATACGTAAATAACTTCGGATGACGTCAATTGTTCTTTGCATGAGGTCCGTTTTCCAGAACTTGTTAATAAGATTTGTTGAGGAACACGAGTGCAGATGAAGTTTACTATGTAGGTTTAACATTTTGTTGACAATTATAGTCGGATGATAACGGAGATTGCAGTCGAAAATCTCAGTAGATACTAGGTCACATGCATAAAATGCATGCTACCTAGTATCTACTGAGATTTAAGTGATTTAGTAGACCTTCGGTAGACGTCAGGGAAAAGGGTATCGATACGTAAATATCTAATAAGTACAACAGAAACTTTTCGTGGTACTACCATAAATGTCAAACTTCTTATAGGTAATATTTGATATTTATTTGAATTGTATACACATAATTTCTTTGATCTTGATAGAAAACAACTGTTCTGAAAACAATGCCTTTGTAAATACTTGACTGTTTACAAAACTAGTGTTATTTTAAATCGTCACATTCAAGTCATTTTTTTATCATCAAGTATTTAGAATATAAACATCATCATGATTTCTAGCGAAACTTGTCTCAATTGTTTTCTACATTAAAAAACAAAACAAAAAAACTTTTTGCATCGTACGTGATAAGCCGCTGATTTTGCAAACAAAAATCCACGATGTGGTTGTCTCCGATCATCTTTTATTTCAAAAATGATTTTCTTCCAAAATCAATGACATTAAATGCTTAAATTTTTTTTTTTATTATTATTATTATTATTATTATACCAAACTTTTAAAGCACACTTTTTATATACATGTATTTCGTGCATACGTTCTAGAAAAGGCGCCGTACAACGATAATAAATTTAATAAACAACATACATCAAGAAACAAACTATAAAAACTTTATACACAAATCATTCTAAGAATATAAAATATTTGAAACAGAAACAGTTACAATTAAGATATAATAAAATTATCAAACATAAAAGCGATCTTGGGTATATATATTTAGAACAACCTTAATAAATGAAAGCAAACTGTCGCTTAAGATTAATGAAAGCACACGTAAAATACGAGTATATGCTTCATGAGTCGCCATGTTTCACTATGTTCCTTTTCTAGTTATGTTTGGTATGCCAGTTCAAACAAGTGTGTTTTAATGATTTTTTGAAATAGTCCAAAGTCTCAGTTTCTTTCCGACTTGATGGTAAAGCTTTCCTTAGTTTGAGCACTTTGGAAGTACAAGTGTTGCTGCTTCACATTTTTATTTCGGATCTATCCTTGGTTCGTACACTCCACGCAACTCGTGAAAATAGGCTTGTACTTGTCACTGCGCTTGTCCATGTAACGTTTTGAAAGTGAGACTTCGGGATCATTGATGCCAGCACTATTAAGTGTTAAGAATTGAATACCGCTCAAGCCGGTGCTAGGGGGCGTGAGGGATGTTGCACATATTCATTATCTCTCATGTACAGACTCAATCAAACCGAGTCTGCAATTCTTTTGTAATTTTGTTGTGATTAATGCTTCCGAGGGATCACTTTGTTTCCAGATTTTTTTATTCTATCTGCTACTAGTAACCAATAATGAAGATCCCAAAGAACAGGAGTGATGCGGTCAAATCGAGCTGCCGTGTTCTAGACACTGTAGTCTGTTTGCTGTAGCCTTTTATATGCACCATATAGAAGGGAATTACAATGGTCAAGCCTAGACGTGCATTTGGCGTTAAGTATTGTTTGATGTGTCGTATCTTTCGTTAGTAGGCGTAACCCGATCTTAGTAGTAAGTTTACTTGATGGTTCATTACTATTCTGGTGTCTTGTCTACAACGCCTCGGTTTCTCAAAAGTGTTCTGGATTTTGTTACAGTATCACCGACCCAAAGCTCTATATTTTCAATTAACTTGGAGTTACATTTAGTACATTCTAGTTTGATTAGAGATAATGATGGCCTCGGTTTTGTCACCATTCTCTTTAAGAATGTATGTGTTCATCCCAGAAATGATTTTTAGACAATTTTAACACAATATTGTGTCTGTCTTTAAAATTTTTGGTTGGCTGGTTTAAATGGCATGTAAAGATGTCAATCGTCCGCATAAAAGTTATGACTGAGACCGTTGTCTCTACAGATGGTACCTACAGGCTTTGTGAACATGGTGTAAAGTTTGGGCCCTAACACTGATCCTTGTGGTATACGGAAGTTCATGCGGACAGGTTTTGAAAGTTTACTGCGGTCTGATGCCTGCCGGTTAAATACGAATCTACTCATTGAAATGGCTTGCGATGTGTAATGTATCAGCAACGGTTACTTCCCTTGATCAGTAAGGTAGAAACGTTTAGAAGGATTAGGAAACAAGTCATAAATTAAAGTGTACAACTTTTGTTACCTAAAGCATACTTTCATATTGCGTCAATGTAAAACCTTTTTTTAAGCTTTTAAGTTGGGGAAGATATTAATTTATTAATAGATATACAGTCGGTCATTTTATTTATACCCACCATAAGAAGCATATACTTACGCTTCCGTATATACTCGTTCTAAACACAAGAGAATATTTCATAAAACGATGACCCGCTACAGATGTTCTAATGAATTCACCGCCTCCGTGGTCGAGGGGTTAGAGTCGATGACTTCTAATCCAGGTACCTCTCTGGCGTGGGTTCGATCCCCGGGAGATGCTTTGGTATTTTGCGCGGAGGAAGGTAGTCTAGTACTGGTGTAACTCTCCAGGAACGATGGTTAGGAAACTACCGCCTATATGACTGAAATACTGTTGGAAAAGGGCGTAAAATAAAACAAACAAACAAACAATGAATTTCAACCGTTGATTATACTAGTTCGTAAAAACACTTTGTTTGGAAAGATGCTTTTTATACGGAAGTCTCGAGGGGCATGTCCGACTTCGACCAAATAGACCAATCTGTTGGAGATCATTGTCTTAAGCTTTCGTAAAACAGTTCCCTCTCCAAGAAATGCGATACGACAAAATCAGCGGTATAGTTCCGCAGCTCTGAAACGCATAACCTACTTGCAAAAATATATTGTAGCTTATCCATTTATAATGTAATTTTAAAAATTTAAAGGTCAGTTTCATCTGTTCTCACCGATTATTTAGAAAATGAATACAATAAAATCGGCACGTAAAAGACATAAGTAATAACGGAATTGGCGGAAATTATTGCTAATTACAAGTAACAAAGGTAGGCGTGCAATTTGCGCATAGCTCTCTTCCGATAGCAAGAGACCTTTTCAAAATTTGTAATTCTTTCTCTTTTTTTAAAAAAAGGTCATTCCTGATTAATACGGGGTCCAGGAGAGGTTACACTGGAATATTGAATTTTGTATAAAAAATAGTAATCACTCCCATTTCGAACTCGCGGGAACAATTTTAGAAGCATGCTAAGGCAACACTGGAACACGTTGTCATATGGGTGTGCGATCTGTTTCAATGTATATTGCATTTGATACAGCTTTTCGGAATTTGTAGATGCTTATGATAGGTACTAAAATGCGACCGAAAAATGCAGCTTTAATAGAATTGTATTACATTTCCATTTTTATGGAACCAATGAGTGACCTCTGCTTTTGACTTAAGTTGTAAACAAGAAATGTTGATGGACATTATTAGCATACCTAGCACATAATTTAAATAGATTAACCAATATGCAGCCTGCACTGAAAATACAACTGCGTCGTATCATATTTTATTTTCAACTGCGTCGTATCATTTCGTAAAAATCATTGTTTTCTTGGAAAATAAACATCTCTTTTTGGTGAAAGTTTAGTAAATGATGCAAAATTATGTTTTGAAGTTTATGGTGAACCCTGAAAACGAATTTATTTTTGATTTGAAGGAAAAAACGATAGATAAAGCAATATGAACTGCGTCGTATCCACACATTTTCATAAAAATTCTGCCCCGCTTCAAATTGCAAGTTCGCTATAACTTTTGTTTTACAAAATAGTTGTGCAAGCAACATATACCAAACGAAGCGGAAAATAGTGTAGCGTGTTAATACATATATCTGGTTTTCAGTCATTTCCAACAAAAAGTTATAAACAAAAACATATGTTTTTCGTTCCAAGATGGCGGCGTTTGTTTACATTTTGTAGGATACGACGCAGTTTTGATTCCCAGCCCTGTTGCCTTTCTCGCCGTAGTAGTTTGCACGGGTCCAGGCTCGGTCATGTTATGCTTGTGAAATCATTTTTATGACAACTATTATATTTTGTTTCTTCCAAACTCTCTCTACTTCAACTTTAAAAACATGTCCGCAGACGTGTAACTAAAATCTAACTAAGGCTAAGCGTTAAAAATGACCAAAATTTGATCAAAATCTAACGACTGGTCATTTCTCAACGACTCTTTGATCTACATTTTAATGTTGAATTGTTGGCAGGGTCAATGCTCAACGTTGTTAATTGACCCAGGTTCATTTTTTCAAAATTGAAAAATGACCCATGGCTATTTGGAAAAGGTTTTTAAAGATACATTTAGCCTCTGTGAACAATATTATATATATAATGGACCAGACCCATTTGAACAATTTGGTACAGCTTTTTGCAAGAAACATTTTTGTCAAATTTTATCAAAATTGGACTGGCGATTTTAGAGCACATTTGAATGAATTGTGCACGTACGGTTAAAAGCCCACGCCTCGATCACTGTAAGACAGCGTGGTTAAGTAGGCCAATAAAAAAAGAACGAAACGTTGCGATTTTTACATGACTTTATTAAAGCTATACATGTTCAGTCTGCTGGCTAAAATCTTAAAGTTGTTAATTAGAATGGTAGCTATTTTTAGATACATGCATAGTTTGAAAATTGATTAGTTTTTTTCCTCATTTATACAATACATGAATCATGAAAATAAGTTGCATAAAGATGATTAGGTAATACAACAGGTGAGCTTACTGAGCTTAACTTATCAAATATTATATGGGCTGTACAATTTATTTCGACAATGTATATGTTTTTATGTAAAATGATCTTTTTAAAAGATATTTGCCATAGATGTAATATTTTACTTTGAAGCAAACGAACTTAACAATTACATGTGCTGTAAGTATTCATCAAAAATATATAAAATGATATAAAAACGTATGAAATTAATATAACAAAACTTTGACAAAATGTTTTGTCAAATGTAACAATTTAATTTCATCTCAAATTGATGTATTTACAAATGTTCCTTTGGTGATCCTTATCCGACCTTTACTCCGATTGAACTTTGCAGTTTCAATACAATCTTTTAACTGTTTTGTGTTCCACTACAAAGATGTGTCTATTTATCTGTCGGAATAATATGATTTAGGTAAACGCGCGTCATCACACCCTCGACGTTTCATTTTTTTTCCACTTTCCATATTCCAGGCGCCTGCTGGCATTTTCCTTTGCTGTATTTTCTTTACATTTCATCATATTGTTCTTTTCGTCAGCATAGGAGAAAGTTCTGAATCAACTGGCATATCAGCATTTGGTGTCAACGCTTCAATCCAACTTGATACATTCTCGCATTTATCAACCTCAAATACAAGGCCGCGTACCTCGCGTGGATCACTCGTTTCCTTTTCGCTGCTATGGATAACTATTTCATGAGAATCCATGGGATTGAAAACATGACATTTCCTCATACTGATGTATCCGTACATAAACTTGTAATCCGAGTCGGTGTAGATTTGAGCATGATGCTCATATTCGTTCCGAAATACTTTCATATACAATGTGTGCTTGGTACGTTTACCATTTGCTATCCGTATTAAGGAAATCCGACCAGATTTAATGTCTATTTCCGAACTTCTGTGCCTATTCTTGTACACCATCCTCGGTGAAATCAAAAGGAATTGTTCCATTATGTTTGACGGCTTTAAAACGATGCGGGTTTGGACTCTTTTATGGAGAAATATTAGGAAACATATAGTATTTATACCACTTTGCAATGACGTAGCTTTGACATCATCAGTCTGACATTTCTCGCATTTTGTGTTTGTTCAAATTTCCAGGATTGGCGTCTCTATCAATGATGTAAAACTTACGTAGGAAATACGCAAAAAGAAATGTTGAATTGTACAATTCATTCTAAGACGATTCGCACATAATTTATCGATACTAAAGTCGAACAGGCGATCGATTATAATACAATCGCTCGAGCGACAATAAGCATATACTTAAGTTCAACGGTACTTATTAATAACGCCCTGTTTTTCTTTCTGTTTTAGTCAATATACCACAATTTGAGAACGATAAGATATACTAGCCTGCTAAACTGGGTTTATTCAAAACATGGATTAGAGCAAGGTCTTTTAAATAGTCATTTCTATCTAGTCATTTGAGAGTTGAGGATTTTAATTAAGTACAGTGTCAAGGACTGTCACAGATGTTTTTGATGCATTGTTAAAATATAGTTGTAATTTATTGCAACCCATGTATGTTGACAGGGGTCATCCGAGTACGAGAACATCATTTCCCCATTCTGTACATAGGAGGAGGTATCTTTATCAAGCATTTTGACTGAATTATGCCCCTTTTTTGACTTACACTTTAAGTTAAATATTGCGTACCACCTTAGATAATTTCAAAATTTCAACGACATATCACTTTGAGACCTTGCACACATTTTTCACCATTATAATCCCAACCTGTGTGCAGGAGGAGGTTACTATATCAAGCTTTTTTTAACAATATTATGCCCAATTCTTTTTACTATCAAGCACTGAGAATAGTCGAGCACGCTGTCCTACTGACAGCTCTTGTATATGATTTTTGAGAAAATTTTTCAAACTGTTGTTAAATTCATGAGAGGAATTAAAGAGAGCTTTTAATTGGACTACAATAGCTAAACATTTCCCTTGCGGGTACTTGATAGATATACTAGGTGCTGGGGGGTAACTTTCACTTTCCAGTACCGTCCATGATCAGGCTCAATCAAACCGAGTTTGCAACAGCAGGTTTCAAGTGTTGTGAGACAGGCGTAAAAAAGCTGCATTTTACCTAATTTCAGTGATATATTTAATAGGTCCTTCGGAATGGTGGTGGTTGTGTTGGTAGTTTTCGGTCTTGATCACGGCAGTAAGCCACAATGAATTTACCAGAGCACAGTTCAGCCACCGCATCGTTCCTGGGCAGCCAAGGTTGCCAAGCAGTTTACCAGTACTAGTTGCCTTCACTTTCGCAAGGGATTGAAACTTCTGCACATTTAAGAGTAGAGGTACAGTGAGAATGACCGTAGAAAAGATTTCATGATCATTCGCAACGAAAGTGACATGCCTCGTCCGGGAGTTAACGCTCTAGCTTTTGAGCTAAGTCGACGGCTTTTATCAACGCTGCTTCCTTTTTGTTCTCAAAGGATCTTCTGTTCCAGAAATTTACAATCAAAATGCCAATGATATGTTAAAGGCACCTGATAGCTGAGTTACTTTTATATTGTTACGAGAGGGATATTGTGTTAAGTCTCTCTCCTTATTCACAAACGGAAGTTACACATTGCTTTAAATAACACTTACCGCTCCCTAGATGATATTATTAACATGAATAATCCTTATTTCGATCAAATTAGATCAAATGAAATCCTAAATATATCAAAATAAACTTAATATGAATAAAACAAACACTTCATCTTTTTTAGATTTAAACATTTCTATCATAAACAATAACATAGTATAACTAAAATGTATTGTTTGGTTTTATTAACCTGTCAATTACATACTGATTACACGGTCGATGCACACAGTATATAAATCTTCGGGAGATGTTCGGTAAGTTCCGTGAGATGTACGCTGTACGATGGAATTTAATTTAATTTCTATCTCTAAACTAAGTGTACTCAGCGTTATAGCCCAATAGGGTAAATCACGAGTTTATAATCTAAGTGCTACACGTGTTTTAAGTTCGAGGCCGCGTTGGTCCATGTTTTTTCTTAGTAATACTTCCAACATTATTGAATTTATATATGATCATTTTATGTTGTTCGTATTGTTTGATTATGTTTTACTTAATTTTGTTATGTATATACTCTTTTTAAATAACATGTTTTTTTAAGAATTCATGTTTAAAATTAAAACGGATTAAAATCAATAAATGTCTTTTCAATGCCGTAAAACACACTACAAATCTGTTCCATTAAAATATGCTGCAAAAATAAAGAAAGAGTATTAAAACAATGGCAACAGTTAGGATCGGGATCGAACCACAGACCTCTCAATTATCAGGCATTCTCTTTACCGACTGTCCTATTGTGAATTAACGAAAACCTTCACATTAAGCTGGCGTGACTTTCAATCCATGACTAATATACTCCACATTAATTCTCGTAAACTTCACGAACCAAACCGAAGTGGGATCGAATATTTAAATGAGTCCTATGATGTATTCATAATTGACAGGTCAATAAAATCAGACTATATGATAAAAGAGATGATTTTGATTTTTAAATATCGTTAACTGTTTACATGTACTTCTTGCAAAATCATATGGGGTATATGTTTCTAAGTTAATTAGATTTGCCAGGGTCTGCTGTCATGTGGATGAGTTTAATGAATGTAATTTATTGTAAACTTCTTCAACAAGGCTATCGCTATCATAAATAATGTAAATATTTTACAAAGTTGTATCATCGTAATTCAGATATATTTTAAAATTCTATTGTACTTTAAAAAAAATTACGACTATGTATTAGCAAGCCTGATTTCTGTTGAGATGACAGCTTATCTGTGATATGCAGGCTTCATAACCTCTGATCCCCTTTCAAAATTCTATTTTATTTAGTTTCGCCCATTGTTTTCTCGTTTAGGGCACAACATTCTGTTACTTGGGGACCATACGCCGCTTTCATGGAATGGCACGAATGTGTCACATTGAAAGTTTCATGATAACCTTTGCGGATGTTTCTAAACTCAAAATTTCACCATAACCATGAATAAATGTTGAATTCTGCTTAAGCCGGTTCTAGGGGGCGTGGAAAGATGTTTGCACTTGACAGTACCGTCCATCAAACCGAGGCTGCAACATTTTCAATTTTGACGTTTTGTGCGTTCTTTATGGATTCTTTATTTCTCTCTATTTTATAAACTTTATATGATAATGGGTCATAGTAATTTTTATTAGCATTTGTAAAGGGCTATGATCCAGTTATTTTAAGGTGTACCGCAAGCTTGGTGTTTAACACTTTTACAGCTGGACAACAATGCGCTTTCATCTTTTTGTTGCATCTGATGGACAAAGTGGAAGACTGTAACGGACAGTGCTAAAAGTATTTCGAACTGAATTGTTTTAATTTTTTAATTTTCGTCTTTTGTCTTGCTTCGTAGGTGATTTTATGTGGCTTTGCATTCCTTTCAAGGCATCGAGTACTTTGGTAATGATCATAAGGCTGTACCTTTTTGTACATATTTATATGATTATTTATGTGTTTTAAATATTTTGTATAATGTTACCATGACAATTGTTGGAATTTTACTTGGCGGGGATACACTATAGGAACATACCGGTAGTAGTAATTGCAATATACCATCCACACTTGGTTGAAAGACCAGCGCGCTACAACTACACTAGAAAGTCTCAATGCAGTCTATGATCAATAAAAACTGCTGTGCTATCCATACATACACGACTTACCTTTTCTGGAGCGCACTTATCCATGTTATATTTACAACGGTTCCGAAATGAATAAACTTCACCATTAGATCAGTTGGGGATGCGGGTAGAACAATTGTGCGCTTGGTCAATTTTTACCAGCCATCGATTATTGCGAAATATATCTTAGAAAATGGGTCAAAGACAGAAAAGGCCGGGTTGCATTTGTATACCAAATATCATGAGGCTGTGATGTTACGAAAAAAAAATTACCACTGACCATTAATGTTGAAAAATTAACTTTAAAGTCGGTAAACGGGAAGTGGATGAGCAAAAGACCTGAAATCAAATCCCACGGTATGGGACCACGTGTTGATACTGTATACCAAATATCAAGAGGCTGTGATAATAGTTGCTGAGAAAAACGGAAATTTCCTACCATTGACCATTAATGTTGAAAATTTAACTAAGTCAGTAATTAACAGGAAGTAGATGAGCGACAGACCTGAAATCGAATCCCACGGTATGGGACCATGTGTAAATGCTGTATGCCATGTATGTAGAGGCTTTTTAAGTAGTTGCTGAGAAAAATGTCACGAAAATGTTTTCACCGCCCGCCGCCCGACATTCACCATACTATAACCCGGTCGCACCTGTGCAACCCGGCCAAAGATTATGTCGATAAAAAAGAAGAAAATATCTTCGTTATATATCCAGTTTAAAATTGACATTTTTTATATAGAAAAGCTGTCCTACTCGCTATTTGTTAAGTGAAACATCACAGTTTTCTCATGGAAACTGCAAATGTTACTTCAATGAATATTTATTAACTGTGAACCAATATGTTGATGTTTTAGACCCGTTTTATGTGAGAGAGTAGAACTTTATGTATTGATTTTACGTGCATCTTTAATTTCACATATTTACAAGTATTTTACTTTCTGACTAAAAGATCCATTTATGTTGACCTTGTATTATACCACATTATATATACATGTATGTATATAATTATGCTTCTAAAACAATTTTCAAACATCGAAGAATATGTAAAATATGTACTGCAAATATTTGTCCACATTATATGTAATCATTAAAATATATGCATTTATTTCTTATTGAAAAAATTGACTTAGACTTTATAGAAAATAAATTTTATATACCTCCCTTTATTAACATGAAATGTAAATTCGAAACAACGTGTTTTGGAACTTTAAATATTGGTAAATCTTCATTTGAGCATTTTATTTATGATAAAAGACCATAAAAAATTAAGTTACAGGATCTTTAAGATGTTGTTTTTACTGAGGTAATGTGTGGTTTTTACTCGTAAAAGAAGTAAAATAAAACGTATGATTGTTTGCCGTATAATTTCAAATATTTTTGGACATACAATATGTCAGGAAGAGCGCTACAACAATTTTAGATTTTGATTTATTTTCCTTGAATATTTCTGTAATTTGAATGGGTTAATACTCAAATATACTGACATTTTTCTAGAAACTAATTAAAACGTTGTAAGTACAAGAATAGCACTCTTTATTTTACAGAAATATTTGCTGTTGAATGCAATTGCCAATTAAAAGTGACTCTCAAAAGATATCCCTGGTAGATGACCATTTACACACAGTTACAGACAATGCAATTGCCTAGTGTCATATAACTTAATTCATAATTGGAATAGAGTATACCGTTTCCTGGGCATTTTGTTGTATAATATACATGTGTGTATACTTGTATACGTAAATAACTTCGGATGACGTCAATTGTTCTTTGCATGAGGTCCGTTAAGAAGCATATACTTACGCTTCCGTATATACTCGTTCATAGCACAGTGTAAAGAAAAAAAAATCATAAAACCATCGCCAGCTACAGATGTTCTAATGAATTTCAATGTTGATTATACTAGTTCGTATAAAAACTTTGCTTGAAAAAATGCTTTCTCTGCGGAAGTCTCGATAAGCATGTCCGACTTCGACCAAATAGACCCATCTGTTGGAAATCATTGTCTTAAACTTTCGTAAAACAATTCCCTCTCCAACATACAGATTATCTTGCCTTTCTCGCCGAAGTAATTTGCACGAGCCAAGGCTCGACCATGTTATGCTTGTGACTTCATTTATGACAACTATGATATTTTGTTTCTTCTAAACTCTCTCTACTTCAACTAGACGTGTAACTAAAATCTAACTCTTACTAAGGCAAAGCGTTAAAAATGACCCTTATTTGATCAAAATTTAACGACTGGTCATTTCTCAACGACTCTTTCATACATGTGAACCTCCCACTTAAAGCGGGAAACTCCCACTTTCTGCAGACATATTTTCAAAGATTTTTTTCTTAAAATAAGGGGTATTTTCACAAATTAAAGAAATCTCCATTCCTTTGGTGTCAGAACTTCCTTATTTGTTTATTGCAAATTCAAAATCTCCCTCTTTTTTGAAGAAAAATCTCCCACTTGATTATCAAAAAAAGTTCACATGTGTACATAAAAATTATAATGTTGAATTGTTGGCAGTGCCAATGCTCAACGTTGTAAATTGACTCAGGTTCATTTTTTTCAAAATTGAAAACTGACCCATGGCTGTTTGGAGAAGATTTTTTAAAGATACATTTAGCCTCTGTGAACATTATATATAATGGACCAGACCAATTTGAACAATTTGGTTTAGCTTTATGCAAGAAACATTTTTGTCAAATTTTATCCAGATTGGTTTCAGAGCGCATTTGAATGAATTGTGCACGTACGATCAAGAACCCACGCCTCACTGAAAGACAACGTGGTAAAGTAGGCTAATAAAATAAAAGAACTAAACGTTGCGATTTTTACATGACTTTATTAAAGCTATATATGTTCAGTCTGCTGGCTAAAATCTTAAAGCTGTTAATTAGAATGGTAGCTATTTTTAGATACATGCATAGTTTGAAAATTGATTAGTTTTTTTTTCATTTTTACAATACATGAATCATGAAAATAAGTTGCAAAAAGCTGATTAGGTAATACAATAGATGAGCTTACTGAGCTAAACTTATCAAGTATAATATGAGCTGTACAATTTATTTCGACAAAATATTTGTTTTTAAGTAAAATGATCTTTTTAAAAGATATTTGCCATATATGTAATATTTTACTTTGAAGCAACGAACTTAACAATTACATGTGCTGTAAGTATTCATCAAAATATATAAAATGATATAAAAACGTATGAAATTAATATAACAAAATTTTGACAAAATGGTTTGTCAAATGTAAAAATCTAATTTCATCTCAAATTGATATACATGTATTTACAAATGTTCCTTTGGTGATTCTAATCCTAGTGCGTGTCTGTGCCTTTACTCCGATTGAACTTTGCAGTGTCAATACAATCTATTTTCCACTACAAAGATGTGTCTATTTATCTGTCGGAATAATATGACTTAGGTAAACGCGCGTCATCATTTTCCTCGACGTTTCACTTTTTTCCCACTTTCCGTATTCCAGGCTTGCTGTATTTTCTTTACATTTCATCATATTGTTCTTTTCGTCAGCATAGGAGAAAGTTCTGAATCAACCGGCATATCAGCATTTGGTGTCAACGCTTCAATCCAACTTGATACATTCTCGCATTTATCAACCTCAAATACAAGGCCGCGTACCTCGCGTGGATCACTCGTTTCCTTTTCGCTGCTATGGATAACTATTTCATGAGAATCCATGGGATTGAAAACATGACATTTCCTCATACTGATGTATCCGTACATAAACCTGTAATCCGAGTCGGTGTAGATTTGAGCATGATGCTCATATTCGTTCCGAAATACTTTCATATACAATGTGTGCTTGGTACGTTTACCATTTGCCATTCGTATTAAAGAAATCCGCCCAGATTTAATGTCTATTTCCGAACTTCTGTGCCTATTCTTGTACACCATCCTCGGTGAAATCAAAAGGAATTGTTCCATTATGTTTGACGGCTTTAAAACGCTGCGAGTTTTGACTCTTTTATGAAGAAATATCAAGAAACATAGTATTTATACCACTTTGCAATGACGTAGCTTTGACATCATCAGTCTGACATTTCTCGCATTTTGCTTTTGTTCAAATTTTCTGGATTGGCGTCTCTATCAATGATGTAAAACTTACATAGGAAATACGCAAAAAGAAATGTTGAATTGTACAATTCATTCTAAGACGATTCGCGCATATAATTTATCGATACTAAAGTCGAACAGGCGATCGATTATAATAAAATCGCTCGAGCGACATATACTTAAGTTCAACGGTACTTATTAATAACGCTCTGTTTTCTTTCTGTTCCACAATTTTAGAAAAGATAAGATATACTAGCCTGCTAAACTGGGTTTATTCAAAACATTGATTAGAGCAAAGTCTTTTAAATAGTCTTTTCTATCTAGGCATTTGAGAGTTGAGGATTTGAAGTAAGTACAGTGTCAAGGACTGTCAGATATGTTTTCGATGAATTGTTCAAATATAGATGGAATTTATTGCAACCCATGTCCGTATACAGGGGCCATCCGAGTACGAGAACAACTACACTAAGAGAAAGGGATTCTTTTTCATCAATATCCAAGCTGTGTGTGATTACAGAGGTGTATTTCTGCTTTTAGCACGAAACCTTTTATATTAACAACTAAATCTGTTGAAAATCAAATTAAAATTGATGCTTTTCCTTTACTTATGTGAAATATATCAGTTAGAGGTAGGATTTTATCATAGTTCTGCTGAAAATAATAACATTTTTACAGCACGGATAAAAACCGAAATTTTATCCATCATCCCAGTTTCAAGTTGCATGGACATGCCATTTAAATGGACTAAGGGGCCATTTCTTTTGTTATTTTCTTTTGATAGAGTGCCATGGCCCTTTATTCTATTGTTACGGAATGGACTCTATTGTACTCTTTTATTCTGTTTATAGTTACATGCGCCTCTTCTTTTCTTAAATGGCCCTTAACTTTTCAACATCTCTGTATTTTCCTTCTAGATGATTGCATAGTTCAACTTGTTTCAATGTATAGAGATTAAAGAATCTACATAATTATGTTTTAATTATTCACCTACAGTATCAGAGAAGATTGATTGGTAAAAATATTTATATATAGTATATTTACATGTACACTATATATGTTGTATGTAGAATTGAACTAGAGATGACGGTTTAAAAATGTTTTGAACAACCCGGTCTTGGTGTCAACATAGTCTACCCATGTGACTACCCATGTGACTACCCATGTGACCAAGATCATCCGGATCATCCGTGCATGTCGTCTGGTCATGAGCTGTATTGTTCGCAATTCTGTCAGCTCAATAAAAACAATGGTTTTGTCTACGATTTTTTCTAAAATATTTAGCATGGTGTTTGTTTAAGACCCTGTAACGTAAATTTTTATGGTTTTATATCATAAATCTGATGCTCTAATGAAGATTTATTAATATTGCAAGTTTCAAAAAGCATTATTGGGACGAAGTCCGTCTGTTATCAGTTTGACTGCCTGTAAAATTGACAGGGAAGGACTGAATATAAGAAGAATTTTCTTTGGTCATTTTGAAATTACAAATTGAAAATTATGAATTTCATTGGTCATTATTAAATAAAATGTAAAGGATAGTTCTAACCATTCTAAAATAAAATGTACCGTTCTAAAATAAGATTTTAAGGACATCACTAAAATAAAATGTAAGGGACAGTTTTTGCCACTATAGAATGTAAATAATAGTTCTAAAATAAAATGTTTAGGAATAATAGTTTTTTTTAACTTTTGAGTTAATTTGTTATTGATTACAAAATTTATGAAGTCAAACATAATTTAAGTGAAATAGACACCTAACTTAGAAGTTGTCCTACTTTAAAAAACAACGATATCAATATGCTATAATTTAATTTCAATATTTACAAAATGGGTATTTTGTAAGCTACAAGAAATAATTATCATGTCATAGTTATGCAAGCATTGCTAACATTACTTTTACTTAGAAATAACATAATTTTGCATGTTAATTAGTTTAACTTCCGCCGAATATTTTTTTAAAGATATTTCTTGTTTAAAAATGAATGCATGAAATTAAAGGTTTAATAATAATGCATATAAACATTTGCTGTACATATCTCCTTAGATGTTTGGAAATTGTTTTAGAAAAAATAATTATATACATAATTATATAAAACTTCATTTAACTGTGTTACACACTTAATTACATTTTGCAGGATCTTTAAAGTACATTGTAGCTGTTGATAGTAATGTAAGACAAGTACATGTGTATGTTTTTGATGTACAGACCAATCCATTATGAGTTTAAATCATGCATTTCTATGCTCAAATTATAATACATTAAGTGTTTATATACTTTAAGCCGGCAAATATCGGAGCAAGTGCTTACATTAAGACATTTAACCAAATCAAATGGACATACCTTCCAAAAGAGCTTTTATCAAATCCAATATTCATTTTTAACATTAAATTTATTAGATACATGTACTTGTTATTATTTTGAACAAACTGCACATGTGATTTCTTTGCCGTTTTGGTATGGTGGACAAGTTAAGGCGCCACACACAGCCTCCGCAAGGTAGAAAAGCTTCCCAAGATGTTTTGCGCTTCCACCTGCGATTACATCCAGATCTTTATCCAAACAAACAAATTCGGAGCCCGCCTTGTGTTCTATAACAGAAAAAAATCAGTTTAAACTTAATTTCGTTGTCTTATAAAAGAGCAAAATATATTTTACATCTTATGTTCATTCACTACATGAAAGACCTGAAATAAGTTGCCATATGTTTTCTTCAGCATAAGAGGCTTAGACACCTATATACTTACTTACAGACATACCTTTTTATTGTCAAAATAGGCAGAAATTGCTGTTACACCGAAAAACATGTGTTATAAGTAATGTACTTGCAAAATACATACAAATTTCATCTGGTTTGTAAATTACATACTTTGATTTATAATATTTTTTTTTGCTTTCTTATGTTCACTCAATATTTTTATTATTGAAGAGCTAGTTATTTCTTTAATAACTCTCTGATCATAGGCTAGTAAAATAATCTTTTGTTGTTTTTGTTGTAACTGCTACTGTTGTGGACTTCCTTCAATTTCCTTTATATTTTTTTTAATAACATACAGAATAATTGTTTCGATGATAATTTTAATAGAAGAAACTATCCTAAATTTTAGACAAATCCAAATTGTCTAATATATATTATACACTTTACAAATCTTATTAAGGTGCATGTATAAATAATCTTATATGTAAGTCATTGGTGCACCAGGCCAACATTTCACCTGAGAAACATGAAATGATATTTCATTTACCAGATTTTATAACAAACAAATTTAACACTCATTTATGCCCAATAAATGTGATGGTGAGTAAAAGTAAATTTCGCAAAATGATGATAATGGTGATACCTTTTTCTCATACATGTCGTTGACAACAACCTGGGAGCGTCGTTGCATGTATTTAATTAATATAACTTTCTACATATAATTTTGGGGTAGATATGCTCTGTCTTAAACTATCTTGGCACGTGGCTGGGTGAATGTGTGTTGCACTACTCCAGATAGTGCAGAAAGACTGCTGTTATTAACAATGTGACCATTAATGGTTATCTGAACGCAGATCAATACTTACAGGAAGCTTTACCAGAACAATGCGAGAGCGACAACATAATGTATAAACATCGATCAACGTGATGGATCCCAGACGTAAATATGATATGAGCCGCGTCACGACAAAACCAACATAATGGGTTTACGACCAGCATGGATCCACAGTCTGATCAGGATCCATGCTGTTCGCTTACAAACCCTATTACATGTAGAGAAACTAATAGCGACTGGATCCATGCTGGTCGCAAACCCATTATGTTGGTTTTGTAATGACGCGGCTCAAATTATAAGCTTCAACCGCCTCATAAGAAGATTTGATATTCAGTGCCACAGAACATCGCCCAGCGATATGCGGATAGTGTCCAAGAGTGTATAAATCTTTCCACAATCATGAACAAGGTAACGTTTATCGGGCATGCATGTTTATTTTATCTCTCAACGGTATTTATTGCAAGTTCTAGCGTGATAAGACCTGGAAATGTTTAATTTTTTGTCAACAATGTTCAAGCTATCACTTGCCATCTAGGTTGTATACCGTTTTATCATAACCATCAGTCTAGTTGAATATTTGTTTTTCTGTCTTTCTCTCCCTCTCTCAAAGAAATCAAACATGTATTTCTTTTTTCAAAACAAAAAACAAAAACAACATTTTACATTATGAAGGTTATGTATTTACGAAAAGAATTTATGATTATTTGTTTTTTGCACTCTCACATTCACCTTCAGTATAATAGTTCATCTGATGAATCTATACGCACATGTTGGTTAGCAACATTTCGAACTAAGGTAACTTTGGCGTAGATACATAAAAGTGCGTGAATTAACCTACTAAGAGTATAAATGCTATATGAACTTTATATTTTATAACATTTTATGCAATCTTTACAAAGATTTAAACAAAATTGGGGTATGATTTTTTACTGCAGCAACAATAACGAAAGTGACAAAAAAAATAAATAAAAAATAAAATCATATAAAAATGCATCTTGATATTTTTTTCACAAATCATTTAAAATGTTAATCTCTGACATGTATAACTTTGTAACTTTGTATACAAATACACATGTATCAATTTTCATACATTATGCATAGTGTAGTACCAATATAGACAGTGCATTTACAAAAAAAAGCCAATTATTTTCATGTACCGGATAAAATGTGTATTCATGTAGTTTATACAAAACAAACATTTTTATATTTTATTTTGTGTCTTAAAAATATAACGATTATAAAGGGACACGTTTGAATGATAATAAATGTAATGATACCGTAATGTCCTGCCGCTAAAAGACCTTCATATTCGAAAGTCCAACCCGCATAACAAGTGTTTTTACCAGGTATCATAAGCACCGTTGATCTGTAATTAGTTGAAAATAAAGCATCATCTATACATAAAATTTATTGACAAAATAATTGCTTTATTAAGCAATGCTACTGTTTAGATAAGGGTATTTGTTAATCGAAAAATTTCAGTTTGAAAGAATAGTTTTATTGATTTCAGGATGCATAGATAATTCTCACTAATCTATGCTATGGTCTATGCCTGACCTGTATCATGACCTCTTTTGTTTTATGGCATAGTTGACAGTTTAACATCATCGATACATTTAGAATTATTTCATTATAATAGCTTTATTAAGCAATGTTACTGTCTAGATAAGGGTGTTTGTTGTTAGAAAAATATCAGTTTGAAAGATTAGTTCCATTGATTTCAGGATGCATAATTCTCACTTATCACATTTATTTTGTATTATATGGTATGACTTATGTATGATATGTATCATGGTCTCTATTAGTTTTATGGCATGGTGGTTCATTATGTTTTGTATTCTCCGTTCTCCATTTGTGTTCTCCATTAGTTACTTATCCTATTTTGTATCGTATTCTCTATCTGCTTTATATCATGGTACCTATGTCTATTTTGTATCATGTTTTCTGTCTGCTTTATATCATGGTACGTTTGTCTGTTTTGTATCTTGGGTTTTAATTATTTTACATAAATTGCACGCTATTTACTCTAAAACTCTAGTCCTGTCATCTGTTTGATGACACCCCATTTATATAATCCCTCATTTAAGTCGTGACAAAATTGGCTTATTTGAAATATACACTATATTTGATAGACAATCACGAATTGTAAGTCAAAATGTCTGAAAATAAAGTCTATTAAGATATATCAGGTAAATTACCTTGGCACACGGCATACTGCACATGGAGCATTTTGAAATGTTATGTCTTTACCAAACAATCTTTGTGATGTTTCTACCCAGTTAGAGTTGTCTATGACGTATTCAGCACCAAATACCTCAATAAACCAATAGCAACAAAATAATGTTAATGCAGTTACATCAATAAACTTAATATGCTGGTTTTAAGTACCCCAGAATGAGTTTATAGCAGATTTCATTTTTGTATGGAAATCATTTAGATTAAACAATCAGTACTAGATTGTGAAAATGGTGCAGTAAAGTCCTATTATGTCAATCTTTGCTTAAATGTGAGATTTTCTGGAAAAAGGTTTGTACTGGCAAAGCAATGAAATCAAAAGTCAAAATGTGACAGAGGCAATAATAAAAGGCTTGATGTCTCTCACGCTACCTAGCAGCTACATAAGCAATATTTCTTTTATCTTCAAGTTCAATCTGACTTTATTCTAAATATTTTGAAATTTTCTTAATCAAGTTGAAAAGATGAGGACTTGTCCCGTATAAAATATAAAGATTCAAGTAGGTACTGTACTAAACCGGACCAAAACGGGATATACTGTATTTCAAATATGAATGTAATCAAAATGTCACTGGAAAGTGGAAAGCTTCCATGCATTCTATTTATTTAAGAAATGTGCTAATATGACTAATTCTATACACATGTTTTAATTTTATTGGCATCATTCAAATTAGAAAAAAAAAACAACAACAACAACAAATACCTTTGCTTAATCATTGACAAATGAAATACATGTATATAATATATTACAAAGTGCGGATGTTACAACGAAATCAATGAATGACGCTTTTCTTACCATGTTGCGTCAAATCAATTAATATCATTCACACATACGTTTCCTGTTTTTATATAAATGCGTCATCTAAGAGAGAATTCATGTAAGTCAGACCCGTAGGAACTGGAGGGGAGTTTATGGGGGCTTAGGTCCCCACCCAAATAATTCCACAGCAGTAATGGTGAGCTGGTGACTACTTTAGGCTGTCTATTGTATATGTCCTACGCTTAAAAGTTAATGCTTTTTGTTAAGATCGAAAGATTAAAATCTGATAAAAAATGATTTATATACCGGGTAAATGTTTTGTTGGCTCACAACTTGAATATCTGTCTATATATATGTTATCTCAGATTAATTTTTGCCTGGGACGAAACACTTTTTCCTCGTTAATTTTTGCTGATTGAACACGGATTTTTCCATTGCTATAAATATTTTTGTATTGTATTTTAAGGAAATGACTGTCCACTAATTTTGATGTGTTCCTTCATCAAGGGGTACAATATTTTATTGTCTGACAATGTATGAAAGTGCCTAACACAGTAAAAGCTCGAAATTCCTCTTTTTACACAACATTATCAGAGCAGATAAAAACATTTCATTTCAAAACACTTGACAATGTAACATTTGGAGCCTGGGTCTGACCAGAATTTGCTCTGTTATTATTTAATATTCACATTCCTTGTAACGAATGGTACAATTCACTCATTCAGAACAAGGTTTACAGGAATTAAGTCTTAAAGAGTGATACATTTGTCAGAATTTAATCAACGCCTCAAGATGAAATGCAACTTTTTCATGAAAATGAAATGCTACCAAGCAACCAACGAAATCCTATTAAATTACTAGTTGTTTCATCGAAATATTAAAATATATGGTTCTTTTTTATATAAAAGTGTATAATTAAGAAATAAAAAAGTTTACAAGTCAAACCCCTAATGGAAATGGAAAAGATTGAATACCGCTTAAGTTGGTGCTGGGGTGAATGCAAGATATTGTATTGACATTGTTTCTCGTGCAAAGCCTCAGGCAACACCAAAATGGTTAAAAAGTACGCCCAAACAGGAATATTTGATAATGATATACACAGAGCCTGTTTATGGACGGTATTTATATTATGTATTTTACAAACATTATATTTTTAGACTTTAAAACCTGCTTTATACCTGTGCACCTTTGTTGAAAGAGCTGTTGCCAACTAGATACGGGTCTTTTACCAGGCAAATGAAATTTGTTGCTGCACCAGTGTTATCCCAGTTCGATCCTGCTCCATAGCCTGCCAAACACATTTTACAAGTACAATTATGTCAGTGACCCTTTTACGTCATCGACATTTGAACGTGAGAATTAGCAGCGCTAATTACGTGTCCGAAAGCAAACAAACAACTCGTGTTAAGTTGGTTAATCAAGATGCCAGATCAAAGTTATAGCTTAAAAGCCTAACACATAGAATATCTTACGCAAACATATATAATGAAAAGGGACAAATTTCCAGACAGGAAATGCCGCGTGAGTAACCGATGACGACACAGCTTATACTTAGCACTTAAACATGGTATAGCAACTAGATATAAAATTCCAATTTCCGTTTACTAATTAGGTATGCTGCAAATAGATGTTGACTATCAAACCGTTTTATAGGTGCGCCTGGTTTCCTTGCTTTCTTAAAGAATGAGTTTTCATGGAAATACGTAAACAATATAATAATGCGTGGGAAGGTTTATATGTCAAAAGACATCAATTAACTTAATGACGTCAGGTCAGTTACGTAATATATATACATGCATTTGGTTTTCTTTGCAGCGTCAATTCTTAATCGATTTGTAAATTTCGTAAAATAAAGTCTTTGGGTTTTTGTGTACTTCTTTGTTCATCCAACAATAATAATATTTTATGCATACGACAAAAGGGCTCTTGAGTCGTCAATTTAGAACACACCTGCTCAAAGGTGTTTTTGGTACGACTGGTGTTCATGCAGTGCTCCTTCAAATCAGGTGTGGGATTTCCGGTGCTAACGTAGGTGGATCTCTTTTTCTGTTTTATAACATAATTTCAATAATAAAAACCATACTTCGGCCTTGCTACTATTATAACGTATTTACTTTCTCAACTTAATAGAATTTATTCTAAGAGAGAAAAGTGCAATATTATATTTCCCGTTACGCTGAAAACAAAGTGAATCTTAATAAAAAAATGTTTCCTTTTATATATATTAAAGTCAATTTACCTCTTAATTTTGATCAAATTATACGTGTATGTACTGCCAAGACTTCCTAGTAAAGTATCAATGTTAAAGAGTATAAATACAGTAACAGTTATTTATTATTCAAATTCACTGCTGCAGGTGCGCGCATGGTGCTTCCTGTGTGTTTGATTTTAATTTGTAAAGTGGTTTCAATACGTTGTATAACGTTTTAGCACACAATCGTTATTGGAATGCAGCTGACAGATAAATTGTCTTATGTCTCCATCCTTTAAAATATTCTATCAAAAAGCAATGAACTTTATTCATCTGTAGTCTTTCATTAGTTGATGTTTTATTAAACAAAAAGACAAACATCTTTTTTTTTAACATTCAATACCCTTTTTTTGCAAACTATTTTAATAGAATATAACTGTTTATTACATTTACACGTGTTATTGTCAAATGATTGATGATATACTGAATAACGAGGGCGCACGAGTTTTGCTGCATTCTCATGTTTTATGCTGTATATGTCACTAGGTCAAAGGTCAAGGTCACACTGGCCTTAAATGTCAGAATGATATCGAACATATTTTAGGGAAATAAAGTAGGGAAATACTATCCGGGCCACTATCTGGGATTCATGAAACAAAGGATTATTTACACATAATATAATATAGAATGCTTTCTTTCCTAATCTTAAATGCGTTCTAAACACATTCAACTATCTTCCAAAGGCGAACAACTAAAGCAACATGCGCACACCTGCAGCACCTGAACAAGAAGACTAAATTAATGTATTTTCTTTTTGGTACCGATTCTATACCCGAAGCCGATGGAAGTCATAACAAATCTAATTTTATCAAATCTGATAGGTACAATGGCTTTTATATATCAAATGAAACACTTTTTATACCAACTCGTTCGCTGTTTTCCGCCGCATTAGCCAAAGAACTCGAAATACATTCTTCTTAGCTGAGAAAATATACACTTACTATAACAATAACCAGGAATTACAGTTATCATATTGAAATTTATTTACAGAAATTTTAGAAATCACCATAAAAAGCACCATCTAACTTGCTTTTTCAAATTTGCCTGCTAAATGACAGCACCGGAAATTGCACAGCGGACGTGAAGCGAAGCAGCAACGTGCCACAGATGTTCGTTGAGCATTCACGAGTAGTGAAATAATTTCGAGGCAGTATAGCTAAATTGCGATTAATTATGGCTGTTGCTGTTGTATTATAATTATTAATTATTATATATATATTATTATTATTATGTACATTTATTATATTATAAAGACAAAGTAGCGTGAAAATGAAAATATACAAATATTATATACCAATCAGTTTGTCGTATTGCAAGATTAACCAACAGAATGTACCGATACTGCTGATAATTACTGCATGAGTACTTGCAAAAAAGAAGTTCCTTATACTACAACAATCAGACGCAACAAATTGAAGGGTCAGTGCAAGAAGATACATTTCATTCATATACAACTTTATAAGGTTTGTTAGTAGGAATCGAAAAACAAATTTCACATGTCAGTGAAGTAGTAGTAAACACTAGGATAAAATTGCCAAAAAGACATTCAAAGAATTCAATCATATTTATTTCATACAGGTATTTTGGAATTACTCTTTATCAAAATTAAAACTTTTGTCAATTATTATAATTCATTTTTATTATTATTATTATTATTATTATTATTATTATTATTATTATTATTATTATTATTATTATGTAAAGACAAAGTAAAGCAGATTAAGACAAATGAAAATATACAAATATACCTGAATATACCAATTCAGTTTGGTCGTTATTGCAAGAACTTTTACCCCAACGAACGTACGTCGACCAACTGCCACTTGATTGACTCATTTGTTGTACTGTTGACTTAGCAATGTTAAGTTCGGTTTTGGTATTCGTTAGATCTTGGGTTAGCTGCTGTACTTGTTGTTGTAGTGAAGTGATAGTCTTATGTGAGCTGTTTTGCTGTGTCTTTATGCTTTCAATCTGCAAGAAATTAAACATTGTAATAGCTAACGCTGGTTTACAATTTTACACTATTAATCAGCTCACTTAAGTTTTTTTTAAGCCTAAAGTACGTAAGCTGATCTTTTCTGACGGCACCGTGTCTGTCGGTCGTCGGTCACCATTACCCTCAATATCTATATACAATAATGTGGCTCAGACCATTCTTTATACAGAGATAAGTAAACGTGAAGAAAATGTAAATAAAAAATGTTCTGCAACAAAGCTGATGTATGTGAATGTTTTATGTACTTATATGTTTATTGACGCCGTGTCATGCCGCAGAAAATCATGTGTCTTATTCAAAATCATACACGAGTATAAAACAATGTGTGGTATAGTAAGTTTTACCTCTTGGACCACTCGGGACACCGTATGTGCAAGGTTGCTTTGATCGTCAAGTATAAGTCGCCTTTCCGCTCCACAGTAAACGTTCGAAAAACAAAGAAAAATCAAAGCAACAACACACATGAACGCCATGTTGTACTTAAATATATATTCTAGTTGTAGTCACTGTTCTTATGATGAAATCATTGTTAGTTATAATTTTATTTAGGACAAAGATAACTAAAAATGGGTCGGTCAAAGAAATGGGACACGTTCTGTAAGGAAATATATAATATGACATAGACAATTTATTATTGTTGTTATTTCTGAGTTCGATTACTTTATGTAATTACACAGCATAGTATCATAGTTGTATCACAGGCAAAATATAAATGAAAAGTCAACTTTTAAAAGATTTTCTGTGACCTTGCATTAAATTTCTCTGGTCTTGTGACGCTTAACGTTATAAATTTCGTTTAAACAAAATAAATTTAGTTTACTGGCATTTTTTTTTTATATTTATTACCACTATATTAACTGCTACTGCTGCGCTACTGCTACTGCTGTGCCACTGCTACTGCCAATTTTACATTTTATAATTTTGCTACTGCCAATTTCACGTTTTATAATTTTGCTACTGCTAGTGCTGTGCTACTGCTACTGCCAATTTCACGTTTTATAATTTTGCTACTGCTACTGCTCTCCTACTGCTACTGCTAACTTCGTCTACTGCTACTGCCTACTTCCCATACATATGATATACGTCATTTCAATCTATTATATAGATGTATATGGATCTAAATTAGTTAACGCATGTTTTATTTAGAAAGGGTAAAAGAGATTTTTGAACAACTTCATGAACGAAGATTGAAGATTTTTAATTTTTCTAGCGTAGATCTATCCATGTCTCTTTCTCTGAAGAAAAAGTAATAAAATGTAAGAAATATTTGTTTCGTGTTTTCCCCCAGCACTTTTAACATTGATCCTAAAGCCTTTTTACTACTTTTTATAAGTTTTTTTTCCTTGACATCATGCCGGTTTACTGCTATGCGTTGAATCCAGGAAACCACATGAAATTTTTCTATGACATGTGTTTTTTTTATAAAAGAAATACAAAATATTTTCTTTGTGTAAGGATAAAAGGTCAAATAAATTTACAGGCCCTGTGAGTTTACCATTTTCTTAGTACGAAGAATGATCTAGCTATTATCGTATGATACCGATATAATGTCCGTGAGTATAGATCTACGTCATCTAACTCACGTTTTAAGATTTATTTTTCTTACGTTTTGAGAATGCGTTAATAGAATAGAAACACCTTTTTGTTTTTAAGTAATGATTATTCATGTAATGTCGTCATTATATACGTCACTACATGCATTACATGAGATATTAGTGAGCCGCGTCACGACAAAACCAACATTGTGCGTTTGCGACCAGCATGAATCCAGACCAGCCTGCGCATCCGCGCAGTCTGATCAGGATCCATGCTGTTCGCTTACCAACTCTATTACTAGTAGAGAAACTGATAGCGAACAGCATGGATCCTGATCAGACTGCGCGGATGTGCAGGCTGGTCTGGATCCATGCTGGTCGCAAACCCATTATGTTGGTTTTGTTGTGACGCGGCTCAAATCATTTTTTAAGATTTGTGTTGTGTGTTATTTGTAGAAAAAATGTTGTTATTCCTATAGACCAAATTTATAGTTCTACTTTGAATATTTTCCACTTACATACCGAAATGATTATAGTTAAAGACTTACTGTTATGGCGGGCAATTGCGGGGTCGTGTGATTATGAGCAGATAACTCAAGATGTAAGACGTATGTACAACAATTGTCTCCCTTTTATTACAGTTTTATTACATTTTTACTTTTTTTATCTACTACTTAGAGCAGGCGACATTGAGTCAAATCCAGGCCCCGAGATAAGTAAGGAAAATTGTTTAACTATATACCATCGAAACATTCGTGGCATTAGAAGTAAACTAGACTTTGTAAATGACAACTTTCTCGATTATGATATTTTGTGTTTTACGGAAACAAAGTTGGATGCAAATGTTCAAGATAACAACTTATTTTTACAGGGGTTCGATCATATGTTTCGTAAGGATATTTCATGTCATGCTGGGGGGGTTATAAACTTATGTTTCCGCTTTTTTAAGACCAAAACGTGTAGATGTTTTGGAAAACATCCTTCCAGAATCGCTTTGGATAGAAATTAAAGACAAAAAACATTCATATCTATTATGCACTTTATATATGCCCCCTCATAGTACGGTCGATTTTTTGGATAAATTAAATAGGTGTCTCGAACAGTTTCTAGAGATGCAAAACCACATAGTCATGGTAGGAGATATAAATGAAGACCAGCTGAATTATTCGAATCATAAACTTCGCGATTATTACTGAACAATATGACCAACGTTATTCAGGTACCAACTCGTGTTACACCAACTACCAGTACATTAATTGATCCTATAGCAACAACAAATAACATTCATGTTTTAGATTCGGGAATTTTCGAGACACCAAACGAGATAAGTGATCATTTCGGCACCTACATTTTTTTCAAAATTGAATTTGATTCAAATAAACCATTTAAAAGAAGAGTATGGAACTACAATAACGCTGATTTTACTAAATTTAATACCCTTATTCGTGATTTCGATTGGTCGTTCATTATCAGTGAAAATATTGATCTTGCATGCGAACATTTTACAAACACTTTTTTAGATATTGCTAAGCGATGCATTCCTACGTATATAGCGTTAGTAAGGCCTAAAGATAAACCTTGGTTTAATTCCGAAATTCGAAAAACTTCGCGACTTAGGGATAGACAATTTCATAAAGCATTGAATTCAAATAACGTACATGACTGGAATAAATACAAAAAAAAAACAAGAAATAAGGTAAATAATATGAAAAAAACATGCCAAAAACGTTTTCTACAACAATTTAGAATTTTCACTTAACGATCTTAATAGCAATGATTCGCGCAAATATTGGAAAACGGTAAAAATTCTCGTCAAAGAAAACTCTTCTGATTCGGGAAATGTTCCACCCACCTCTTATTAAATGTAGTAACACAGATATATCATATTTTGACACAGAAAAAGCAAATACACTGAACGATTTCTTTGTTTCAATTTCAAATATTGACGATTCAAACACTGAACTTCCAGATTTTCACTCAAAACACATTCAAAACTTAATAATATTTTAATTACAGAACAAGAAGTTAGATTACATTACATTAGATAATCTTATCATAAATAAAGCTTCGGTCCCGACGAAATTAGTCATAGAATGTTGAAAGAAACATCTAAATCAATATGCAAACCTCTTTGTTTACTCTTTAATCGATCTTTAAATGACAATATGTACCCAACTAATTGGAAACTTGCTCATGTTATGCCTTTATATAAGAAAGGAAATAAAGATGAAGCATCTAATTACCGACCAATATCACTAATAAGTTGTGTCGGAAAAGTAATGGAAAGAATAATTTTTAAACATATATATAACTATCTTAATGAACATTCACTTATTTTTCAAAACCAATCAGGCTTCCTTCCAGGCCACTCCACTATTTATCAATTAATAGACATTTATAACCAAATTTGTAAATCCTTTGATACTAGGGAATCAACATGTATAATTTTTTGTGATATTTCAAAAGCTTTTGATAGAGTTTGGCATAAAGGTTTAATTTTTAAGTTAAGACAATATGGAATTGAAGGAAACTTGATAAACTGGTTGGAAAATTATCTAAAAAACAGAAGTCAAAAAGTTTTTGTTAATACTTCGTTTTCTTTACCTAGGTATTTATACGGTGGAGTCCCCCAAGGCTCGGTCCTTGGGCCTCTTTTATTTTTGATTTACGTTAACGATATAGCGGATTCCCTTTTAAGTGTAACAAGACTCTTTGCAGACGACAGTTCACTTGCAGTAACATCAAACAATGTAAACACAATCGAAGAAACTATTTATCACGACCTTGATAACATTCATACTTGGTCAAAACAATGGTTGGTTAACTTTAATCCAGCAAAAACAGAAGCATTCTTTACATATGTCAATCGAAATCGACCTAATTTATACTTTAATAATGTTCAACTTAATTTTGTAGACCACCATAAACATCTAGGTGTTACATTTAGCCAAGACGGTAACTGGCATGAGCACATCGCAAATATAGTATCATCTGCATCAAAAATACTAGGTTCAATGAAAATGATAAAATTCAAAGTTAAAAGAAATACTCTTAATCATATATATGTTTCCTATCTTCGTCCAAGGCTTGAATATGCATCAATTGTATGGGATAACTGTACACAATATGAAAAAGAAACTTTAGAAAAAACTACAAATATGAAGCAGCAAGGGTTGTAACAGGTCTAACTAGATCTGTTTCAATTCAAAATCTTATAAACGAAATAGGATGGCTTTCATTAGACGACAGGAGAAAAATGCAAAAACTTATTTTAATTTATAAAGAAAAACATAACCTTTTGCCGTTATATTTATCACAGTTATTCCCACCAACAGTCGAACATGTTTCCTCACATTTATACTCGCTACGAAATAATGCTAATTATGCTTCAATAGCAAGAAGAACAGAAATGTATGCTAAGTCTGTCATTCCGTCCTCTATACAACTATGGAACGAATTACCAGCCCATATTAGAGAATCAGAAACATTATCGATATTCAAAAATAAGCTTAAAACATTATAATTATACAAACAGCAGGTGCAGATGAACTAGTAGATATATGATGACAAGATATTCTTATAAACTTTTCAATGGTTCATTGGGTTTTACTAGAATTGTATATCACTTTTGAATGAACGGACGAAAGACATTGTTCATTATTTATAACTTTGATCGGCATGCTAGAAATTAAAATATTACTTGTTATTTCTTTATGATCGTGGTTATTAATAGCAACGGATACCAGTCAGTTTGAGTTTATTTATACTCGGCGCCGGTTAAACCATCTGTCCGAGAATATAGCATCCGTGCCGGTCCACTAGGGTAGTCACATCGGGGACGTCTTTTTCATGCTGAGTCTTCCTGAAGCCTATTCTTCGTTCGTTGGTGGTAGAGGAGTACGACAATACTGGCCAGGCATCATGTTCCATACTGGTCGATAACAAAAACGGCTCTCGTTAGCGCCAACCCTCCAGAGTTAGTCACGACAGGTCAACCAATCACCTCTGGTACTTAAGATGACTTGACCTTGACCTGCCGTGTGCCTTCTCCGCGACGTGCACGCCTCTGGAGGGATTTGGAGAAGAACAACGGATATACATGTATACAATCATTTATAATCCATATGTGTAACGCATGATCAACACCATACTTGTGTAATTGTCCCTTATTATGTTATTGCTATTAACGAGGACCCCCTCTTAAGGTATCTGTTCACACTAAGTAACAATATGACACTTGTTATATTACCATGTTGATCATGTTGAGCATAATTGTTTATTATACAATAAATATAATTTCTATTTTAATAAAAAAAAATTACAGATTTTATGAATATTGTTTTCTTTTCTTTTTTTGTGTGTGTTTTATGCGCTTTTTTAATACTGAGTTTTTACGTTTACTACTATTTTAAGAATTCAATTGTCATAATGCTCGACGATTATAAGTCAACTTAACTGGAAAAAGTCAGTAAATCATGGTTAATCTTTCAATTTATAATATTGTTTATTCTTAAACCATATACATGTACATTTGTATTTTTCTTCATCATTTTTGTATACATTGCTTGCAATGTATACAGAGTTATAAGCTATATCTCAGAAAAGATACAGGTTTAAGGCATTACCGAACAACATCCACTCCCGGATAAAAACCGCTATAGAAACTAGTTCTTCATTCTGCAGTATCGTTACATTCCGACTACACATCATTAAAATAGTGTTTGCAAAGTTGTTTAAATGCTTTGAAATTTCCAAATCGTTCATTTTCATGAAATAATAGACTCTACATTCCTTTAAAGAAAACAAAAAATAACAGTCCATTGATAAAATCGTAGTTTATACCTACGCGTTAAACTTCGCATATACGCATGCGCTTGCTAGCATGAATGAATACATCGTAAATATAGTAAGGTCGTCAGAATTATATAAATGGGACGAAACATCTCAGATAGATATTAAATCAAATAAAATTCCTGATTTACTTTTATGCAATAAAATTGCCCTAAAATGTTTAACAAAATGAGTATGGAGCTCCGTAACAAAATTTACCAGCGTATACCGGAAAATGTTTTTTTTTTTTATTTGTTTTTTTTTTTTAAACCTGGCAATTATCGAGGCTTTGAAAAATAGAAATTCCGTAAGCTATTATTTTGAATACCTTTTAACACATGATTTTCTTTTCACTTTTGTATGTCTTAGATTTTTTAAAAGAAATATGTTTCGAAATTCAGCGAAGATTGCCTGATTCAGTACGGGTAAATAAAAAGATTTGGCACCTTGACTGTTCGACCCATAACAATTCGTCGAACTTGGGATATTGACGATTAAGCCAGAGCATGGAGCTAAATATTGGCATATGTGGCCAGATTCGATGATAAGAAATAATCATTTGAAACTAACTGTAAATCAGTGTAAGCATTAAGAAATAAATACATTAACTTTATGTTCAGAAAATAGGAATTATTTTAATCTTCTTATATTAATGGGTGCATGGAATTGCCGAAAAACACCGAGAAACACCAAAAAAATACCGAAAAACACTTAAAATACAAAAAAAAAAAATTTAGGCTGTGATTAAATTCAGCAATTTTACAACCAGTGTAAATTAGAGAATGATTCTTTTCTGTATTTATTGCGATATGAAAGTGTTTTTCGGCAAAGTAACAGTCTAGCTTCAAAAAACATGGAAAAGCCAAAAAAAAAAAAAAAAAAAACAAAAAAAAAAACAAACAAAAAAAAAAAAAAAAACACACATTTTTTACGGGCGTTAAAATAGTCGTAGTTAAAACTAGAGCCGCTATTATTTTTTTCAACCTTTTAAATGAATAACTATAACTTTCTTTTGTTATCAATTGAAAATGTCAGTGATATAATTTTTATAAATACAGTATGAAAGTGTTTTTCGTTTACGTAACGGTCTAGTGTCAAAAACATGGAAAAGCGAGAAAAAAAAACAACACATTTTACTGGCAATGAAATGGACATGTTTAAAATTTGAACTATTATATAAATTTTTCAACCATTTAAATGAATGATTATTAAGAGGATATTTTTTCGTTTGCGTGAATTATGGAATATATTTTCACGAAACATGATAAAATGCCACATATTTTCACGAGCCGGTACGGCGATTGAAAATATGTGGCATTTTATCATGTTTCGTGAAAATATATACCATATTTCACGAAAAAACGAAAAAAATATCCTTTTATTTAATTTCATTATCAAAGAAAATGGTAATGAATCCCCTTGCTTGCTACCAACTGCGATTGTACAGCGCGCGCAGTAATTTATGCGTAAGCACGCGCTGTTTGGCGCTACATTGTGACGTCATGTAAACAACTCTTTAAACGTCTGTACAGCGTTAATTACTGAATTAAAGATATTGGTGTTCGAATTAATTTTTCTTAGTTAGACCATTTTCTTTCATGCTAGATAGTTTTCAAAACAAAATTCAAGAAAAAGTTGTTTTGTATTTATCAGATTTTTCAAACAAAACGCCGAAAGACGTCCCTTAAAATAAATCAATCTCCTACGCAGTGATCTCCCCTTATCAGTGCAGAGATTACAATTCTGCCAAGGGAGGGAATCAATGTGAGGAGTTTGAAAATAAATATGAGTTTTGACTCCGCCCACTTTCATATTTATATTTCATATTTATTTTTAAAAAATATGAAATATATTTGACTGATATAGCACCATATTTCATGGGTAAAATTAAAAAAAAAACATTATATTTGTAAGCATTATCAGTAATAACTCTAGTTATGCAAAATTCCGTATGTATCAAACTCTGATGCCCTGCAAGATGAATTATAGTACATAAAAATAAATTTATACAGGAAAACACATACAGATATACAGAACGATTTAGATTGCAAAGATCAGAAAATACCACAGAGCTTGCAGCCCTTTGATATTTATATGCTATATGAACTTGCGAAGTTACAATGGAGTAAAGAACATATATAGAAAAGCAATAATTTACTTAATCATTACGCAGTATCTTATCATTTATTTCAGTGGTGAAACCTATAGGTTGGCTCAGGGTGAGGTTTTAGATTGTTGAATGTCGGCCATCAATCTTATGTCAACTGTGGTCTGTCCACATTTAGCATCGTCGGATACCCACGGCCGAACCATTTACATTTATCAGTTATGTCATGTTAAATGTTAATCAACCATGTGTATCCGACGATGACATTACAGTTGTTAACAATCTGCTGGTCATCTAGTTTGGTAACACTTTACTGGTCACACTTTTGCCCCAATTGTCACACAACATCGTAAGAATGTGTGTGACATGTTTTGTTCGAGTTTGAACATGGATCACCTTGGTTGAAAATCAGAAGTAAGTCACAGTAGCCAAAAAAATAGAAAAAAATGTTTAGCTCAATGGTTCATCTAAAGTTAAGAAGTTGGTAACACAGCCTGATTATGGAAAAAAAAACCTTCTTAACTTGCTGTCCAATATAAATGAATTTCTTGGAAAGGTTGTATATGAAGACTATATGTAACAATTATACACTGTATAATGAAAATGTTACAGTACATTTGAATTGTTTTGATTATAGATTTCATTTTTATTAATAACCGATAAAGTAATGCATTTGAAAATTAATGTGTAGAGATGAATACAACACACCAGAATATATGTATTAATGCATCAAAGTACAGTACATAGATGTACTATAATTTGGTAATTTAGTCTTGTAGGATGATTCAATTAATTGACTTTGTATAGAGTTCAAGCCAGATTCATGTATTTTATTAGGTAGCGTCACTGGAAACTCAATATGACTGTTTCAATATTCTGTACTGCAGTCCATTTAACGGGTGTTTCAAAAATGATTTCTTTATTGCTCATCTATCAGCTTGCCCAGCAATACACATATGGAACATCACATCTTCCTTGTCTTATAAATAACTTTGGAAGAAAAAAGCCTTGGTGCATGTTAGTCACTTGTTAGGGACATTGACATTAGTCAGAAGATGACCCCTATTGTTTTCGAGGTCAGTAGGTTAAAATCAACATGGCCTTAAGGACAAACATGGATTATATTATCAAGCAATGTATACTTCAGTACTTTCAGTGCTTTGATTTAAATTATCAATCAATTGAATAATTCATAAAATCTGATTTGTAACTTTGAATAATTCCTCGGAATCTTTACTAAACACGAATAACAAATTATATAAAATGTTTTAAAGTTGATAGTGTCATACTAAAGCCATAAAAATGTACATTTTTTCTCAATTATTGTACATATTTATTGTTTTTATCTCATATAGATAAAATATAACATGCGATTTGTGTTGTTGGTTTTTTTTTCGAATTGTATGTTTATGTATAATAATAATCAATCAATTCGAGAGTTGATCTGTGTTTATTAATTATTGTAACCAAACTAAGTGACAAACATTTCATTTTGAAAAAAAAGCTTATTTTATCTGTAAAATATTTGTTCTGTTCTGTAACGATATCTACTCCAAAACCGGGAGAGACCGGACAATAAACGTGTGGTACTATTCGCCGGTCATTAGTAAATCCCGGGAGAGACCAGGAATTACCGATAGGAGTTTACATCCCTCTATAAATAGATTTCGGAATATTTAGGTCATCAACTCATCATTCTATTAACAGCTTTCGGAATAACATACCATAATAACCCACTGTGTACTACAAAATGATAAGCAAAAATACCCGAAGAGCGCGATTTATTGACGGAAAAGGTTATTTCATTTGAAAATGTTTGCATTGCGAAATTCTCCAGTTCGCCATTCATTGTACATATCGCGACTAATTAATAATCAAGCACCCTCATACCGATCGGAATGATCGGCTTTTATTATTGGCAACTATAAAAGGCTCGAGAAGTTGCTGTCGCCCTTTCACAAAATCTCATTTCATTCCAATAGGCGACGCGCTTCGGCGCGGACGCCAAAAACCCCTATTGTGCCACCATTTTATATCGAAGGCGATCGTGTATCTACTGTCTACCATGCTCGCATTAGAAATAAATGTAGCAATCTGAATTCTGACCTTTTTACAAATCATCTTACTTCTAGTGCAACATGCGATTGTGGTACTCTAATTGAAGATGCCGAACATTTCTATTCCAATGTCGAAAGTATAAAATACAAAGAAGAAAACTATTTACAAAACCAGAGAATTCCAAACCGCTTAGTACTAAAAAGCTACCTTTGGCATTGAAAATTTAACCGACTTTCAAAACAAAATCTTATTTCAGCATGTTCAAAATTATATCAAAGAAACAAAGAGGTTTACATTAAACGTTACTACATTGTTTTTTTATTGTAATTAACTATAACAAGTACTTTAGGTTATTTTTGCTCATTACAAACAAATGGGTATCTGCTTAACAATTAATGATGGGGATTGTTGGTGGTAGTGTCGACACACAACTGATACAGCAACATTTCTTTTCTTGTTTTCTATTCTTCCCTCTTCTATCTTTTCATCTTAAAATGAAAATGTATTGTTATTTAATGCATATTTACTTTAATGTATAACTTTCTTTACTTTATGAAACTGATGTTAATCATTTACAGGGAAGGGCCCACGATAATGTTGTAAAAACTTTTGGCCAAACCCTTTTGTATATTGTGTAATTTTGTTAATGTAAATGAATTGATGTTTATTTATATATGCAATAAAATATTATTAAACTAAAGAATATTATCTTATATTTTTGAAATAGGCCTTATTCATGAACAAAGTATTTCTGAAAACCTTATACTAGTATTCCAATAATTACGAAAGTTTTTGTGTATTCTTGACAGAAAAAATCTCCTTGCACAGAAGCTTTTCTTTTTTGTTTCTTTTTTATCAAACCTGTAAAGTTTCACTCAAATTGCTTTAGTAGCATAAGAGAAGTAGTCCAGACCACCTTTAAAAAGATAAAAATAATTAAAAGGCCATAAGTCTAACAAACTTCATTGCACTGGAAAAATGCTGATGATATTCAAAAACTAAACTTGGTACTGATTATTCCTGTAAAGTTTAGATGAAATTACACCTGTAGTTTTTGAGGAGTAGTCTGGACAAAGTTTTGCGACTAACAGACAGACGAACGTTCTCCTGATATATAACAAAAATCCCATAATAAACATTTTCCCCACAAGTACAAGTCTGTACACGGATATTCATCCCAAACTGTCACTCGAGTCCGTGCGGACAGACGGACGGGCAGACAGACAACGGAGAATACTATGTAATATAAATCTTAAATTTAGAGGCTTTTAGTCATTAAATAATCTTTTATCAACGGGCGACCAAGGGGCTTTTAGTCAATATATCATCTTTGATCGAGGGGCTTTATCAACACCCATCAAGGGGCTTTTGGTAATTCGAGAGAGTTTGGTCATTTCTCCAAAACAATCAATCGATGGGCTTTTGTCTTAAACTCTACACTCTTATTTATTTTGGCTAAAAGATTTACGCATGTATTTTTTTCAAATTTCTGTTAATACCTGAAAATACCGTTGTATGTCACGTGCTTCGACCGATTTCTCTCTCTCACTCCCCCCCCCTTCTCTCTGTCTTGTGAGGGGGTGAGTGGGTGAGGGGTTGACAGTGGTGGGGACGTAACAATCTCATGAAAGTTTTAGTAAAAGAATATCACGCACTGTACAGAACTCACAGAACTCACACCTTGGTTTGGTACTCAATAAGATGGTTACCACAATAATAAATCCATACATCTTTTAGGAAGATGCAAAAAAATGTTAATATGTGTCTATGTTATATAAGTATATTTCTATGTTATATATATTTTGTACAGTTGGAAAAGGAAAAAAGCAAGATCTTTTCATATCATGTATATAGAATGTAGACAAAATAGTTAACAAAAGGGATACCACTGTATCATATAATCGTTGTATATGCATACAGCATTGTCTCCCCTGAATGTATTAAGTATACGATTGATTCTTTGATTTCCTATTTGCACAATCAAGCAGATTATTGTTGTTATTACGTAAAGATTATTATGTCTCATAGGAAACATTTTAGACTTGTATAGGGGGTGGGGCCGATATTTTAAGGTTTGTTTGGACGGAAAGAAGGCAAGTATTCGTAACTTTTTTATGAGCCACGTCATGAAAAAAAACCAACATAATGGGTTTGCGACATCCGCGCAGCCTGATCATGATCCATGCTGTTCGCTATCAGTTTCTCTACTTGTTATAGAGTTGGTAAGCGAACAGCATGGGTTCTGATCAGACTGCGCGGATTCGCAGGCTGGTCTGGATCCATGCTGGTCGCAAACGAACTATGTTTGTTTTGTCGTGACGCGGCTCATATTATTATTCTAGGGGAGGAAGAATGTGAAGGATGTGAGACCACCAACTAAGACATATAATATTTGCAGTACATAATTTACATATTCTTCGATGTTTGAAAACTGGTTTAGAAGCATAACTATATACATATATAAAATTTCACTTAAGTGTGGTAACAACCTTAATTACAACGTACAGGATCTTTAAAACAGGTTCATAGGTTCAGAAACTATCCTAAGTTCTTGAAATTTTAAATCAATCATTAGGGAATCTTGTTTACAGAAAAATAAATTTGCATGTGAAATGACGGCTTCTGATTCATTTTCACGACAAAAATTTTGGGAAATTTGAAAAAAAAAAAATTCTTTGGCATCGTTTATGATTTTTTAACATTCCTTGTGAAAAGGGGGCCCAAATTTGCACATTGCCTTGTTTTTCGAAAATAAAAAAACCCTCCTTTTCGATTTAGCATAGCAAAAAAAGTTTTAAATTTTGATATTTAAAAACAATAATCATTTCTTTTCTTTTTATTGTGTGTGTGTTGCGGGCTGAAATTTTATCTTCTTATGATCTGAGATTAAAAATGTGATATATTGGTATGATCTCATAGTTTATTAGATTAAATCTCTCTTTTTTTAGCAACTTAGTATAACTTATTTTTCAAGATTATTTGTTTTCTATTCAGCTGCGAATCCCTGTAATTATATAAATTATTATAATATATGGCCTAGTTTTGTACTATAATACAGTCAGATAAATGACCCACGTCATTCTACCATAATTACATTAAAAAAAATCTTTACTAAAATATGCTGTTCTGTTTCTTCGTGGCATATTTTAATTTCTAAAATAAATTGTTTTAGAGTATTTGTCACCGTCATGTCGCTGTGATTTTGGTCTGGACGTTGAATTGTGCACAAATAATACAGAACAGAACATAATAGAACATTTATACTGTCACATGATAAACCAGTGTTTATAAGTATCAAATCACAATAACACATACATTACATTTACATATTTACATTTAATAAAATTACAATTACATGATATTTTAAGCATATAATTTCATCGTTTTCTATACTTAAATATGTGTAGCAGATGCTCTTAAAGTCATAGCGCGTTTAATATAAATTGCTATATTTGTGATAAATTTTTAAAAGTTCTACAAATTTAAACATGCTTGGTTTTTAAAACGTTAAATACTTTTTATGTATCAATATAACATGGGCAAATCAAAATGAAATGATACTCGTCTCAATGTCGTGCGTATCAATACAATAACGTTGATTTCTCTCGATTCTTCTGGTACTGTATTGACCTGTTTGAATTTTCAAAGAATGTGAAGATAACCTTAATTTTGTTAAATAACATCTTAAATTGCAAGGCAAAATATCTAAGTATGTTTCGTACTCAAAATTACTTTTAACATGATTATAAACTTCTAAAATATGACTGTTTTCCTTATTTCCATGCAACCCTTTAACAAAACTATCGATAATCCGTTGTTTAAAACATAATATAAAAGTCTTTTCACAAACAGTTTCAGGCGAATCCCACACATATGCAAAACCACAATCATATAAAAGAATTCACATTTGAAAACCAGTTTTTCTTCCCCAATAAACGATCATCATATGCAATTCTATACGAATGCTGTAATATTATATTATCTGTTTTGATCGGTTTAAACCAATATTTAAATAACTATTCTTACATATCTCATATATAAAGAGGATATCGTGCAAGTTCACCATTGCAGCCGTTGAACTGTTTTACAAAATTTTAGATGAATTCTTTCAATTTCCTTTGATTTACTGAATCCCCATATTTCTGATGCATAATTTAAAATAGAACCAACAAATGACTCAAGTATTAGTAAATGACAAATGATTTTAGGCTTTAACCTATATTTGTGACAATTAATAAGTAATAAATTTAAGGTTTTCAATACTTTCCCATCTAAATGCTCTTGATTTAGAACAAAATTACCTGTATAATTAAAAATTGTACCCAAATAGTTAAAATTATCCAAAATTTCAAGTCTTATACAATTGTAGAAAAATTCTTCATCACTTAATAAACCACCACGCCTCCTAAATACAACAACTTTTGAGTCAGTATTCTGTTGTAGATCTTCTACAAACAGGGAAAATAATATGGGCGAAATAACCTCCCCTTGCACAACCTTACGCAAGACACAACTGTTTCATACATACTTTTAACAATACGTAGCATTTTACCTCTAATTTCACTTTTATAAAGCTTTAACCATAGGGCATTTCTATATATATTGTCAAAACATTTTTTAAAATCAATAGTAACACAAAAAAGACGTTTATTTTCATTTAAATACTTCTGAACTAATGTTACAAAGATAAACAAGATGTTCTGTTCTGTTAAAATATTTTTTATGATTGCTTAATAATGCTTAATAATCATTTATTTCTGAGGATTCTACATTGTTCTATTGCTGGGGGCGGGTTCTTTTATCGGGGATGCTATTGCTTGGAATTCTACTGCCCGGGGTTCTATTGCTAGAGATTCTATTGCTGGAGCTTTTTGCTGGAAGGTTTTTTTTACTACCTGCATGGGGCTAGTTATGTGCTGGGGATTCTTGTGATGAGGATCCTATTGTCTAACCATTATATAGTGGCGGCTTACAAAAAATCGAAAGTATTGCTCAGAACGCATTTTAGGAAGGTCCAGGGTTGTCTCTTGTCGCCTGTTTTGGTCTACTTCTAAGCGAACATAATATTCACGCAAATCTACAAAGAATTCAACAAAAGAACTTTTACAAAAACTGATTATCACATTGTACTTCGCAACCTATATTATTTAGACGCGTTTTTCCCCTTTTTTCTTTTTTCTTTCTTTATTTATTTAATTCGATTAATTTAATTCATAAAATTTATGGAATCCACGTGTGCATTAAAAAGTTACTGTTCATCTACAATTTTATAACGATTACGTGTATAATTACTGTTCAAATTTCATAAAATAAAATAATCAGCCCCACGTGCAAACCGTAGTATTTTGTACTTTGGTCCGATTTTTAAATCTATTTAAGAAACAAATAAGATTATATCATTTGTATCCATTTTTGGTTTACTCCATATTGGATTCAATACTTGAGCATTGGTAAAAACATTTATCCATATGTGCACTATAATCCCATATGTGAAAGCGAAAGCCAGTCATTCACAGAATATGTTTTGAACTTTAAAAAGCATTATTTGAAATTCTAAGTCTTTTTGGTGAAAAACGAAATGTTATTCTACCCTCTTGACAATCCTCTATATTTTTCTTTTTTGGTAACCTTTCCCCCAACCCACTTTGCAGTATTCGTTGAGATTTTCATTGCCTTGTGGGTTCTGGTGTAAAGGCACATGCAGAAAAGGTAACAAAACGGGCATAACACATGTTTTCACGGAATATCACCACAGAACGCTGCTAAACATTCAACCTCATTGAAACATTTTTTTTTAGATTGGCTCTAAATTGTCAAAACTCCAAATGAGCTCCATATGTCCTGATGATATCCATATGTGCACATTATCCAAAAATCATCAACATAATTACGGACCAATTCCATTAAACAATTACTACTTACATGTTTCTGTGTATTATTTTACAATTTAAACGACTATTCATGAGATAGATTTTCACAAGTCACACTTGAATAGTATATCATTCATAAAGAAAGAAATAAAAGATATTCAGCATACTAAATGTACTAGAATTATAGCTAAGTTTTCATTTATATCGTATCGGAGCTAGTATATCGTCACTTATACCGACTTAGAGTTATAAATAATATAATTTTTATGAACAAAACAATTATTTTAGTTGATACATGAAAAGATAAATCAGCTAATATTATGTCTACAAAGAAGAGGGTCTATATATATAGCCTATGTGACCATTAGTTTGAGTATGTGTTATAAGTAGACATCATACAAGGATATTGTTCGAATTATTAAGATATTTTTTTCGTCTTTACCCCTTGGAGTTGGAGTCCATAGTATAACTCTTAAACCATTCAGAGAAATCCCAAGAGATGTTTGCCACATCGATAAACGCCTGAGTAGTAAAATGTATATTAAGATAACCATAGTCGCAGTTATAATGATTTACATGTATATTACATTTTTTTTCAAATAATTAAAAGGGTTTTTACACACAAATCTTAACCAGGTCAATAGGACATGCATAGTGTATGCTGAACCAAATTGTAAAAATCCGTGCAGTCTGACCAGGCTCTATTATAATGTGGGTACATGTAGCTAATTTTTCTTACTTTGATATTGAAATCCCTTTAACTTAAACTGAAATGAGCCGTGTCATGACAAAACCAACATAATGTGTTTGCGACCAGCATGGATCCAGACCAGCCTGCGCATCCGCGCAGTCTGATCAGGATCCATGCTATTCGCTTACAGACCCTATAACAAGTAAAGAAACTGATAGCGAACAGCATGGATCCTGATCAGACTGCGCGGAAGCGCAGGCTGGTCTGGATCCATGCTGATCGCAAACCCACTATGTTGGTTTTGTCGTGACGCGGCTCAAATGTTTAATAATCAAACGTTACCATCTATATTATATGGATCTTCCGCACTTCAAATCTAGCTTTATATATACATGTATATAAGTAAGACCCGTGTTAATTCATCATTGATCAGATCATCAATAACTGGGGTAGTCATTGTCATGCCATATCTTGCTAATCGCATAGGCTAGACAATTGCATTATTACGAATTTCAAATTTGAAGCAGCGCGCCTCGATATTCATTTCAATTTTCATAAAAATTCTAAAACTTTAGAAATGTATTTAAAAGTAAAATAGTGTGAGGTGAATTATCAAATAAAGTATTTAACATATTGCAATCGGCACTTACAATCCAAGAAAATGACCCAAAAGTGGTCAAATATGCTAAATAAGCCCTTAATTACTGCGTTAGTAACGCAGTAGAAATATGGTGATAAAATACTGCAAAATCAGTCTTAAACCGCACATAACATGTAAAATTTAACTAGGGTCTTGAATGTTTTTATTTTCATAAAATATTAGTACATTTTTCTTAATATTAATTTTCTTGAAATATTTTGGGCTCATCTGGAGGCGTGCAGCTTTAAAGACTTACGGAGCCCAATTTATTTTAACCACGATCTTGTTTTAAATGTTATAGATATAGTGCTGCATGAAATATTGAAGTTTAGACACTTTCATTATAAATGTATTTTTTCATGAGGAATCCTTGGAATATAAGAAGCCATGAAATATCACGTGATTTTGAGCAACCATGCACGCAGAAATTTAAGTACCCATAAAAGTGTAAGGTTTGGTCATTTAATAATGAAAACTTACGAATAGTCTATAAATAAAAGCTATTAGTAGAAACTAAAATTAATACTCGCGCATTTTCAACAGTTAACAGTTCAGTGCGTAGATAGTATTCGAATCCGCCTACTAAACATTTTATTAATGAGAACAGATCGTCGGAATACTTTTCTCTTTTCCCTTGGATTTTAACTGTGTTGTTTACAAAAAGTTGTACCTTTTTAAATGAATTACGGGTCGTATATATGGAGTATTCTGAAAGATGATGGGGTGGGGATAAGTGAAAACAATAATAAAGAAATGAATCCTACAAGCACGCGATATCTGGTGGCGGATTACTTGACTTACAGGATTGGTAAGCACGGATATACTTGGACCAATTCCCCACCCCTTGAAGTTACAAATAAAATCCATCTAGCTATGAGAAATTTAGCAGATGACTTCGAACAAAGATATTCTGCGGAATTTAGTAATATGGTAGAACAGTTGCTTATAACTCCAAACATGGCATATGCTACATTTAAGGCAGTTGCAGAGGAATTGTTTATAGACGGTATTAATTGGGGCCGAATAGTCGCTTTGTTTGTTTTTGGTGGGTCCATAGCTATTGAATGTTATGAAAAGGACATGGTGCATTTAGTAGACTCAATATTTGACTGGGTATCAACATACGTGCAAACTCATTTAGAACATTGGATATCATCGCAAGGTGGTTGGGTATGTATTCTTAATAAACATCATAGTGTGTAATGAGAAACGCTAATTTGCAGTGTCTAAAAATAGTCAAAATATATTGACATGCCAAAGCTAGATTAGAGATATTTTCGTTCTGGGTCAGAATCTCGAGATATTGCCCAGACACAAAATAGCACAATATCTCGTCATACAGTACAATTAGATGGACTATGTCTGAAAACGGAAATCTGTGTAAGTCAAACTAAACCCAGAAAAAAAATTATGTCAGAGTCCTAGCTTTGGCGCAATGACATCAAAAGATTTTGACTAGTGACAATTATTGTCAATGTACAACTTTTCAAAAAATATTAATGGAAGCCCTGTTACCTAACTGGTTGTTAACAAGAATAAATTGATTTTATCCTCATACAAGTATATAAGTATCTATTAATAAATTATATTAAAAAATCAAGTCTATAAAATTAAAAAAATATTGTTCTGTAAACTTGTTTTTGTGTCTTACAACATAACAATAGCATGGCTTTTATTCAAAAATAAATTGCGACCTTTACATTTACGGAAGAAAACTGATTATATTGGTGTATAAATATTGTAGAAATTATAAATGTAAAGACAAGAAGTATTTAAGATTTATTACAGAAGTACGAATGAATGGACATTATGTTATAAAGCTATTTGTTCCCCTTGTCCTCATATTACTATGAAACTTAAATTAAAGAGGTATTTTAAAGCAAAAAGGAAAAATTATATTAAATTGCTTAACATGTTTCAGGGTGCAACGGAGCATTGATATCTTTTCATCTAAAATTATTGTGGTTGAGTAAAATAGTAATATGTATACCCGTTTCACATAGCAATTTAAAGAAAGGTATTTTGGGTTTGCTAAACATTGAAGTTTATGAATTTTAAGGTTATTTTGACTGTTAAGATTTGCAAAATTTAATTTTAGCATGAACTCTGTCCTGATTACTCAAACTTGTATGAAATGATTACTCAAACTTGTATGAAATATGGACATTTTGGTAAATCATTGTAAAATATATTATAAGTGATTAATTTTGTATTATTATTAGTTCTGAAATAATAATGAATTAATTTTACAAACAAAAAGCTAACTCACTGCTCTTAAAAAAGAATATATAATTTATGTACCATGAAGAAGGCTGTTCAGCTGAAATATTAAAGGGAATTTTAAGAATTTGCAGTTGACAACTTGATACTTATTTTTACTGCATTGTGTATCTAAAAAAACAATGTAAACCACTTTAATTTAAAAGTATTATATTCTGTTTGAACTTTTTGTTTACATTTTTTTCTTTTGTTAATTTGTTTGAATTTTTTAGAGGTAAGAAGGTGTATAAGACATTGTTTTAAATCTAATTGCAGTCTACAAGCCTATTCTTTACGGAAATTCTTTTATAAGTATTTAAGCCTTGAGAAAAAAGATTAATTAATGACATACATTTTTGTGGTATAAATTAATGACAATTAGGTCCAATGCCAAATAGTTTTGAGATCAAGCTACTAGATAATTATGAATTAATATTATATAGAATTTACTTCTTTCAGCTTATATAATATGCTAGTTGAACTTGCTTGACTCTAAATTCTTTCAATTGTTACATATAATCATTTTTGTTATTTATTATTTGGCTTACAATCATTAACCAGGGAAAAATATAGATTAAATTTTATCAAGCCCTGCAGGTTTTTCATTATGACCCATGAGTTTGTTATATTGTAAAATTTCACTTTCATGTCTAATTTTGTTATCTACATATTTACTTTGAGTTCATTTTAATTGCATGATAGACCTTTTTCTTTCTATAGCTGCTTATCAGGTATCTCCCACATAGATTTATATGTACCAAGTTTTATTTATAAATTATATCTAAAGACTGGAACAATGACTACGGAATTTGGAAAATGTGCATTCATAGATTGATATAACAGTTTATTTACTTTTGTTGATAATATCAAGTTTATTTTTATGTTGTATCCAAGGTCAAAATATTATCTTTAACCCTTTATATAAATTTTATACTCAATGTACATTGATTAATCAACTGAATACCTAAGTAAACTGTTTTGTACACTTAAATTCAAAATACATGTATTTACATGTAGTCATATCAGATTAAATCTAGCTTATTATTGCATAGTTTATTTTCCATTATGATCAAAATACTGCTGTGCTTGTAGCATTTGTAACTTCATGTACATTACATGAAAATGAATAAATTTACTTAAAAAGTTGTTGCTCACAGTTTTTGACAGTTTTTACCTGTTGAATATTAAGCCAGATTTATCCTAAAGATAGATGTGTTAGTAACTTTCCAGGGCTTCAAGACCCCTAAATGATGTAAAGTAGGAGTTTCATATGAGACCATTTCAAGTTCGGTGCTGGAAGTCATACATGTAATACAATGCAATGTAACCTTTATCCAGGTTGACGGCAGATTCTATCCATTCAAGTGATGCTGACCAGGATCAGCAGTCCATGCCGTCTAACCTTGGTTCAGGCACTGTTTTCTATGTCTGTAAATGTCATTTGAAAATTTTCCTAAAACAATAAATGGTTTTATCTAGATTGAAGATGGACAAGTCTATTTACAAGTCTATAGATGGTGTTGAAATTATTTATGTCAAGAAAAAATTTCAATTTTTTTTTGTTGTATTCTAAAAAAATGTGTTGACTTCATTTTCTACAAAACACTAAAATTAATTTATTTTGTTGCCTAAGTTTCAATACATGCTACATGTACTTGTCATTGATGTGGCTAAAATTTCTTTTTCCAAACCTATAATTATTTATCCCAAAATCAAATTTTTTTAACATGTTTGAATGTCCAGGGTTTATGACTGAATCTGAGCCCCAGATAATTTCTGTGCCACAATGATGGACATTTTTGGTTTTGGCAGTTATATTCTTCTCATTTATAAAATTGAGTTTGACATTAAACGAACAAAGGCTATTTTAGATCAGTGACTCATTGTTATGTTTAAATTAAACTTCAGGCTCGGGGTTGTTATGGAATTAATCTGATAGTTAATCAGTTATTAGATTATTATAAACTGCCTGTACAACATTTCCTGGTATATAAACAACATACTTGTTTGATGACTGGCTCTATCAAAGGTACTATACAGTGAGTGTTAGTGGTTATTGCAGCTTTATTTCTACCTATCAGTATTTTGTAGATTTTTGATCTATGTATACCTTTTTGCATTGGATTTCAAACTTTTGGAAACACTTTCATCATGTTCATGGTAATTATCATTAAGTTGCTCTATTAAATATGGAGACTTAAGTCACTTCTCTTGACCTACAAAAATTTTGTATTTAAATCCCAATCAACCAGTCATAAAAGCAGCTCAGAATAGCTTGCATGGCCCAGTGTCATTTTAGAAACCTACATGTAAAAATGGTCTGTTCAGGTTCAATGGAATGACTTTAAACTGAAACAAATACTGACTCCACATATCTTTATGCTGACTGAATATTGACATAATTTGAATATGTTTTATTTTGTTATTGTGCTTAAAACAATGAGAGAAATTAGATGGACAACCTTTGAAGCAAAAGTAGAATGTTTTATTGTAGCCATGCCTAATCTTTCCAAATAGTAATTTAGTTGTAAAATAGGTCACAGTTATATTACAGTCATGTACAATGTAAATTGTATTTTGAAGTGGCAATTCCTTTATCAGTTGATTGAATTTCATACTATACTTTATATGGTTTTTGGAAAAAGGTGCACAGTCATACTTAAAATAATATGGTTTTGGGAAAAGACATCATGCAATAATTAAATTAAGAAAAACAACATTTTTTTTGACTTTTTTAAGTTGATGTGCAAAGAAGTCTACTATTTAAAATTATTATATGTAAAAGCAAAAATGTGGAAAATCTTGTTAATTATGCATTGAAGGCAATCCTTTGATTGATCTATGGCCAGTCTGGAAATTAGCCAAAAACCACATGTTTGAATACCTGTATTATTTATATACTGTACATACCAAACTGTTTACGGTTACCTGGTTTTTATATTTGAACATTCTTTCTTAGGACAGTGTGAATAAAATTTTTCTTCATGGTTATCTCTCCCTGAATATATTGCTGTTTGTTTTAAACTAAATGCCACATTTATCATATTTCTTTTACATATAAATAGTTTATGGGTTTGTTCGTATGGGTTATGAAAAATAAATGTGTGGAGGAGCTAAGTTAGTTTTCTGATAAAAAGGAGTAATGTGAATTATCTCCCCTTGCATCATTCCCACAGTTTGGGACAATAAATTACCATATATACACTGGAATAGTGCGTTATGTAAATAACTGTATAAACTGTTATATAGAAATCTCCCTCACAGTGGAAAAATGACTTAATGAGTTACCTTCCCTGACATTTTTTCAGGTTATGAGTAAAATAGTCTGTTATATACATTAAGTTACCTCCCCTGATATTTTTTCTGGTTATGAGTAAAATAGTCTGTTATATACATTAAGTTACCTCTCTGACATTTTTTCAGGTTATGAGTAAAATAGTTTGTTTAGATACATTTTTAAGTACCTCCCCTGATATTTTTTTTAGGTTATTGAGTAAAATAGTTCTGTTATATACATTAAGTTACCTCTCTGACATTTTTTCAGGTTATGAGTAAAATAGTCTGTTAGATACATTAAGTTACCTCCCCTGATATTTTTTCAGGTTATGAGTAAAATAGTCTGTTATATACATTAAGTTACCTCCCCTGATATTTTTTCAGGTTATGAGTAAAATAGTCTGTTATATACATTAAGTTACCTCTCTGACATTTTTTCAGGTTATGAGTAAAATAGTCTGTTAGATACATTAAGTTACCTCCCCTGATATTTTTTCAGGTTATGAGTAAAATAGTCTGTTATATAACATTAAGTTACCTCCCCTGATATTTTTTCAGGTTATGAGTAAAATAGTCTGTTATATATACATTAAGTTACCTCCCCTGACATTGTTTCTAGTTATGAGTAAAATAGTCTGTTATATAACATTAAGTTACCTCCCCTGATATTTTTTCTAGTTATGAGTAAAATAGTCTGTTAGATACATTAAGTTACCTCCCCTGACATTTTTTCAGGTTATGAGTAAAATAGTCTGTTATATACATTAAGTTACCTCCCCTGACATTTTTTCAGGTTATGAGTAAAATAGTCTGTTATATACATTAAGTTACCTCCCCTGACATTTTTTTCAGGTTATGAGTAAAATAGTCTGTTATATAACATTAAGTTACCTCCCCTGATATTTTTTCTGGTTATAGGTAAAATAGTCTGTTATATACATTAAGTTACCTCCCCTGACATTTTTTCAGGTTATGAGTAAAATAGTCTGTTATATATACATTAAGTTATCTCCCCTGCTGTTTTTCAGGTTATGAGTAAAATAGTCTGTTATATACAAGTATATATTAAGTTATCTCCCCTGACATTTTTCACACACGTGAAATATATACATGTTAATTACTGTGAAAATAGTACATCAATTTGAACATGGAAATTTAAACCCATGATAAAAATCTTTTCTTGTTACTGTTATCTACCAGAATTTATGTATCTATTTCAATTTTATCTGAATACCAAATATAACAAATTTAATGGATTTACTAAATTCATAAATTTAAGAGTATAAATTTAAAGCTATAACTTGTTAATGAATTATTTCTATAAAATAAATGAATGTAAATAAGGTTGTTTCCATAATCTAAATGATTGGGTTCAGAAAGTGTTCAAACATGGAATGTCACAAGAAATAAATATTTAAGTAGTAGGTAAACAGAATGAAATGTTCTTGTACAAAATATTTTGGTGTTATTTTATTAGGAATTTAACCATTTATCAATAATTTTGGATTTTTTGCTGAGAGATCTCTCTTAAGGAAATATTCATATATTTCTTTCATGGACATACATTTTTTTCAAAATTTTACTCCCACGCATTAAAAAACCCAAACACGTCATAAAAACGGAAAAAAATCATACATCTGTATTATATTATTTAAGGCAAGCAGCAGAATTTTTTTATAGATAACATTCAAGAGTTTTCAGGTTGCCAATCCTATGCAATTGACATTTCGATTATAAAATATTTCTTTTGATTACTGATTAAATGTATTCTAGGAGTGCAGTTAACACTTATAGAATCTAGGACCATGATAAATTATTCATTCATGATTATGTAAATTGCAGAGATTTCTATTTGCCGTGGCATTTTTCCCACACTTTTATATCAAGGTTTTATTCTATTCAACCAGTATGTCATTAGCGTACATTAAAATAAATTGATCTAGGCCTTAGTGCTAAAATATTGTAATCTGTTTTTTCCTTAATATCAGATATGACAGTTTTGATTTGATATGCTTTCAGTTTTTTGTTGATATTAAGTTGATTTGAATTTAAAGGCAGTTACAACTGTCTATGAATTTAATCACATTTATGTTTTCATGAATTACAACAAGCTTTGAAATATCATATATAAATTTAGAAATTGTGTAATAATGGACATGACCATACATTAATATGTTTAAAGCCTCGCATAAACTCATATGTTTTAAAGGAGCATTGTCATTTACATGTATCATAATAATATATATGTAGGTTTAAAGGGAGATGGTCAGACATTTAACTTGTGATTTTTGAGATTTTTTGTATAGATATATTACTGCATGTAATGAATATTAAGAATATGGTAGGATCCTGAATGCAGAAATATTTTACTTTTTAGCTCGACTATTCGATAAGAATAAGTAGAGCTATTGCAGTCACCCGAGCGTCCGCGTCGGCGTCGGCGTAACCACTTATGTTAAAGTTTTTGTAATAGTTCAAATATTTTCAAAGTCCATTGACATATGGCTTTGAAACTTTGCACACTTGTTCAACATCATGACCCCAACCTGTAAACAGGAGGAGGTAACTCTATCAAGCATTTTGACAGAATTATGCCCCTTTTTCGACTTAGAATTTACGTTAAAGTTTTTGTAATAGTTCAAATATTTTCAAAGTCCATTGACATATGGCTTTGAAACTTTGCACACTTGTTCAACATCATGACCCCAACCTGTAAACAGGAGAAGGTAACTCTATCAAGCATTTTGACAGAATTATGCCCCTTTTTCGACTTAGAATTTACGTTAAAGTTTTTGTAATAGCTAGTTCAAATATTTTCAAAGTCCATTGACATATGGCTTTGAAACTTTGCACACTTGTTCAACATCATGACCCCAACCTGTAAACAGGAGGAGGTAACTCTATCAAGCATTTTGACAGAATTATGCCCCTTTTTCGACTTATAATTTACGTTAAAGTTTTTGTAATAGTTCAAATATTTTCAAAGTCCATTGACATATGGCTTTGAAACTTTGCACACTTGTTCAACATCATGACCCCAACCTGTAAACAGGAGGAGGTAACTCTATCAAGCATTTTGACAGAATTATGCCCCTTTTTCGACTTAGAATTTACGTTAAAGTTTTTGTAATAGTTCAAATATTTTCAAAGTCCATTGACATATGGCTTTGAAACTTTGCACACTTGTTCACCATCATGACCCCAACCTATAAACAGGAGGAGGTAACTGTATCAAGCATTTTTTTTACTATCAAGCACTAGAAATAGTCGAGCGTTGCTGTCCTACTGACAGCTCTTGTGTGTCATTAGAATAAAAGGGAGAGCTATTTTACTCAACCTGGCATTGGTGCCAGCATCACACTTAAGTTTAAAAATATTTTACATGTAAGTTGGTAACTGAAAAAGTACTGAGGGGAATAGGTTGAAACACAGTTGTTTTAAAGCATAATTATTAATACAATGTAGGTTGCTGACCAAGGTCCATAACTCTAACATTCTGAACTAAAAAATTGTCCATTATGCAGGCTTATAAATGTGAAGTTTTACCTTCAAGCACTGTATTGACAGCTCTTGTTTCATGCTCAAGTGGGCATTCAAGTTTCTAAGAACTAAAGATTGTCCTTGTGGGATTTTTAAAGCAACAGAGGCCTTTCAGATCAAGTTCTGTCAGACTGTCCCAGGGGTCAGCAGTTTGTGCAGTAGAATTTGTCATAGCTATATTTGTGCATGATACATGTACATGTATTGGACTGCACAGCTGATTTGATTACAAATACCATAGTGACGTAGATAATGTAATATAAAATTCCGTGAATTATATATTAGTATAATAGTAAATACCCTTGTAGGATTTGTTTGAGACAAAAGACTTTGTTGCCTGAAAATTAATGCAGAATATAGAAACTATACCTAGTGGTCTAGTTTAAAAAGGCAGCCTTGAAACCCATTATTGTGACTGTTAGATACATGTTCATGTATCTGCTTTAATTATGTCTCCCCCACCTCGGGGGGGAGACATAATGTTTTTGCCCTGTCCGTCCGTCAGTCCGTCCGTCCGTCAGTCCGTCCGTCCATTCTTCGTTTCCGGACGATAACTAGAGTTCCTTTTGACCTACAGCTCTCAAACTTCATAGGATGAATGGTCTTTATTGAGCAGATGATCCCTATTGTTTTTGGGGTCAGTAGTTCAAAGGTCAAGGTCACAGTGACCGTTGGTCATTTCTCGTTTCCGGATGATAACTAGAGTTCCTTTTGACCTACAGCCCTCAAACTTCATAGGATGATTGGTCTTATAGAGCTGATGATCCCTATTGTTTTTGGGGTCAGTAGGTCAAAGGTCAAGGTCACACTGACCGTTGGTCAATTTCTCGTTTCCGGATGATAACTAGAGTTCCTTTAGACCTACAGACCTCAAACTTCATAGGATGATTGGTCTTATTTGAGCAGATGATCCCTATTGTTTTTGGGTCAGTAGTTCAAAGGTCAAGGTCACAGTGACCGTTGGTCAATTTCTCGTTTCCGGATGATAACTAAAGTTCCTTTTTGACCTACAGCCCTCAAACTTCATAGGATGATTGGTCTTATAGAGCAGATGATCCCTATTGTTTTTGGGGTCAGTAGGTCAAAGGTCAAGGTCACAGTGACCGTTGGTCAATTTCTCCATTTCCATTCCTGTTTCCATTCACAGTTATTCTCAGCAGTGGTGGAGACATGCGCTTTTTTACAAAAGCATCCTCTAGTTTTATTTTGAAGTGGCAGAATTGTGGTAAATCGAGTAACCAACAGTAAATTATTATACTGGTCAGACTGCACAGAAATTCAGACTGACCTTATATCTTAGGATCGCATTCAGGTCAGCACTTGATAATCACACTCTATAGTATACTGTATTCATGCAGGCCTCGACATTAGCGGTGGTCCGTTGCTCCGAGACCACTTGATTTTGGCAAGGACCACCTACTTTTAAAACCCACTGGTCCGTCGGACCACTTGAATTTTCTGGTTGATGCAAGACTCATTTGGGAGAATGGCGATTTGGTCAAAAACATGTTATATAATTTTGATTAGTTCAAGAAGTTCTAAGTCATCAATAACTTTCATTTTAAGTCGCTAAAATTTTGTTTATGCAAGTTAAAAGAGTTAAGAATTTGTGATATAAATTTAGGTACAAAATCCATTCAAATGGTGCTAATAATTATGCATCGTCTGATAACCACGGCGGAACCATTAACATTTATGTTATGTTACATGTTAATCAACCGTGAGTATCCGATGATGGTAATTATATGATATAGGATAAACTTAAATTTCAGATACTTGAATAACGGCAGCAAACTAAAGGTACTGGAAAAAATACATCTAGTAATTCTATGCTATTTATCTTTATTTTAACTGTTTAAAGATAAGAGATCTGTTTCTTCTCGAGTTAAAATTATTTTAAAAGGTTAAAAATACCCAATGTCAAAAATGAATATCAACCAACAAGCAACAGGGAGGTAAAATTCTGTATTATAAATCTGTGAGAAAAATAAGATAAATTATAGTAAATAATAATGTACGTTGTCATTATTTTAATAATTTAGATATTTCCTTGTTTTCAAAAACAAGGATAAGATAATTTATATTAGTTCCATTAAAAATGTTAATCTATAAAAGATGCTATGTTATTATTATGATTATAAGACGTACCACGTATCAGCAATGAATATTTGAATAACAGTAAGAAAATAACAGACACAAGTGGCTTCACTATTCCCTAACTTGAGCTGAGGGAGAAATCACTTTAATATAAAAGTTAACATAAATAAGAGCTCTGTTATGTTTTTTTGACTGAAACAAATAACTCTATGATAAAATGCATACCGACTTGCTCTCCCTTTTCTGATTAGATGAAAAATTTACATCTTTTCTTTAAAGGTTAATAATACATCTTTGTCATAAAGTTTAAACATTTTTTTCTACATTTGCAGTAAAATGACATAATAATGATTACTGACCACCTGACTTTTGGAGGGCCCACCTAATTTTCAAATTTAGGGCCCGGGTACCATGCTAAAAAATTAGTGTCAGGGCCTGTTCATGCAGTAATTGCTAAAAGGTCACGCCTAATTGGTCGGGTCTGCCTCTCAATCCAGGGATCGGGGTTTTAGTCCTAATCGGGTCACAACCATGTTTCTTCATGTGACACCAGTACTTGTTGGTTCCAGGAAGCAGCCCTTAAAAGCTGATTAATATAAGTTGCAACAACTTGTTTCACAATCAAGCTTAAAAAAAGATATGTTTAAGTCATATAAAAACTTAAGTTTAAAGTTCTTGAGCCCAAGTAAGGAAAAACCCAGTTATAAGTTAGTCTTTCGGGCCATTTCAATATAGAAAACTGGATCAGTATATATACAAACTGCGTAAATAAAGGAATATATTTGTGTAGAACCTCAGAAACAAATGACCTGTCATAACTTGGACAATTGCTTTAAAGCATTTCGCTTTTTGTATCTTTTTTCCAACACTGTCATTAACCATTCTGTAGTAAATTGTTTGGGGACAAAAAAAATCTTTTAATGTTAATAAAGATTCCTATTTGGTTTGAATGGGACATTTTCAATCAATATGCAAAGGGTGGACAGTTAACTTTTGACAGTAATGTTTTGCTGTAGGGACTGATATGAGCTCACAAAAAGTTCAAGCTATTTTTGGATTCTCGACATGATACAAAGTCTTTGACATATTGCTGGCTTTTTGTTGTTACAAAAAAATATAGGTATTTAAAATACTGCATCATCCATGTTGTAACAACGTTTTCATAGGATGATCAGGACGTCTATATACATGTAATCTAGCTTATATTTACATGTATATGTTAGTAATAATGGTACATGTATACTAAGCATCTTTGTACAGTTACTTCATTAATACATATAACTGGCACTCGCATATTGTTTTAACCATTCAATTTTCTTTCCTTTTAAAAATCATCAAAGAATATTATCGATAAGGAAAGTTAAGAATAATTTGAACCAGAAACTTGTCAAAAATTGTGCCGAACTATAATTATAATGGAAAAAGAATGTATCTGTTGATAATGTGTCATTTTTCTCCCCTTATACCAAAAGGAAATAAGTATCGAATCTGCTAAATATAGAATAGACTGTATGCTGCGGCACATGACTTTTCCTCCTCCAGAGAGCGAGTAACTGAATCTTGTCTGTGTCCAACTCAGTATTATTTCTCTCAATTGATTTTTGTGATAATAACAAGGTGTTTATGATAGACAAATAAGCTCAGAACATTTTATCACAGAATTCATAACAACAATGGTTTCCAGGCAATCGATGACGAAGATAATGGTTGATTACGTCTATACTAGAAATTAACGAGGAAATTCAGAAGAAAAAAAATCCCAGACAAATTGGTCAGTTACTAGTATATGTCTGTAACTAAAATAGAAACAGAAATTTCCCATGATTCAATCACATAAAATTAACGTTGACCATATTCGTCATTTAATGTAATAACTGAGGAAACTGCGTAATTTGATATTTTTTTCTGCGTAGGAACTTCTGAGCTCACTCTTTGGTTTTCCAAACACCACAGTATGCTTCTTTATTCTGATGAAAACTCGTGAATTATTTCACAACATTTTTAGACTTAATCACATGAAATTACCATCAGACTTGAATGCCACTTGTGTTTTAACTAAAATGTATATTTGTTATATACATGTAGGACCACTTAATGAATCATTAATATGGTTCTGTTTTTAAATATGTTGGTGTGATTTTATTTCCTTATATTTGCCCCTTCGAAATATAAGAAATAGTATTTTTTTTGGTAAAACGAACCATAATGCATTATACGCCTCCAAATTATAAAGCAAACATGAAACATTTTGAAAATAGAACTTCAGCATTTATGTGAATTTGTTTAATTGATTTGTCTTAATTTAAATTTGAAACAGCGGGATTTCAGTCTCAAAATAAAAAAAAGAGAGAAAGGAAAAGAGATTGCCCAGACTGGCTCCAATTACTGGTGGCATTACGGCTAAACAGTCTCAGTTCCAGCAGATAATAAAATAACATTTATTTGTATAGAAAAAAAAAAAAATATTCACAATCAAAAGAGTTTTTCAATGTTTAATATACAAAAAGTATGAATGACTTCATTTTATTGTCATATTTCTAATCTGTTAGGAGTTATACAAGGGTTTATAAGGCCAATTTTTGCGTAATTCTACATGTAACAGGTACTCATTAGTATGTTTAAGAGAGTAAAAACCATGTTTTGGATAGTAAATGCCTTTGGCTGGATACAATCAATTTATTTGTTGACTTTGACAACTTACTCATTCAGCCAAATTTTTTTTTCTCTAAAAATAGAAAAGATCTACCAGACATCCAAACTAATTCTTATTTTAATGCGTAGTTTATAATATTTGTTTACAATGGTGAAAAATCAAATATTCATTATCAAGATGCTGGGATCGAAAAAACAAAACAAACTAAACGAAACGCAAAATCTATATTTTCTCTTATTGCGTTTTATTTTCTTTCAGTTTCCTATAAAAACGTTTCAAATTTTCCAAATCGTTAATATCAAAATCCCATTTAATACTTGCTGTTGATTTTTTTGCTACTGTTTAGAGTGACTGAACTTCTTATGTATTAAGGTCAGTAAACAGGCATCTGTTTAATTTATTTTTGATGTGAAATTTTAACCTGTATTTGAACTGTTTTGGTTTCAATAACAATGAGCCTCCACAAATTGAAAGAAATTTAATCAGTAATTTATGCCGATAAATTAATGAATGTATTAAAGGCATTGAATTTAAAGTAAAGAAAATTGATTTTAAATTTAAAATTAAATGTAAAGTTTTTGAATTTATGAGAGATTTTGAAATTTAAGATCTGAGTTTAAGTTTTTTTTCTTATTTATTGGAAATTTATTATAAAGAAAACGAAAATAAGTCTTAAACTCTCAAGGAATTTAGATACACATTAGGTGGCATATTCTTTACACATTAGTATGATAAACAATGGAAGTAAATGTAATGAAATGTATTGATGGCATTTTAAAGTTGAAAAGGGAGGTAATAAAAAAATTATGGCAAAGAATTCAAAGGGGTTATTGAAAATATTTGGAGAAGACCATTATTTAACTCCCTAAAAATGATTAAAATCATGGAACAAACATAATGTTATTTAAAAATACAAACATTTTAAAGGGAAGTTAGAATTTGAACTATCCTAAATATTAAAAATATGTTCTTTTAATTTAAAAATTTATAAATTAAAAGATTTTGTGTGTTTTTGACAGGCAGGGGCCCCTTAAAAGCTTTCCCTGTAAAATGTAATACTTAAATTTTAGAGTAATATTTGAAAATAATAATACAACGTTTTTGCCACTGAAATTATCCCTGAAATTAAATTGATTTCAGAGAGGTTTTTTAAAACAGCCGATTCTTTTTCTACTTAAGGTTGAAAAATTTTGAATGGAAAAAATTTTTCATGCCAAATATGGTAATTTATGTTGTATACTGTAAAAGGGAAACCCAATTCAATTTTAAAAATTTTTGAAACTTGTAAAATATAAAAAATTAAAAAGCATGAAAATTTGAAAAATGCTACTGGTAAGGGTTTTTTTAAAAATGATTAACAGATCGTTCATGTTCAATTATTATACTTATTAAAACAGTATTAAGAATAATATAAGCTAATGATTCAGAATTTGAATACACAATAATTGTATTAAAATAGGCTTAGGTAAATTGATGAATATAAAAAAGTTGAAATTTTTAAAATAAAGTTACAAATTATAAAAAAAAAGTTTGACATTGTATGTACATTACATGTATGTGTGTGTATACATGTACAATGTATTACGTATGTAATATATATATATTTGCTTTAAAGTTAATGATTCGTTACAAGCCACTTAACAACATTTTCACATGATTGTATTAGTAAATGTCATCATATGATATATTGAATAGAACATTAATCAAAACTTCAACCCTGAGCACTATTGTAACAATTATACTATAATGTTAGTTGTGTTACATCTTTTTAGCATCAGGATTCAATACTTGTTAGATCAATTATTGATGCGCAATTATTATGTCTCCCCCACCTCGGGGGGAGACATATTGTTTTTGCCCTGTCCGTCCGTCCGTCCGTCCGTCAGTCCGTCCGTCCGTCAGTCCGTCCGTCCGTCAGTCCGTCCGTCCATTCTTCGTTTCCGGACGATAACTAGAGTTCCTTTTGACCTACAGCCCTCAAACTTCATAGGATGATTGGTCTTATAGAGCTGATGATCCCTATTGTTTTTGGGGTCAGTAGGTCAAAGGTCAAGGTCACACTGACCGTTGGTCAATTTCTCGTTTCCGGATGATAACTAGAGTTCCTTTTGACCTACAGCCCTCAAACTTCATAGGATGATTGGTCTTATAGAGCTGATGATCCCTATTGTTTTTGGGGTCAGTAGGTCAAAGGTCAAGGTCACACTGACCGTTGGTCAATTTCTCGTTTCCGGATGATAACTAGAGTTCCTTTAGACCTACAGACCTCAAACTTCATAGGATGATTGGTCTTATAGAGCTGATGATCCCTATTGTTTTTGGGGTCAGTAGGTCAAAGGTCAAGGTCACACTGACCGTTGGTCAATTTCTCGTTTCCGGATGATAACTAGAGTTCCTTTAGACCTACAGACCTCAAACTTCATAGGATGATTGGTCTTATTGAGCAGATGATCCCTATTGTTTTTGGGGTCAGTAGTTTCAAAGGTCAAGGTCACAGTGACCGTTGGTCAATTTCTCGTTTCCGGATGATAACTAGAGTTCCTTTTGACCTACAGCCCTCAAACTTCATAGGATGATTGGTCTTATAGAGCAGATGATCCCTATTGTTTTTGGGTCAGTAGGTCAAAGGTCAAGGTCACAGTGACCGTTGGTCAATTTCTCGTTTCCGGATGATAACTAGAGTTCCTTTTGACCTACAGCCCTCAAAACTTCATAGGATGATTGGTCTTATAGAGCTGATGATCCCTATTGTTTTTGGGGTCAGTAGGTCAAAGGTCAAGGTCACACACTGACCGTTGGTCAATTTCTCGTTTCCGGATGATAACTAGAGTTCCTTTAGACCTACAGACCTCAAACTTCATAGGATGATTGGTCTTATTGAGCAGATGATCCCTATTGTTTTTGGGGTCAGTAGTTCAAAGGTCAAGGTCACAGTGACCGTTGGTCAATTTCTCGTTTCCGGATGATAACTAGAGTTCCTTTTGACGTACAGCCCTCAAACTTCATAGGATGATTGGTCTTATAGAGCAGATGATCCCTATTGTTTTGGGGTCAGTAGGTCAAAGGTCAAGGTCACAGTGACGTTGGTCAATTTCTCGTTTCCGGATGATAACTAGAGTTCCTTTTGACCTACAGCCCTCAAACTTCATAGGATGATTGGTCTTATAGAGCAGATGATCCCTATTGTTTTTGGGGTCAGTAGGTCAAAGGTCAAGGTCACAGTGCAGTGGGGGAGACATGCGCTTTTTTACAAAAGCATCCTCTAGTTGTGGATGATATTTTTGCTAAAAAGTAATAATTTAGGATTTCTATTAAAGGAGCTGAGTCCATGCACTGAGTTTCAGCCTAAAAAAAACATGAAATGGAAATTCTTCAAATGTAGATCAACTTAGTCATGTTCAACTCAAAAATATATGAAATATATGATAAAAAAATATACTTAGAATTGAATTGGAAATTTTTTGTATGATTGTTAGCCTGATTTTAGTAAAAAGGTGTTTGAACGCTTTTTATCCACAATTCAAATTGTGCAAATTTTAGTTTTAAAAAAAATCCAATCTGTTCATGTTAAAAAATATCAGTAAGAGTCCCATTAAGTTTCAAACCTAAGTGTAATTGTTGATAACAAAAGGCCTCAGATAATGCAACCAGTATTATAGCCAATCCTGTCTACATTGTTAATGGTTGGCAGTCTATTTAAATCTTGCATTTACAGTTCAATCTAAATTATCTTACTGCTGCAAGGTGATTATCAAAGATTCTACTTGTTTTTATCTATTCTCATTATGTTATTATTTATATAGAACAAAATGACTTTTCTTCATAACATTAACTTTAAGACATCATAATTTTGTTAGATGGAAAAAAAATCAATACATCATAAATATTATGTATCATACTAGCAAATAGTTCATGCTGTTTTCCATTCAGTATAAATGACTTTCCACAAAGTACAATTAAACTTATTACATGTGTTTTTGAGTTTTGATGTAAATTTTAAGTGGTTTAGGTAAACAGAGAATCAGGATGAAGAATATTCATCAAGTTTTAACTGGTTGTAAAACTGTATGTATGTAAATAAGTTAAGTGATATGACGCAGTCCCTATTTCCTGATTGTCACAACACATCCTCCTATATGTGATGGGCAGGGTTTAGGTAATAGTGCTGGTATTTACAGTACAAACTACAAAATCATAAAAACAGCTTGAAGAAGATAGTAAAAACGTACTTTTCGTATTTATTTAAAAACTATTTATTTAAAAGCTTAGTTTGCAAATTGTAATAATTTTTTATCAAAATCTTCTTTCTGGGACTTAATGGCAGTGCTCATGCCCTAAGAATATGTCTCCAGCATAAGAATTCTTTAGGTTGAAAGATAATTTTTCAGTTGTTGCTGAGCCTAAATTAGTCTTTAAATGCTATGTAGATATAATCAGTATTATCAATTTTGTGCACTTTTGTTATACAAATTTATTGTCCAAAAGTTTTGTCTTTCTTAATTGAGTAGGCATGAGTTCTTGTACTTAAGGCAAGATTAACACAACAAAGGGGAGCGGTGGCCTAGTGGTTAAGGTGTCTGCCTCTCAACCCAGGGATCATGGGTTCTAGCCCTTATCTGGTCAAGACCATGTATCGTCATATGACACCAGTACTGGTTGCTTCCAGGAAGCGAACTTGAAAGTGATTAATATAAGTTGCTAAAACTTGTTTCGCAATCAAGCTTAAATAAATATGTTTAAACCAACACAACAAATAACTATTATTAAAGATCCTGTATGTTTTGTAATTTGGATTGCATACCACTCTTCATTGAATTATATATGTATGTAATTATGCAAATTTGTCAATTTTCAAACATGGAAGAATATGTAAAATATGTATTGCAAATATTTGTACATATTTAAGGTAATCATTAAATTATATGCATTCATTTCTTATTGGAAAAATTGACTTAGAATTTATAAAAAACTAAATTCTAATATCAATTTTTTGCATGATAATTATTCAAATTCTTTACCAAAGTTTTTCTTTCTTTTGAGTAGCATTTAATTCTTGACTTCATATGCAATAAAACGATAAAATAATTTATAATAAACTTTTAGAAAGTTTTTCATGTTAACAGAATTTAATCGTAAGTTTTTGGCTTTTGAAAAACATCTGTAAAGAGAAAATGATAAAGAAGTGTAAAAAAAAATGTAAACAAAGTAATATTTTGATTTCCATACAAAAAACAAAGTCACAATAATAAGTCAACTGATTGCCAAAAAGAAAAAGAAGCAAAAAATGGTTCAGGTAATTGGCCAATGAGTAATTTTTTGGAACTGTAAGAGGACATCAAAAATAAAATGCTTTTAAGAATTTAAAATGGAACGAAGTATTTCAATGGCACTTGATTGACGTAGTCTTGGTTTTTATCATGTCTGCAACAAAAATGTGGTTAATCATATAGGAAGTTAGGATTTTAGATTAACTAGAGCAATTAAGTAACATGTAGTCTAAGGCTCATTGTGTACCATATCTTTATTTACATAACAGTTATAATAGACATTTAAATACTTTTTTATTGATGTATGCCAACATTCTTTATTTTTAATTGATTTCTAGATAGATAAAATACTTGACATTTGATGTAGTAAAAATCTTAAGTAAGATTGTGAGAATTTTTTGCTGTACTATAAATAAAGTTGACGTAAAACATAAACTTAAAGGATATTTGAATGTTCTTTGGTCGAATATTTAGAAAAGTATTCAAATATAAGTTATAATTATAAATATTTACAATAAAATGAACAGCGCATTTTTCCTTATTTAAGGTAACATTTATTAGGTAATGCCCTTTTTACGATAATTCTGTAGTCATTATATTGTTCTATATTGTGCACAGTTGAATTCAAATTAGGATATCAGCTATAATTTTAATGTCTTAATTGAAGGCTAATTAACTTCTCCTTTCAATTTTTTTTACCTATAGACATAAGCCAAAACAATATGATTCTATGTCAACATTTTAGGAATATATAAATATAAAAAAAAACACCCAGAAAGTAATGAGTGTGTAGGTGAACATGACTGTATACAATACATGTACACCATAATGATATTTTTACAAATAATGAAGTCATACAATGTAGTTCCTCACATGTATGTGATAAAAATGTTCTAAAAAGAGGTCTTTAAAACTCCATTGCAATTTGGGGAATATAGCAGATTCTCTAAATCACTGAATTGTTTTCAAATAGCAATCATGATTGATTTGATATAAGGAATTAATTTGGTATATGTTTATGTTTTTACAGAATGGTTTAGCAGAATTTTACGAGAAAGCCCCAGATAAAAATGACCAGTCAATTTGGCCATCATTTGGAAGGATTTGTCTTGGTGCTGCCGGGATTCTGGCACTTGGAGCCCTTCTTACGCAAAAATCATAACACATGCAACCTAAAGGTAATGTACTTTGTGTTGCGCTATAAGCCTATATACTTCTAGGTCCAATGTTATGAAGACATTTTTCAAGCACAATCTTAGGTCTTGTGTTTGATTGATCAGTGATTGATCAGTAACTGCACAGAGGGTGCTCTGACAAATGAAAGTTTTTACATCTGAGATAAATCTCACTGATAAGTTCTGTAACTCAAAGCCTGTTTGCTTAAAGTTGGTGGTTCATGTCATGTGTGTTGTCCTTAAAGTTGGGGGTTCAAGTCATGTGTTGTCCTTAAAGTTGGGGGTTCAAGTCATGTGTGTTGCCCAACTTTAGTGGTTCTAGCTATATTTGTTGCCGCACTTTGATGGTTCTAGACATGTGAGCTGCCCCGCTTTGTTGGTTCTAACCATGTGTGTTGCCCCCACTTTGAAGGTTCTAGCCATGTGTGTTAATTGCCCCCTCCTTTATTAATTCTAAGTCATGTGTGTAATGCCCCACTTTAGTGGTTCTAACAACATGCGTTGCCCCACATAAATGGTTCTAGCTATGTGTGTTGACTCCTTCTTCCATGATTATAGTCATGTTCATTTCCTCTCTTTGATGGTTTTAGTCCTGCATTTTGCCCCACTTTGGTGGTTTCAACCATGTGTTGCTCCACTTTGGTGGTTCTATAGTCATGTTATTTGTCCCACTTTGGCCTGGTTCTCACCATGTGTGTTGTCCTGCTTTCCCCATACAATGCCTAAAATAATGCATAGGGGAGCATGAGGTGTATCCGTTTATCAATAAAGCCTGAAATTTACATTATGAATGTGAAAATGACTGATTCACTGAATGACTTAAAAATACAAATAAAATCAATATCCAAGTTCTGATGTTTCTTTTTACAATGAATTCAAAAATATGGAAAAAAATGTTATTATAATTATAAATACATCATATAATGTATACTAGTATACAAATTTCATTCTATAATCGGTGAAAAGTAATACATGTACTTTTGCTTTTCTTATTTTCAGTCTTATTTTACATAGAGAATAATATAATTCAACAACTAGAAGCAATGATTGAGAGAAAACACCTGTTCAAGTGAATTTTGTAATGAGATGAATATTCCCCAGGATGTAGGATGATGAAAAAAAAAATATCCAGACAGAAGCTGACAGTAGAGGAAAACAAAACTTAACAACACAGGATGTTGAAACAACTGCAAAAAGAGGCTAAATATAAAAAGAAATAGCTTATAATATCATGTTATGAATAAATTTTTATACTGATAGAAAAATTGTAAAATGTTATGTAAAAATTTTGAAGCCTTGACCAAATGTGTATCTTTCAATACTTTCAAGTTTTAAACAATTTTCCTAAAACATGCTTTATTGTGACCATAATATTACACTGTGAAGTGATGAAAAAGTTCAAGTAAATCTATTTTTTAGCTGTAAACTTTTTGTCTTAAGGCTCTGGATGAAAAAAGTTTTGTATTTTCGGGCTTTGCATAAATATGGTTTGCTGAATTTATAGTAAATTTTCATTTTGGTACATAATCATGTTAGGGACTGAGAATGTTATTTTTTTATCAAATGTTTCCTTTTCACATGTTTCATTATTTTAAAATCCTATTTATGACATGCAGAATGTTGTTTTTTTTTTTTTTTCAAAATTGAAGATTGTTTTATCATCACAGATCAGTCATTTTTGTAAACCATTTAATAAACAGTGTCCCCACATTTCAAACCATTAGTGTACATGTTGGCAATGGTACTGGGCAAATCATTCTTGTTTGCTTTCTTTTTTCAATATATTACACAAGCTTTAATTTTTGTAGATATATTGTATACTTTTATTCACAGTAAAAAAGAAAAAAAGATAATTTCATAGGGTTTTGAGAAAGGGATGGATTCTTAATTTAATGGTTTCAGGGTGTTCACTAGCCTGAGAGTCATTTGACTAAGTTTTATCGACTACAAGGCCAAATCCCCATGATTTTAACAAACTTTGACCCTCCAGTTAAAATCCTGAGGGTCAAATCAGGCCTTTTGGAAATTTGAAGGGTCAAAGAGTCATTTTAAGGGATTTTGTACCATTGGCTATCATTGGGTTGTTCATGATCACTTAAAATTGAAGCCTTTAAATTTTGTCAGACTCTATAGTGAGTGTAGGCAAAATGTAATCCTTTAGGCCAGTCTTGACCAATGCAATACTCATGTGAGTGTAGGCAAGTTGTTATCCTGTAGGCCAATGGCTTGACCGATGCAATACTCTGTGAGTTTAGGCAAGTTGTAATTCTGTAGGCCAATGGCTTGACCTATGCAATACTCTGTGAGTGTAGGCAAGTTGGAATCCTGAAGGCTAATGGCTTGACCTATGCAATACTCTGTGAGTGTAGGCAAGTTGGAATCCTGTAGGCCAATGGCTTGACCAATGCAATACTCTGTGAGTGTAGGCAAGTTGGAATCCTGAAGGCCAATGGCTTGACCAAAATACCATCCAGTTTTAAATACAGACAGCCAAGAGGTTCTCTCTTAAGGCTTCTGCAATCCTGAAGCTTATATTGAAACAATATCTGGTAGCAATTGTCCTCATGGTTACAAGCAATACCTTATGTGGCAGTTTAACTGAGCTAATGTTTACAGATGCAATATCTGTAAGTGTTCTGCAGTTGTACCTATAATGATGACTATAGATTCTTTGAGGTAATTGTTGATTCTGAAGGTAAATGAACTGACCTAATGATATACTTTTGTTTATAATTTGTTAATCCTAAGGTTAAACTGACTTGCAACAGTTCTCATACCGTGTAAACATAATATGAACTGATTGTTCCTAATGTATGCTCCAAATACAGCTACCTCTGAAATTACAATGTGATGCTTGTTGGTTGTTAAATATGGTTCCAAAGTTATATAACTAAAATTTGAAGACCAGTCACTGCAGTCAGCCAGTCTCTGATTGGTTCATTCAAAGTTTGAAATTTGAATCAGCAAATCAGATTCTTGTGTAACAGATTGTTTTCAAATTCAAGCTCTTTAAGTTAAAAAGCAATGATGTGCAGACCTATGTTTTTGGTTTTAATGCAGAGATATTATTTCTAGATATATAACTTTGGGTCCATTTCTTTTTGTTACATATGTTATGTTTGTTTTCATTTGCTGGAGAGCAGAATTACTATGAGATTTTGTTAAGAATTAAATACCCATTAAAAGTAGGTCATGCCAAGTGATTTATATATATATGCTAATAATATGTGAAGTAGGTTTTGGAAAAAAATGTTTTATTTTTAGAACACGGAGACATAAAATAATTTTGCTTTGTAAATGCTGTGACTTTGCTGTGAAAATGATAATGCTTTTAATTAAGTCATAGAAAATGCTTTATGTCATGATATTTTGAAATCATTTTTGAGGAAATTATAAAAAAATTTTTTTTACCAGTACTTATGTCTGAAGGATGTTGCTGATTTTAACACATTTTAAATCTTAAATTTAAGGAATAATTGAGATACTCTCATTTCCATGATTAATTTCATAGTTAACTTAGTTTACATTACCATATTTTTAAATTGAACTTGAAATTTTTAATCAATAATTATTTTTGCAATGAAAAAAATATTAACATCCTATTGTTAACATCCTAAAGAAAGGATTCTCAAACAGAGCTAAACTTTATACCTTTTCAAACAGTTTATGAACCCCATTAGATGAAAATGTATCTTTGTTACTGATACATACGTAATTTGAGATCTTAATGATAGTGAGTGTCATCTCAAAGGTATGTTTATGTTTTTTTCCCATGATTTAGTTTGTATGTTTTTGACTGCGCAGTATTTAGAAGACAGATTACTTCATTTTATCCATTAAGTGTTGTTTACACCTTGTAATTTATAATTCTGCACTTTAATATGAGAATTTTGTTTACACTTGATATGCTGCTTTTTTCTCATAAATGTAGTTTCTGGTGTATATTTAACACTGACTCAATCCAGATTACAATAAACTTACAGTAGAAATTTTTATACAGGATCTTCATAAAAAATGTTATATTCACATATCTTTCAAGTTGATATTGAAAGTTAACTATGAATATGGTATTTCTGATGAAGTTTTAAATTAATTTAACAACCATTTATTTAGTGACAGGTACTTTATATGTATAAAGAAACTGCATGATATGAAAAAAAAGTATTTTGAATTAAAATATTGGTTGGTGAAACCTCGTAGAAAGCTTTAAAGATAGCCAAAGGCTACATACACATTTTCAACTGAAACAGTATAATTTAAAAGTAAAATTTTTTTTTATAATTAAATTTTTACTTAACGGTTCAGCAATGTCTATCTAGCGGAAACAGTTAATAGCTTACCCTCAAACCTGCTAGTGGCAACAAATTTGACCCATGTTACCCCTGCAGCCAATGATCAGCCTCCAAATACATGCTGTATTATGTTCTGTTTCAGTCAGTGCATATTTTGAAAATTTCCCTAGAAATCATATTAAATGGTTTTGTCCAGACTGATGGACAGAGTGAGGCTTAAATAAAAAAGATTTTGTTATTCATAACCTCTCATCCTTTATAATTATTGTACTTCTAATTATGGGTCCAAATTGTGTGTTAAATGGCTGAATGTATATGATGTTGTGAGATACATGAAGTTATTTTTTTCTTATATTAAAATATCTTATGAAGGGACTAACTCTTTCATGAACATATATTTAATAAAGTTATTTTAAAATAGTTTCAATTTAAGAATTGTATACACATAGAGTTATTTTATTTCTATAAAAATGAACCATCCTATTCTTCATTAAAAAATAAGGGTTTTAACTTAAAAATATAATGTAAATTTACCTTAAATATAAGTAGTGTTAACTTAAATGGATATAATTTTATAATGTAAAACATTACACCTGATTCTGAACACATTCGTAATATTATCACAACAGGGGTGTTTATTTTGATATTGTATGTTCCATTTACCTTTTAATGAAAAGTCGGTTTCTGTATATTTTATTTGCATAAATAATTCACTTTCAGCCTTGACATTTCATGTTGGTAAATAATATGAAAGTGAAAGTTCAAGTGCCGAACTTAGTTAAAATCTAGACTATTAATTATGCCATTCCGTTAAATGTCAGGAACAATGATCAAGAATGTACAATAGACTCTGGTTTACAAAAAAAGAGCCTGATATCTGCAAAATTCTTTCACAAAATAAACATCAAAGACCTGATATTATAAATTAATGTTATAATTGTTACATAAGGTAATTTCTGTATGTTGAACTTTGTTCTTGTAGTCGACTTGATTACCATTATTTTATTATGAAACAAATGAATGAACTTCTGAGTGGGTGTTAAAGATAATGCCAAGTGTTGAAAAAAGGGAATATGAACCATATATATGACTGACGTCAATTAGCAAAATAAAGACATATAAATTACTTCTATACTGTTAGAATATTATTGGTTAAACAAGTTTCTATCGTTTCTTTTCCAATGAGCTCATTAGGATGTGATTATATGGTAACATTATGGTAGTTTAGTATCACATAATGTTGCGCAGGATTATCTTTTCAGAGTTGTTTATTGTTAATCGCACAGGCCTATATATAACCTTTGGTATTATATAACTGTAGTTCTGATTTCAAACCACACAACAAATGTTATATTATTATATTGAAATCAAAAGTTATTATCCAAATCATAAGGGGAGAAGCAAGTAAATTACATTAGAGCAGAAGAAAAATCTGGAAAAGGGAAAGTTGTTAATAATTAATTATGCATTTGTTTTAATATGGGACTCTAATATTTGTTTAAAATGGTACTTAATTTGTTTTCAAACCTTACTTTTTCCTGGTGAAATTAAAAAAAAAAAGAAACACCCTAAGTTAAAAAAGTAATGTCATTAAAGATGTCACCTTTTTTAAAATCAGAAAATACAATGTATATGGTACATTATCACTGAAAGTCATCCAACACATGTTCTACTAAAGATATCTTAAGTTTCCTTATCAGGCCTTCTTAATAGATAGCTTGAAATGTATGATTATATATCTTTTTTTATTGTCTTATTTTTGCACCTGTTGTTAAAGATATGATAAGCTGTAAACCGGGGACTTTTTATGTTATTTACTCTTCCTTTTTCTATGTTATTTGCTTTTTTTGTTTTTATTAGATGGCTTTTTAATTTTGTATAGTGGATAAAAAATGTTTTATGTTTTATTTCAACTAGACACAAGGATTGGGTGTATGTTTGGCACTAATAATAAGTAAGAAAGAAGAATGAGAGTACGAGAATACCTGATGTCTTTTGTAAGAATAATTTCTAAGAAATGGTGTACGCATAATATAAAGTATACCAAAGACTGAAATAATTTTATTTCCTATGAGTATAAATAGCACATAAGTGAAACATAATGTAAATTTTGTATATAGTTTGTCCTGCATGTAAAGTTAGAAACATTGTGCAATAGATATGATTATAACATTGTATATATACCATAGTTTGTTTGAGCTTTATAAACGCTTACCCCACCCCCCAACCCCACTCCCTAAAAAATATTGCTTTTAATTTTTTTTTATAAGTTCTTCTGTTCTTAATTTAATTTTAAAAATTTCTTTTTCTTAATTTGCTGATTGTAATGAAAAAAAATGATTAAAGAAAAATAGAGGTATTGAAAAGAATACTGGAGGAATGATGAAAGAAACCATTAACTCTTAGTCTGCCAGTAACAACTACATGCAGCCAGTGCAGACCAAGATTTACTAGCACATCTGTGCCATCTGATCATGATTTGCATTGAAATTTTTTTTTTAGATTTTAGAAATTGGTTAAAGTCTGCAAAAGATAATGCCCCCGCCCCACCATTTTGTTAATAAAATGCTTGGTGATTTTATGTTAGCACTAGAAAAATGTAAATGTCAGTTATAAAAAGTAAAATGTACATCTTATCAATATTCAGTTGTTTGTATTGAGAGCGTAGTAAACATAGATATCTTGTTAAAATTTTCACAAAATGTTATAAATGCCTTAAGATTAGTAGATAAATTAATCAGTAACACTTTTGAGACGTTTATATTGATGACATTTTTTAGATTCTATGGAAGATCTTAACAACTATATTAAAAGCAGATAAGATTTATCTTGATAACGTTGGCTGATATATTTTGTTTTTTTAAATGTTCTTTAAATAATGCCATTTTAATAAATGTGTATGAAAAGATTTTATATATTTTACACTTAGCAAAGGGACATAATTTATCTGTAAATATTTTTAAAATTAGTGCTGGGTGGCTTCCCTTCTTTAGATTATATGTTTCCTGCATTTCATAATACAAGATACATCATAAATGGTATGACAGTGATTCTTTGAAAATTCTGTATTACAATTGTATAATGTACATGTGTCAGGTACACAGCTTGGCCCCTTCCACATAATAATCAAACAGTCAGCATTTAAACTCCAATTAAAGGTTTTTATAATTGTGTGTTTTATTGATGTAAAAATGTAAATAGTTTGTTTCTATGTTTGCAGTGTTATGTGGTTTGCATAGAGGTGCTGCACAAAATACAATTTTATATTTATCATGCAAATCAAAGGGTTTTAGAGTTAAAACTTCTTTTCTGTTAGAAAAACATATAATTTTAGAAAATCAAAAACATACCTATCTTTGTTATTAGCCCTTACAGCATTTATAGCTATCATAGCAAGCCTATGCCTCTGGTATATAGTCAGCTTGCCAAGACATGTTGCAGTCAGGCCCAACTCTATCTGTAAGCTCAACTTCTGTATTTTGATACTTTAATCCCTAAACAACGGATAAACTGATCTTTATTCAAGATATTATTGGTTTTTATAAGCTTTTTGCTGAGAGTTATGCACATTTATACATATTTAGACTTTTTTCCCTTTGCTAGACAAAATCTGTTCCACTATTGGCGACATATGGTTGGTTTATTACATACATATACAAATAAATGATCTATGAAAATGGTTTAATTGTGAGGTAAGCAAATTGTTCATCAGCTTTCATCAACTTTACCCTCTAAATATGTCTGTATCGACTATATGATATAATTTGTAAAATATTTAGTATTAAAATAATGACATATTCAATGACCACTATAAACAAATACAGAAAGATAATATGAACTGTTTTTATATTACAAGCTATTGATTTCAAATTTCAGATTATTGAAGGGCCATATTTAAGTAATAAATCAACTTGATTTCATAGACATAAATCTGTAGTTTGAAACTTATCACAAAAACTAGAATGAACATATGAATTAACATGAAAAAAGTTTAATGTTATATAGAAGTGATACATGTATGTATAGGTATATATATAGTAGCAATCTAAAACAGTGTCAAATATTAGATAATTCTATAGTTTTAATCCCTCTCTGTGTTTTATATGGTATTTTTTGTTATTGAAATCCCTGTAAGTGCAATTCTTTTTATAATGTCATTAAGGCTGTCTTAAATTTAAGAAATAAGATTAAAATTTCCTCTATTATGTGTCATATTGTAAGTATTGTAATTTTTATCCCCGCCGAAAAATTTCGGCGGAGGATATAGAAATAATCTCCGTCCGTCCGACCTTCCGTCCGTCCGTCCTTCCGTCCGACATTTTTGTCCGGAGCATATCTCTAAAAGTATTTGAGTTATCAACTTGAAACTTCATAGGTTGATAGACCTCATTGAGGATGAGTGCAGTGCACAAGAATGATAACTCTACCTTGCATGATTTTTGAGTTATTGCCCTTTGTTATTTTTCAAAATTGATTTTTGTCCAGAGCATAACTCCAAAAGCCTATGAGATATTAACATGAAACTTCATAGGTGCATAGATCTCACTCAGGAGGTGTGCAGTGCACAAGAATGATAACTCACCTTTCATAATTTTTGAGTTACTGCCCTTTGTTATTTTTCATACCTAATTTTTCACCTGAGTGGAGCATAACTCAAAAAGTGTTTGAGATATCAACATGAAATGTCATAGGTGGATAGATCTTATTGAGGGGGAATGTTGTGCGCAAGAATGATAACTCTTCCCTATACAATTTTTGAGTTATTGCCCTTTTTTTTCATGCTATTTTGTCCAGAGCTTATCTCAAAAAGTATTTGAGGTATCAACTTGAAACTTCAAAGGTGGATGGATCTCATTGAGGAGGAGTGCAGTGCTTAAGAATGATAACTCTACCCTGCATTATTTTTGAGTTATTGCCCTTTGTTATTTTTCAAAATTAATTTTTGTCCAGAGCATAACTCAAAAAAGCCTTTGAGATATATCAAAATGAAACTTCATAGGTGCATAGATCTCACTCAGGAGGTGTGCACTGCACAAGAATGATAACTCTACCTTTTATAATTTTTGAGTTATTGCCCTTTGTTCTTTTTCATACTTAATTTTTCAATTCAATTTTTTTCTCAAAAAGTATTTGAGGTATCAACTTGAAACTTCATAGGTGGACAGATGTTACTGAGGAGGGATGCAGCACATTAGAATGATAACCTACCCTGCATTATTTTTCAGTAATTGCCCTTTGTTATTTTCAGCCATCAGTATTCACATAGGTTTCAAATCTGTAATCACTGTAGCCATCAGTTTTCATTATCAAAAGACTTCTTAAAATGGAATTATTCCCAACTAATACATATACATTCTTCCAATGAGCAAACACATTCGGCGGGGGATGGCCATGTTGACATGGCTCTTGTTTTAACTAGGTAAGGATATCTTTGACTGACTTAGAAGTTAATTAACATGATAGGCATGTAGGCCTCCTTAACTTGCAGGAAATATTAGGAAGTAATGAACCTTTGCCACAAGTATAGAGCCAGGTCAATTTGTGCTTTCCTCCAGTCAGACAATGCTCTATACTGTTGACTGTCTAAGTTCAAATTTATCATTACATCTCCAAAGTTAGAAAAATTGATAATATGAAAGTTGTCAGACAATTTAAGAAATAAACAAGGTTAAGGATAAACATGCATCTCTATAAGATTGCTTTAAGACTTAATGCATCAATTTGCATTTACATTCAAGGTCTGTCATCACATATTACATGTACAGTATATTGCATTAATAATTCAATAGTAATTGTAATTGCATAACCTGGAAAGTAACTTAAAGCATCAGTTAAATCTTGTAATAGTAATGCATTTCAAGATTAGTAACTTTATACTTTTTTCTCATTTTTTCCCCTTCATATCTGATGTATTTAATTCATAGATGTGTGAAACCACACTTTCAAAAAACACTTTACCTGCTGGTAACAAAAGCCTTTATGTACATGTAGTCTGACCAGGCTCCTTATTGTTGGTAGCTAAATCTTTGTTTTGATATTGTCAATTAAAAAACGTTCAAGTAGACTGTTCAAAATTCAGAGCTTGGCAAATCAGTTACGCAAATTCAGTTATATAGTTTTACTTAGGGTAAAGATACCATATATAACACTTGTAAAATATTGGTTGATTTCTGCTAGAGAAAATTGTAATTATTTAATTGAAATATAACTTACTGTTATGTAGATGTTTTGATATATATCATAGTCAGGCAGTTTCTGTAATGATTTAAGTTAAGTTATTGTTATGACATTCTGGCCATAACAGTTTGTTGATTTTTGTTGTAAAGAAACTTATTGTAATGGTAATTGTTATAATGTTTCAACAATTACAATTAACCAGTTTCTGTAATTGTAATGTCAATTGTGACAATTAACCAGTTTCTGTAATTGTAATGGCAATTGTGGTAATTACAATAAACCAATTTCTGTAATTGCAATTGTAATTATGACAATTAACCAGTTTCTGTAATTGGTAATTGTAATGTTGTGACAATTACGATTAACCAGTTTCTGTAATTCATATTTATTTTGAGTTTAGTTAAGAATTGTTTTGAGAATGTAATGCAGGGTCATAACATTCATTTACTGTATGCGATTGATAATAATAAGTCTTGAATGATTTTTGTTTTGAAATTGTTATAATTGAGGATTACATTTACTCAGGTTGTGTCAAAGAAATCATATGAAACATGTACAAGTTATAAAAAAATTATAGGAATTGCAATGCATGTCCATAACAAAAATTATGTTTCTGTAATTAAGCCTTATTTAATGTTGAAATTTTTTTTTATTCAATTGCCAAGTAATGTCATTGCATACATTATTTAAAAGGTTTCTCTAATTACACTGTGACTACAGTTATTAATATGTATCATTAATTGCTTATTTGTGGGTATAAAATTCATCTGCTTCTATTACTCATTTAAAGTGGTTTAAACATACATTATAAATTATATGAGGGTTTTTTCTTCAGAATCTAGGTTGAATAGAAATTTGTAACTTGATTGAATTGCAGTTATTGAATTGTTTCATGAGCAGTGACGATTGTTATATGAAACATAATGACCGGATAGGTTGATACAGCAGAAGAGATTACTGATATATTAGAAACAATGGCAGCAACTAGTATATAGAAAATATTGATATTAAAACCACATTTTGTCTACAAATATTGTATGGATTACTATTAATATGACTTTTAAGTAAAGTTTAATATTTTACCAGTAACTTGTATTTAAATGATTGGCCATAAATCTTTTACTGTGTTGTTTTAGACAAGACCAATGTTATTATTCCTTTATTTTATTCTTTGTTTTGTATAAGTTACATATTGTTTTTTCTGATTTAATAAAAGTAATATTGTTTCCATGGCTTGTACATGTTGTATTTTTTTCCTACCATTGAATTGCATGATCATCTGCGCCTTAAATTATCTTTAAATTCATAATGATGACAAGTCTTTGGGATGAGACTTTAAAACCTAGCCCAAATGTTAAATGTTGTTAAGTTTTCAACTTTTTTAAACAGATATAAAATTCAATCCTTTTTTTACGAAAATCGAAATGTGATTCTACCCTCCTGACTCTCCTCTATATTACCCATTTTGATTTGGATTTCTATGCAGTCTTCAAAGAGATATTCTTTCTGTCCCGGGTCCTGGTGTGTCCAAAACATGCAATGTGTACACTAAACGGAATCAAAAACAGAAATTTTACGAAATCTCACTACAGACCGATGCTTAACATTCAGACAAATCCTGATTTAAACTTTTATTGATATTTGGCTACAAACGAAGGACATTTGACCATGACCGATTTACTGATGTGTACCAGAAAAAACAGAGCACATTTATTCTGAAATCTTGCAATTATTTTGATACATTTGTATAATGAAGATCACAGATAAATGCATTATTTTAAAACTGTGCGAACTAAAGGTAATTATTGATATGGAGATATGTATTGGATATTATTTTGAACATTTGACCAAAATGTGATGAATTTGATTGACAGGTCAGACCTCAATTTATGGAACAAGTCCGGGAATTTACAGGGATTTTCAAACTTTTTCAATTTGAAAAATAGAATTGCGTGAACGTTCAACTTGACCACAAAACAACCAATCACATACTTATGCTGAGATAGTTTCAAGGTCAATTGAATTTGCAAGAACATCAAATAAGACTATGGACCCATACTATGCGATTTAACATCGGGCGATAAATACCAAGATTCTATTGTCACTTAAATGGCGCCTACTTGCTAGATCATCGTGGTATTGACTGTAGGCTCGTCATGATGTAAAATACCGCTAATAATACAGTCTTCTACAAACTCTCATTCTTTCCAAGAACAGTCTTGAACTAGAACAGACAAACCTTGTATATTGTTTCATTGCCCACAGTCAGTTCAGCCAATATGACAATTAGCCTTTATCGAGATGTGAATCACATGTAACAGCACCCCTCTGCCATTCAACTTGCTTACAGAACATCAATTAAATGGTTCCTATTTGTACGTGAAATAATACAAGGAGGGGCACCCGAGAACATCCTCCTCCAGTACAGCTTAGAAGTTGCCATAAATTATTACATTTACAGTATTGTTGCAATGTAAAACCCAAGAAAGAAAGAAGTTATTTGTAAGTTACCACATTTGTAGAGGTTTAATACCATCTATGCCATAATTATTATGCTAAGAAAAGATTTATTCAACATAATTTATGTTTAGAAATTTTGTTATCTAGCTATTGATGGTATTCTCTTAAAACTTGATTCATGTTCTCGAAATTTTAATGGAAGGTCACATTCCAACCCTTTAACTGTGGGCATGGATTTCAAATGAAATAATTATGTCCCTTTCTGAACTTAAAATATTTTGTCAATATCCAATATTCATAACTTTTTTTTGGAATGAATGAAATCTTCCTCTGTTAATTCATACGTTTTCCATGCTCCTGCTTTACGAATAGCTGTGCGAGTTGTCCAACTGACAGTTCTCGTTATATAACATTTTATATACAATATTTTATTATTATTATTATTGATTAGACTATGTATGCTTTACGAGTAGTTAAATAAAGCACCATCGTAGTAGGTGTGTTCTAATTATCTCTGTAACAAGATGTTATATTTACAGGCGAATCATTATATAACCAACGTCCAGTTCGACACGATTATTTCGGGTTTTTGACTCATTTATAGTCAGGCCTACAAAATTCTGAAATAGAGTTAAATATATAATGTCGTAGGGGTTTTTGATCGTAGAAAGCGAGACAACTCATGAATATATAAATTAAATATTATCGTACTAGTTATGTCCCCTTTTGCCTTGTCCTAAATACACAGTAATATATTTGCCCTACCGCCATGCTGATGTAAACTAGTAAAGAAAGATAATATTAACAGTGATTTCAACACATGGGATTGTATATTGCTTTGTTTCGCCATCTACATAGCCATCGTAATATATTGGAAAAAATGCGTGACATTTTACAAATACTCTAATTTATGTTCAGGTTTATTGATGGTCAAATGCGTATTAATGCATTATTTTACCATTATCAATGTTTATCTACAAACCATTACTTGTGTGTTGAACTTGTCATGACTGTAGCTTTACAAGAATGGTTTGGTTCTAGGAAGAATATATATGTGAACACAATCTTGAGTAAACGTTAACAACTCTCACTACTTCCATACTAGTTTTTAGCATATGTTTGCGTTTTTTAAGGCACACATTTTACTTCTTGAAGACATCAAATTTCTAAAATTCCCATGGTTTCCTTAATATCTGTGACTGTAATATAAGATATTCAATCTCAAAATTAAGAGAACATATAATTCTCAGCCTCACCCTATTTTCTGTTGAAAGAGGCTCTTCTACAGGTTGTCATTTTTGTTCACTTTCAAGTATATAATAACACTTGGTGGAAATATATAATTATATATATAATTCAATTACATAATTTTACAAGATAAAAGTTGTTTGTGTACGGCCATTTCATTCTGAATTACAAGAGACAGTGGAAGGAAGGCAACTATTAAGCTCATACTGCAAGATTTCCAGTTACCTCTCTTCTCATTCAATGTATTGAAAATATTGCTAATGGAATTTCTGGTAACATTGCTTTATAAATATTGAACTTTCAACACATTATAGCAATGTTCTCTTACTTTAAACCATTATCATAAACATTCCCAGAAATATCAGTAACAGATTATTAACCTATAATAAAATCATTTACTGGATGAAATTATTTCACATCACTGAAAAGAAAAAAATAAGAAAAAAATTTTAAAATTGTTTTTGCTTTAAGAAAAAAAACCTGAGGAATCAGTCTCAAATCATAAGTTTGTTTATTCTTTCCAGCGATCACGATGAAAAAAGTTTTAAAATACTACCACCTAATTACACTAAAATACTACACTAAATCCTTATAAATACACTGATTAGTAACATGTCTCAGTAATGTAATAAAGTTAATTTTTTTACTATTTAAGTTGCACTCTCAAATTTGTTAGCTGAAATCCTTAAAAATTTAAAAGTAACACAAGAGATCATTCTCAGGAATACAACCGGTATTAATGACTGTCATACAGGACAGCTTTAAAAAAATGCTCGTTAAATTACAGCTTCTGTCTTGGCAATCATATTCTCATATTTTGAAAATAACAATAATATGTTTTACGTGTAAAATATCATTTTGTCGAACAACTGTTAATAGTTCAATTCTTGTAGCAGACGGTGGGTGACTCATATTTACCCTTGACACAGTTGATTATTTGGTAAATAGTTTGTTTACATTATGTTAATGAGACGATATCGTAAGTTTTTCGAGAGATTTCCGTAAGTTACATAACAAGTAAAACTCGGAATTCTACTGTAGTTCTCTTAGTAAATTACCTGTGTAAAACAGGTTCCTTTGAAATATTTCTAGACGTGGGTTATTCTGAACAGTTCAGCTGTTAATTTTTATAAAGTGGGATTAAACGTTCATTGGATATCTAAAAATAGATCCACGGAAAATTTCGAAGTTTACCGAACTAGTGCGCAGCCGGTACGAGTTTCACGTCAATCTGTCGATTATCGCTTGAAGGCAAACACGGTTCGCGTCTAGTATCTCGCTTAAATTTGTTTAGTTTTTAGTTTAAGTTTGTTTTTTAAATTAACAGAAAGATATGAGGATGGATGAGGATGACTTTTCGATCGGTACTAGTGGAATAGTGGCGGAATATATTACTTATAAAGTACAACAAGCTGGATTTGATTACCAAGTTTCGCCAACAAGGAACTGCCCTAATAACAAAGTAATAGACACTGTGAAGAAACTGTGCAGCGAGTTTGAGAAACGGTACGAGTCGCAGTTTACCGAAATGTGCGAAACTTGCTCGCAAGTTGAATTAAATTCTGCAAATTATGTAGCTGTTTTGGACCAATTAATTGTCAACGGACTTCATTGGGGTAGGGTTGTTGCAATATTTTCATTTGCGGGTGCTATGTCAGTGTACTGCATGAAAAAGAACCAGAAAGAGAGGGTTGACTGGATCCGAGAGTGGACTTGCCAGTTCATGGACAGTAAAGTAGAAAACTGGATAAATGAAAATAATGGATGGGTGAGTAGTTAAAGTTAACTAAAACATCTGAAATATAAGCTTAAACGTGGCTGTTTTTGTTCAAAGTAACACTCAGTTGTAATTTTTATCTTCTCTTTGTATCACATTCTTACAGTGATCAACATGTATATTTTCAGTCGCTGTAGATCAAGCATAAATAGGATTGATAGTAACACGAACAACAAGCTAACATGTCATTCTTAAAACTCATAATCAGTATTCCCAAGTTTGAGATCGTTTCCTTGTTTTGATTAACACAGTACAATTGCGATGAATTGGTCCAGTGTAAGACTATCTAGAGTAATAACGGAATATTATTGATAAAGATCTACTCAGAGGCCTATTTAATTAATCAATATTGTTGTGAAATAATGCCATGCTGCAGACGCATGCTTGCTAGGTCAAGATAATAATTTAACACAGATTTCATCATTCTTCTCGAATTCTAGTATTTATTTCTGCCATGCTGTCATGAAAAGATAATGTATTGTAAACGAGTAAACAGTTTTTTGTTGATCTGAACTGGAACACAATATATCCCAGATATGAAATAATTTAAGTCCTCTATATGTCTCATTGTTATCAGTGACTGTATGTTTATTTCACATTGAAAGCATTATTTTGTATAACTATAAAAAGCGTAAAGACGAAAGAGAAAGATTTCTTATTTATCGAGATTTTATCACAGCATGTATGTATATTTTAACTTCACAGGGAAAAATATAAAGTAAAAATTTTCCTTTAATTGCGTGGCAAAAATATTTGGTTTCGATGTCAGAAATTCCTCTTCAATGTCACTAAAATATTTGCCGAAATAGAATAGTTTTATTTTTGATTGACAGATGATCTAGACTATATGGCAGTGATTTAATAAAAGTAGCTTTTAGGGTACTAACGAATTATGTCATTATATAGTCATTTAAAGTTAAGTCATTCACGCTTTAATTGTTACTTTACATATTTTAATGTAATTTAAGCGACCAACGGAGACTATTATCTGATAAAATAAAAATATCTAGGTCACTAAAGAATTCTTAAGACTTTAAAAAGAATAATTTAAGCATTAGCTAAGCGTTTACCCGTAACTGGAACACTTGTGCATGTAACTGGAACACTTGTGCACGACACGTGTATCGCATGTTCAGAAAGGGGAAAAAATGTTGAAACCATTATCCAAAACATGATAATGAAAACTTTAAAGGGTATATAAGTTCTTTCGATAATTATAATATCAGTTACGGAAATCATTACTTAATAAGATAATAGTTTCCATAATGTATTTATAAGTCTTATGTTTAAAACACTATAATCTAACATTGAACGTCAGACTGAAACCACGGATCTAGATTCTGAAATATAATTCTCTGAGAAACTTATTAACGATGAAAGGAAAGAAATACAAGGAAAACGGAAACGAAAGATTAAAATTACTCGAATTTCATTTTAATAGTTGTGGCCTAAGTTTAAACATCAAAGAGGAAGAAAAAAAATGAGTCACAAGAAATGCTTAGTTATTATTAAACTGTTAAATTGTTTCCTTTTAAGGCAAAAGACAATTAGACAATAGCATCAAATGATTCAATGATACAATTGCGACTTTTCGTGCTTTTCCGTCTTCATTCGGATAATGATTATTTGTTATTGGCGAGGGGTTCAGTATGATACAAGAAGGCGATGATATTTGATTATTAACTTATTTAGTTTGAACTCAGATCGAATCCTAATTGATAACCTTTATCGACATGGTAGTACTAATTATTACTGACAAGCGATTAAAAACAAAAGCATTGTTATAATTATCTGACTCGAAGTACTTATTGATGACGTATGTTACCCACTTATAAACTTGTTTGACAGTATAAGGTCCCTTTATATTAAATAACTATTACGTTCTCCACCCTAAAAATCGCCGTTTATTATTATGTTATTATCAAAGCATTATTATTCATGGTTAAAGTACCCTGACCCTTTAGTACGGCGGTCTAATATCTAACCAATAATGAAGTCACCTTACATTTTCTTCTAGATGTGAGATGAGCCGAGATAATTGTTTTTCAAAGTTCAACTTTTCACTATGTTACCATACCTTCTTTATTTTGTCCCTTGTGCGTTTTGGAACTTAATAATTATTGTAATTTTTATGTATTTTCAGAGAGGACTTATAGATTTTTACACGAATGGCATCAAGAAACCAGAAGAAAAAACAAATGGATGGGGATCTGTTCTCATCGGTGGTGCCCTCGGAGCTTTTGCGCTCGGTGCGCTCATAATCAACAAGGCATGAATGCTAGATTAGCCTACACTTGCTGTATTTCAAATTTAGATCTATTTTAAAATTCGTAGTATATTGTGAATAGGTCAGTCGATACGGGTAGGACAGGATTCTACTGTTCGAAAGTGCACTTCTTCCGCGTGATCGTATATGTGCTCGGATTGGAGACAGACATTTGGGACGATTAGAAGTGATTTTCGAACGGACAACAAGAAAGGAGGGTTGTAAAGAATACAAGGAGGTGATTCTGCTTCAAAGAACAGAGAGATACCCCCACAATTAACGTGCTATAAATGACACGTGAGAATCTATGGCCAGTGCAATACAAACTCATAAAGTGCTTAATAGAAGAGCTTAAACATTAATACTGGTTACGGAAGTTCCAGTTAGCTGAAGAAAACATTGTAGAAAAACAAAACAAAAAAAACAACAAAAAACTATAAAATTATTTTTAAAAATGTGTTATGTAGAAATTTTAAAAAGTATAAAAAAAGCAAAAATAAAAAAAATGAAAAAAAAAAAATGTTTTGAGATGTTCCATGCCAATATTGATCAAAGAAAAAAACTTCATATTTGATCAGACATTTAACTTGACAATATTATGCTTGATATAGTGATACTGCTTGTATACATGTAGCAGTAAATGTTACCAGAAAACGCATTTCAAACTAACTTTTCCCCATTTGTTTATCATTTATCATTTCAGTATAATTTCATAATATATATATATTGTATATTGTTATAAGTACAAAACACATAAATGACATTACATACATGCTACCATTGTTTAGTAAAGTACATTGTACATGATAAATACACTCGGCCCTAAAAGCCTAAGTATGTTTTTCCTTTTCAACAAATAAATTGATTGTTTTGAAAATGTTATCATAAGAATCAAATATAAGGATTTGTTATCACTTCATTACGTAATTTATTTATTACATCGCCATCTTGAACCAAGAGTCTAGTTTCAATTCTTGGAAAAAAAGTGTTTCGTGTATATTTATAGAGTTAATGTAATGTCTGTTTGTTTTGCTGTCTAGGTTTTATCTACAATAAACCACAAGTATTTTCCTCTGGGCATACTTGATCACAGTTCATGTGTATGTAAACCATATATCTAAACTTAATTTGTTTTAAGGATTTTCTTATCAATATTGGATGTGATTTGGTACTTTATCTACATTTTTATCCATTTTGGTCTTTTGAAGTTCATATAGAAGATACATGTTTGTATATCACAGAGGATCCATTATTTTTGCCAGATTAGATCGGAACAGAATAGAACAGACACTAAGTTAGATAATATAACATTTTATTAACATTATTAGGGTTAGAATAACGAAAGGCCTCTAAGGCAGGCGCAACTTTTTCCACCGAACTGTGGTGGTAGGTTATGTGTAAACTGTTCTTACTGTGGCTAAAGACAATAGATATAGAGTTAACGAAATTATTTTAGAGATATTTTTTTCCGCTTAAATGTCTTATACAATGTTGTCAGATTGACATAATATGGTCAGACAAATGTATATGTAAGTAAGTCTGTAAGGTCTCTTAATGAAAGAAAAGCTTCATCTTGCGTGGTGTTTTTAGGTATGTAAGAAAGTGTCAGAGGATTTTTATCATAGGTATAACATGGATTTTGTCAAAATATCAGTATTATGAATGATAATTTAAAATTAAATTTCACGAATATTTCATGCAACGTTATTTATGATTTCATAACATCCGTTTTTATTGCATTTAATATTCTGCTGAAAATTGATATTAAACATTGCATAACTTTTTATCACTAGCTGGGTGCGTGATTTGTAAGTTGGTACATACGATGATAAGCTTCACCGATTTATTAGTCACGATCAAAACTTCCTAAAATAGGCAACATCATTTAAATGTCTAGTCGTGGTTTAAACTTCAGATGTATGTACATACTTGTATATCCAATAAGCTATGGTTTGTTTACATTCGTAAACGGTTGTTAACGGCCATTTGAAAGTTTAAAATTCTTTATATACAATGTATTACTCCGCGCTAGATTAATTGAAATATCTCTACATACGCATGATGTCACTCTAAATTTGATGTTTAATATGCGAAAATCTAGGACGCCGTGATTAAAATTTATATGTTTTAGATTAGATATTTCATCATTTTATAAATATAAAAAGAGCAATCCTTAAGATAACACCGTAAGAACCATACTTTAGATAACACCTATCCTTTAGGTATCGTCGGTCGGTGCTTTCGGATCAGTTCGTAAATAGATTTAAAATTTTTAAAATTATTTTGATAAATATCACGTGTTTAATCATAGAATTATCGATAACAAGCTTAGATCACTTGCACCGATTGACCGGACTACAACTGGTCGTACCAGCACATACCAATTCTGTTTGTTTTCGGTATAACTTGCACTAGACCACATAAGCTTCACTATTCTTGATTTATCATCCGGTCAGTTAGACCGGTGGTGTATAACTGACCCTAGACTCAGATATTTTTAATTACGATTGAGGTGTGAGCGATTAGGAGCGGTAAGAAAGAAAGAAAGAAAGAAAGAAAGGAAGGAAGGAGGGGAGGAAGAGAAGAAAGAAAGAAATATTCATACATTATTCATATCATGTGCTGTTGTTGTTTATGAATTTATCAGTAAAATATTTTAACATTGAATGAATTGTCGTTTGTTTTATATTACAACAATAATTATTTTACCAGTTAACACAACAAAATGTTTTTAATTATATAAATGTAGGGTTCGAAAATTAAAACCAGTTTGATACCGTCGAATTTTATATTTCTTTTTTATAAATAGGTAAGTTCATTATGGTATTACATGTCGGGACAAATTGGCATTATTCAATCACTCCTTTGAAGTTCTTTATTCTACAAATCCAGTTCGACGCCCAAATAGGCCTGCCCTAGCAGTTTGGTTACATTTGAGTGTACTTTTATTTTTTCTCCATCCCTTTAAAATCGACCGAATCAAAATATTAAGTTACGTAATATTATTAATCATATCGAACCTCTGAAAAAAATGTTCATTAGTTAAAATCACATAAATAGATTGTTTACTTGATTTTGGTCGTTCATTACATACAAACAAAAACAATAAAAGCGTAAACAATTTTAAGTTTTTTAGGCGCATTAGAACAGATTATGAAATAATCCATTTTTAATATTTTTTTTAAAGTCTTTTACATACTTCAAATAACATACTTCAAATACAAAATTGTTATTAAGAAATATATAGAAAGTCCATAGTTGTGGTGAATTAAACTATGTATGCATTCCCTTTGATCATTAAACTGTGCCGAAAAATCGATATAGCTTACAGAATAAATAACGAATATAGAGAATGAATATTTGAAATGTTTCAACAAAAGGTATGGAAAATTGTTTAATTGGGCTTTTGTTGAAGTTGGAGAATCGCCAAGGTTTATTGATGTATACGAATAATGAATCAAATAGGTTGAATAGTTTAAATATCACAACTAAAAATAGAAAACAACTAACGACTGATTTAAGTCTGTAAGTATAAAATAACTCCATTTGTGAAAAGTATGTCAAACATGGCATGATTAATTTTATGTTGATCTACAATTTAACATAAAGTTGGGTACAAACGATTTCATGTTTAAATATAGAAAATTATGATCTTATACGGTCATGTTTTAATGATCAGAATTAGTCAAATATATTTGTAAGAAGAAGACAAACGTATCGTATGATTTTAGGACATCTAGTGACAACTTAAACGTCATGATTTAATGTTTAGGTTCGGCCGACCAATTCGTCTTGTAAGCCGGCGATAAGGGCGACTTCGTGAAAAGTAGCCACCATTTAAATGTTAAGAAGAAATGTATAAGATATTCATGTTCGTGCAAGAAGTTAGAGGGAATTCATAGGGCATTTAGTGCAAGACGTAGATAAATGAGAAAATTGACAGATGTTCAAACAATACAGAAAACTTCAAAAAACTGTTTAGTTTGCACTTTTAAATTTATCGTAATAGAACTCCACATTTAGTTGAATCCAGTTCTATCTGGTATTTATTCTAAATATAGAATCTAACAAAAATGGTTATTTCAGAGGCTTTATCGATTAATCTATAACAATGTTAAGTATCAATGGAAACGGAAAGGCTTTACCTTATACTATGTAAGTTCAAAGTAATTTGCAATTTGGCATAATTATATCGACAGTACTTCGACAGGACTAACTGTGGGTAATATTCCCTTTCGTGGGTATAAGAAGGAATGATCCAATTTTAGTTGGTCAGATATGGCAATAAACTCGGTAGAAACATTATCATTTGTTTGATTGTGTTAAGTTAAAGGCCAAAGGATGACTTATCAGCTTAAATGGTGAAGGAAGAACTTGGACGTCCCTCTGTGAATTTCTTCCGGCACGAACGGAAAACCGCCAACCCGAATAGAAAGATAAAAGACATCTATATTCACTAATTGATAGGTAAAAAAGTTATAAAAGAATATATATATGTTAGCACGAAACGCTGAACAAAGACACTAGGAGGGTTATTGTATTGTTACCTGTCCTCTGTGAACTATATACAAACACGGTAAAACTAGTAAACCGTTCGACAGGTAAAATATAGATCTTACAATATGATAGATTTGTTGTATTCACAGTGTTGGTATGAGAACAATGTACAGGGATAATCCAGTTTTATGTTTTGTGGTTATCCTGGCAGATTATGGAATGTAGGTAAAACAATAACTGTTTAAGTTCTAAAAATGTGTTCATTTCCAGGTCAGACATATGTATTGTTAGATTATCTTTTTTCTTTACAAGTTTTATTTCCAGGCCACGAGTTTGATATTTTGATACCGGATACTTCAAAGAACATAACTATTTTTTTACATTGTTAAATAAAACAAAAATCCCCGAAAATGAAACACCAGTCAGACATATTATCACAACATTTTGCACTGTGATAGACAATTTATCTAGTTTCAGTTTAGTTCTGTTATCTTAAACATGAGCTAAAACGTACTTTTTATTACTTCCTAGTTTTCTTTTATTTACCGAAAGTAGGGAATAATTTCACCTTGAAAACATTGACATCGGGAACTTCCAAAATTTGTCTTTCAGTATAAAAAATGTAGTTTCGAACGATTTAAGGATATGTCAATTGCTATAGGATTACTGAACGTATTATCATACCCCAATTTAATTGATATTCGTGGATTGGTTATATAGTTTTTAGCTCAATTGCCTTGCGGTAAAAATGTGTGTGTTGGGTGGGGGGATTTTTTCATAAAGAAACTATTAAATATATTTTGGCGACATATTTTTCTTAATACTTTTGTCAAAAGTATCCATAAACAGTATGTTAAGATATTGATTTTGTGTAAATAAGAGACATTTGAAGAAAAATTTACAACTTTAATAAACATTTAATAAACGTTTATGCTAATGCTACTGTGAAATATTGTGCAGTATCTAATACACGTTGTATTTCATCCACTAAACCACATCGATTTTACATATTATCATTATTGAAATAATAGGGTTTTAATACACTAAATAGGGACAAAATTGTTTATCATTAAAAGGGAAATCTTCAAAATCAGTACTGACTGATTAACAAAGTGAATACCATGATCAGACTGCACGGATAGTGTATACATGTGGTATTGGTATACCTAGTATGTTGCCAGCAATCTAAAGAAAGGGGCGTTCCTAAGTCTAAAATAGTACAAAGAATCGTTTGGCACATACATCGATATAATTTTGAAGGTGACGATAACTGAATTCTCAAGGAAGTATGTGATTTCGATAATGATGAATACAAAGATTAACTAGGTACAAGCAACATCGCCAGCCAAGCACCGCACATTTTTGCCGCCCACAATTTGGCATTGTATATCGTGAAAAGGTATTTAACTAGAATGACTTGCTTCAGGTTTACCATAATGAAATTATTTTCTCATTGCAATGCATCTAAGAGTGCAGTTTTTTTTCTCTTTCCTACACCAGCCAACCAATTATCCCTCTCTCCAAATCAAAATTTATATAATTTTAAAACAGTGTTGCTTTGATCACGTAATTTACGTAAGATGGACAGCTCAAGTGTCGATATATTTACTCATCAATCAGTAATTTATCCATCATACTTACACTCGTGATAAAACTATGAAACTATGAAGAATCAAAGCACAGAAGGCGCTGAATTTGTTTGGGTCTCAGAATGTCAGAAAGGTGAAGGTTGTGAGATTATAAAACAATTTGTTTTTGTATAGTGCCACCAATGCTTTCCAGCGTTTTATTGTAGTAGATTGGCTATAAGACTAATTGCAACACTGATATTCAATCCAATGTTTATTTGACTTAAACAATTTGAAAAAAAATGCTTTAACTGGGATTTGAACACCAGACCTCTCGCTTCCCAAGCGAGCGCGCAAACCCCTCGAACACGGCGAATCTCCATGTTAACGTTCTGAAGAAAAGCATATTATTCTAAATTAGGGTTTGTAACGACGCTAACTGTTGTTTAACACTTGTGTAAATAATCATGGCGCTTACTATAAGCATGTATATATATAAAGAATAAAACTATATTAGAAATCTTCGACCATTCGGGAATTATTTTGCATTAGAGTCTGAAATTTCGCTACCATTATTTGTTTGGTCTGACGACCCAAACAAATAAAAAATGTGGTGGATTAATTTACTTTAGAAAACAAAATGTCTAAAGAACCATATATTTTACTAATATTTCGTAATAACTGAAACATTCCTTAAGAAATGAATGCAAATAATGAAATCAATGTGAACGCCATTTTAACAATATTTTAGTTATATATTTATTGGCCAGTTATGTGAACGAACGCTCCTCCTTTCAGCATTGGTACAGTTGTGCAAACGATTCGAAGAACATGTATGTATTAATATATGATTTCAAACAACGCTATCAGCGGCGCAGCTTAGTTAGAATATTGAGAAATGCACAGAAATACATTCATTTCTAGATTTTATTTCAGTTTGGCTTTTTGTCTTCGCTTTTCTAAAAGAAAGTATAGTTGGCGGTCTTCGTAAGGAAGTCCCAGAGGTAACTAAGCCCGACAATATTGTCTACCCATTGTTGCGGAAAATATATGTTACGCTTAATACCCGAAATCAAGAGCTCGAGATCCAGAGCTATTACAGACGTACAACCGACCCTGACGGTTGGCTTAGATAATGACATTAGAAGCGATTTGTTTATTCCCTGGTAGATATAAGAGTCGGTGCACTTCTTTATTTGCATGTAGCTGCATGCCTCCAGATGAGTCAAAATATTTCAATGAAATCAAACTTGAGAAATATGTACTATGATTTTAGGAAACGTATAATGATTCAAGATTCAAGTAATATTTTACATGTTATGTGCAGTTTATAACTGATTTTCAGTTTTTAAAACTAAATTTCTACTGCGTTACTAACGCAGTAAGGGCTTGACCACTTTTTGGTAATTTACGTGGGTTTTAAGTGCCATTAATAAGTAACTTGCTTCCTTTTGATTATTTCACAATATTATACATTCAAATACATTTTCAAAGTTTTCATGAAAATTAGCGTGCTGCTTTAACCACACTGGAAACCAGCTGCCAGGACTTTTCCCGTAAAATTTTACGGTAAATTTTTACAGTGCAGTTGATTTTGTTTTCAATACTTAGTTACCTTTTACATTTGTTTTCAGGTGTAATTTTAACCTAGTTATTTTCATAACGTCCAACACTTTAATAGCATTTGATTTACGTAGCGAGCAAGAAGATTGGCCAGGAAATTAAATATGATACCGGTGATTAGCTGTTAATTAATAAAAACAACATGTTTCAAGGACTTTCGTCACTTACTTGGCTTTCTAGAAACCCCACATCATTTACATGACTGTATGTTATTTATAGTTTTGAGCGATTAATAGGAATTTAAAAATAAAACAATAAGGAAAGACAGGCAACACCAAAACAAAAATAAGCGAAACTCGTAACAGGTAATCATTTGACATCGCCACGTTGCAACTTATTTTTGAAGAATCCCAGGTTCACTTAAATATCAAGAGTTGATTAAATTATTCGATTAAGGATCATCGAACAGATGTCCAAGCTTAAGTTAGATAAGATAAAGAATTTAGAAATGAAATACAACGCAAAATATTTAATATAAATTGCTATGACGGACAAAAGTATAAAAATCAATAGCATTTTCTATGAGAACAGATGCTAGTTAAAATAATCACAAAAATTTAGACAATTTAATTATAGAAATACATATAACATTTCAGAGAGAATCGGTTGGCTATGGGAAAGATTTGATGCACGAATGGCTGCACTGCTCTTCTTGTCTAATATATCCAGATATTAAATTATATGAGTTAAAAATAACAAGTTTTATGGGCAAGTTTCTGTCCATCTCAACTATTATATTCAATATCTAACAGAAACCATTTTTATTTGAAGCGTCTGTTTTTTGGCAAATTCAAACTATATTTCACGTGCTTTATAAACTGAAAACTGTATCAAATACAATGTATAGCTGAATTTACTATTTTGTTTAAAATTAAGTATGTCTCTGTTACTTTTGTGGTTACATGCACAGTCAAGAAAGTTTGTGTTTGTTAGAGGCCGGTCTGTTATCAGTTTGCCTTCCTATAAAATGTACAGGGAAGAACTGAATATATGTAAAAATTCCATTGGTCATTTTAAAATTACAATCTGAAATCTCGGAATGACATAAAGGATTGTTCTGACATGGTATACGCGTCCAATTTTTAATTGATCTGGAGGAGTTCTGGAAACGAACTATCTACATACATTCAAATACTTAAGTTCTGTTAACCACACCTTCTCATACACATTATAAGTTGTATATTACCATGCATCCTCCTACAAACTATTTTACGCTGCTTTAATGAGTAACCACCACTTACAATGACGTCATATTAATGAAGTATTTACATAACCGCTCACGATTGAATATTGTGTTTATAAAAAATCTTTGTTAAAGTATTTTTAGATTTAAACTTGTTTCTCTCAGATTTTAGGTTTTTGCGTTATTTCCACAAGTATTGCAAATCTGTTGATTCTGGTATTTCGTATCAACAAAACGTTGTCATTTATAAACTTTATATTAAAATTTCAAATTAAACTTTAATTACATAAATGTTTTTATTTAGCCAAAACGACATACCACAGTAATAGAAATAAAAGAATTACATTACGATAAAAATGAAACTGAGAAAAAAGAAAAATGAGTATACACAATAAATTATTTTGTTGGTAGTTCTTATTTACTTCTTTACTTTTAAAGGATTTTCTTCAGATTTTACATTTTGTTTCCATTTAAAATACATTGTACTTCGTATGTGGTAACATATGTATATGATTTTAATATTTCAAAATATTTAACTATAGACTCAATTTCATAATCATCACAGTATGATTCTAATTTGAACCATGTTTCCTAAGATACAATAGTTTTAGTTCGGCCGAGTATCTTCTTACAGATACTTCTTGTTAAATTTACCTTGGGTGTTATTGCAATGGATTTGATGAGAGACTTTATAATTATGAAGAAATTAATTCACGAGGAAAATTAAATATGTTACTGATAATTACCATTCAATAACATTTACTTCAATGACCCTTATCTCTTATATAATTGGGTACGTAAGGATTTTTATTGAAAACCCACTCTATATAATGTTCTCTTGTTCTCTTTCTAATTATAAGTTTGGTGTGTAAGATATCTATTGAATCATGTAATGAATTATAAACACTTATTAGACAACAAAAACAGCAACAATCAGCAACACGGAAGAAACTTTTTTATTTCTAAATACAGTGAACCATACCCTTAAGATTGAACTAAATAAACCATTTTTTCACCCAGCACTTTTCTTGCTTTACTTATGACCAACACAAAGTGCCACATTTGTTACTTTCATAACTCTCAAGAAAACGATTATTCAGTGCCTGTGGTTATCGCTAATATTAGTGCTGAGAAATGGCAAATATATAGTTAAGTTTAAAACAAAAACACGTTTACCATACCATTAACTTTATAATGTTTTAAACTGTTACATGATGCATATATTGCAATTGAAATAGGCGAAGTCTCATGATGTAAAATAAATAAATTCCTTGTTGTTGTTGTTTTTTCATTATCAATATTGTATCATTACCTGGTGCTGAAAACAACAGGATGAATGCTATAAAAAGGTGTTAGCAACTCTGTAGCTCGTGGTGCAGTCACGACCATGAGTAAGTATATAAAAGTATATGATTAATAAAAGAAGCTTGGGAAGCGGACACGAAAGTGATTAATATTATTTACATGATTTAATAATGTTACAATCGATCTTAAATTAAAATGATTATACTAAGTTGAAATATGTTTTTTTTTGTGTAAGATGTATTAGTCAAATTTTGATTTACAAAAAATGACAGATAACATTTATGTATTACGTATTCAAAAAAGAAAAAGAAAAGAAAAATATTCATAAACACACATCGAACTTGGACGTCCCTCTGTGAATTTCTTCCGGCACGAACGGAAAACCGCCAACCCGAATAGAAAGAATAAAGACATCTATATTCACTAATTAATAGGTAAAAAAGTTATAAAAGAATATATATATGTTGGCACGAAACGCTGAACAAAGACACTAGGAGGGTTATTGTATTGTTACCTGTCCTCTGTGAACTATATACAAACACGGTAAAACTAGTAAACCGTTCGACAGGTAAAATATAGATCTTACAATATGATAGATTTGTTGTATTCACAGTGTTGGTATGAGAACAATGTACAGGGATAATCCAGTTTTATGTTTGTGGTTATCCTGGCAGATTATGGAATGTAGGTAAAACAATAACTGTTTAAGTTCTAAAAATGTGTTCATTTCCAGGTCAGACATATGTATTGTTAGATTATCTTTTTTCTTTACAAGTTTTATTTCCAGGCCACGAGTTTGATATTTTGATACCGGATACTTCAAAGAACATAACTATTTTTTTACATTGTTAAATAAAACAAAAATCCCCGAACATGAAACACCATTCAGACATATTATCACAACATTTTGCACTTATCTAGTTTCAGTCTAGTTCTGTTATCTTAAACATGAGCTAAAACGTACTTTTTACTTCCTAGTTTTCTTTTATTTACCGAAAGTAGGGAATAATTTCACCTTGAAAACATCGACATCGGGAACTTCCAAAATTTGTCTTTCAGTATAAAAAATGTAGTTTCGAACAATTTAAGGATATGTCAATTGCTAACGTATTATCATATCCCAATTTAATTAATATTCGTGGATTGGTTATATAGTGTTTAGCTCAATTGCCTTGCGGTAAAAAATGTGTGTGTGTTGGGGGGGAGGGGGGCGGGGGGGGGGGGGGTCATAAAGAAACTATTAAATATATTTGGCGACATATTTTTTTTCATACTTTTGTCAAAAGTATCCATAAACAATATGTTAAGATATTGATTTTGTCAAAAAAAAAGAGACATTTGAAGAAAAATTTACAACTTTAATAAACATTTAATAAACGTTTATGCTAATGCTAATGTGAAATATTGTACAGTATCAAATTCACGTTGTATTTCATCCATTAAACCACATCGATTTTACATCTTATCATAATTGAAAAAATAGGGTTTTAATTACACCAAATAGGGACAAAATCGTTTATCATTTAAAGGGAAATTTTCAAAATAAGTACTGACTGAATAACAAAGTGAAGACAATGATCCGACTGCACGGATAGTGTACACAGGTGGAATTGGTAGAACTAGTATGTTGCCAGCAATCTAAAGAAAGGGGCGTTCCTAAGTCTAAAATAGTACAAAGAATCGTTTGGCACATACATTGATATAATTTTGAAGGTGACGATAACTGAATTCTCAAGGAAGTATGTGATTTCGATAATGATGAATACAAAGATTAACCAGGTACAAGCATCATCGAGAGCCAAGCACCGCACATTTTTGCCGCCCACAATTTGGCATTGTATATCGTGAAAAGGTATTTAACCAGAATGACTTGCTTCATGTTAACCATAAAAATTATTATCTCATTGTATCTAAGAGTGCAGTTTTTTTCCTTTCCTACACCAGCCAACCAATTATCCCTCTCCCCAAATCAAATTTTATGTGATTTCAAAACAGCGTTGCTTTGAAACGTAATTGACGTAAGATGTCGATATATTTACTCATCGATCTGCAATTAATCCATCATACTTACACTCGTGATAAAACTATGGAGAGAAACGTATGTATTTTTGAACCAATGTGGTGGATTAATTTACTTTAGAAAACAAAATGTCTAATGAACCATATATTTTACTAATATTTCGTAATAACTGTAATATTCCTTAAGAAATGAATGCAAATAAAGAAATTAATGTGAACGCCATATTAACAATATTTTAGTTACATATTTATTTGCTAGTTATGTGAACGAACGCTCCTCATTTCAGCATTGGTACAGCACAGTTGTGCAAACGATTCGAAATGTATTAATTAAACGATTTGTAACAACACTATCAGCGACGTAGCTTATAGTTAGAATAATCAGAATTGCACAGAAATACATTCGTTTCTAGATTTTATTTAAGTTTGGCTTTTTTTCTCTTCGCTTTTCTAAAAGAAAGTATAGTTGGCGGTCTTCATGTCCCAGAGGTAACTATGCCCGACAATATTGTCTACCCATTGTTGCGGAAAATATATGTTACGCTTAATACCCGAAATCAAGAGCTCTAGATCCAGAGCTATAACAGACGTATTACCGACCCTGACGGTTGGTTTAGATAAAGACATTAGAAGCGATTTGTTTATTCCCTGGTAGATATAAAAGTCGGTGCACTTCTTTATTTGCATGTAGCTGCATGCCTCCAGATGAGTCAAAATATTTCAATAAAATCAAACTTGAGAAATATGTACTATGATTTTAGGAAACGTATAATGATTCAAGATTCAAGTAATGTTTTACATGTTATGTGCGATTAATGACTGATTTTCAGTATTTACAACTATATTTCTACTGCGTTACTAACGCAGTAATGGCTTGACCACTTTTTGGTAATTTACGTGGGTTTTAAGTGCCATTAATAAGTAACTTGCTTCCTTTTGATTATTTCACAATATTATACATTCAAATACATTTTCAAAGTTTTCATGAAAATTAGCGTGCTGCTTTAACCAGTTGATTTTGTTTTCAATACTTAGTTACCTTTTACATTTGTTTTCAGGTGTAATTTTAATCTAGTTTTTTCATAACATCCAACACTTTAATAGCATTTGATTGACGTAGCGAGCAAGAGGATTGGCCAGGAAATTAAATATGATACCGGTGATTAGCTGTTAATTAATAAAAACAACATGTTTCAAGGACTTTCGTCACTTACTTGGCTTTCTAGAAACCCCACATCATTTACATGACTGTATGTTATTTATAGTTTTGAGCGATTAATAGGAATTTAAAAATAAAACAATAAGGAAAGACAGGCAACACCAAAACAAAAATAAGCGAAACTCGTAACAGGTAACCATTTGACATCACCACTTTGCAACTTATTTTTGAAGAATCCCAGGTTCACTTAAATATCAAGAGTTGATTAAATTATTCGATTACGGATCATCGAACAGATATCCAAGCTTAAGTTAGATAAGATAAAGAATTTTGAAATGAAATACAACGCAAAATATTTAATATAAATTGCTATGACGGACAAAAGTATAAAAATCAATAGCATTTTCTATGAGAACAGATGCTAGTTAGAATAATCACAAAAATTTAGACAATTTAATTATAAAAATACATAGCGAGTCGGTTGGCTATGGGAAGGATTTGATGCACGAATGGCTGCACTGCTCTTCTTGTCTAATATATCCAGATATAAAATTATATGAGTTAAAAATAACAAGTTTTATGGGCAAGTTTCTGTCCATCTCAACTATTATATTCAATATCTAACAGAAACCATTTCTATTTGAAGCGTCTGTTTTTGGCAAATTCAAACTATATTTCACGTGCTTTATAAACTGAAAACTGTATCAAATACAATGTATAGCTGCATTCACTATTTTGTTTAAAATTAAGTATGTCTCTGTTACTTTTGTGGTTACATGCACAGTCAAGAAAAGTTTGTGTTTGTTACGTCAAATGCGTTTTGCCATTGAAATCGAGCCATTTCTATGGAGAAAAAATATTTAAACTGTAGGACAGTTTTTTAATCATTTTCCGGCCAGAGGCCGGTCTGTTATCAGTTTGTCTTCCTATAAAATGTACAGGGAAGAACTGGATATATGTAAAAAATCCATTGGTCATTTTAAAATTACAATCTGAAATAAAGGATTGTTCTGGCATGGTATACGCGTCCAATCTTTAATTGATCTGGAGGAGTTCTGGAAACGAACTATCTACATACATTTAAATACTTAAGTTCTGTTAACCACACCTTCTCCTACACATTATAAGTTCTATATTACCATGCATCCTCCTACAGACTATTTTACGCTGCTTTAATGAGTTATTAATTTTGTCAACCACCACTTACAATGACGTCATATTAATGAAGTATTTATATAACCGCTAACGATTGAATATTGTGTTTATAAAAAATCTTTGTTAAAGTATTTTTAGATTTAAACTTGTTTCTCGCAGATTTTAGGTTTTTCGTTATTTCCACAAGTATTGCAAATCTGTTGATTCTGGTATTTCTTATCAACAAAAAGTTTTCATTTATAAACTTTATATCAAAATTTCAAATTAAACTTTAATTACATAAATGTTTTTATTTAGCTAAAACGACATACCACAGTAATAGAAATAAAAGAATTACATTACGATAAAAATGAAACTGAGACAAAAGAAAAATGAGTACACAATAAATTATTTTGTTTGTAGTTCTTATTTACTTCTTTACTTTTAAAGGATTTTCTTCAGATTTTACATTTTGTTTCCATTTAAAATACTTCGTATGTGGCAACATATGTATATGATTTAAATATTTCAAAATATTTAACTATAGACTCAATTTCATAATCATCACAGTATGATTCTATTTTGAACCATGTTTCCTAAGATACAATAGTTTTAGTTCGGCCGAGTATCTTTTTACAGATACTTCTTGTTAAATTTACCTTGGGCGTTATTGCAATGGTTTTGATGAGAGACTTTATAATTATGAAGAAATTAATTCACGAGGAAATTAAATATGTTACTGATGATTACCATTCAATAACATTTACTTCAATGACCCTTATCTCTTATGTAATTGGGTACGTAAGGATTTTTATTGAAAACCCACTCTAATGTTCTCTTGTTCTCTTGCTAATTATAGGTTTGGTGTGTAAGATATCTATTGAATCATGTAATGAATAATAAACACTTATTAGACAACAAAAACAGCAACAATCAGCAACACGGAAGAAACTTTTTTATTTCTAAATACAGTGAACCATACCCTTAAGATTGAACTAAATAAACCATTTTTCACCCAGCACTTTTCTTGCTTTACTTATGACCAACCCAAAGTGCCACATTTGTTACTTTCATAACTCTCAAGAAAACGATTATTCAGTATTCATGACATTGGCCTGTGGTTATCGCTGATATAAGTGCTGAGAAATGGCAAATATATAGTTTAGTTTAAAACAAAAACACGTTTATCATACCATGAGTGCATCCATTAACTTTATAATGTTTTAAACTGTTAAATGATGCATATATTGCAATTGAAATAGGCGAAGTCTCATGAGGTAAAATAAATAAATTCCTTGTTGTTGTTGTTTTTTCATTATCAATATTGTATCATTACCTGGTGCTGAAAACAACAGGATGAATGCTATAAAAAGGTGTTAGCAACTCTGTAGCTCGTGGTGCAGTCACGACCATGAGTAAGTATATAAAAGTATATGATTAATAAAAGAAGCTTGGGAAGCGGACACGAAGGTGATTAATATTATTTACATGATTTAATAATGTTACAATCGATCTTAAATTAAAATGATTAAACTAAGCTGAAATATGTTTTTTTTTGTGTAAGATGTATTAGTCAAAATTTGATTTACAAAAAATGACAGATAACATTTATGTATTACGTATTCAAAAAAAAAAAGAAAAGAAAAATATTCATAAACACACATCAAAAGCAAGTCTGACTTAAATTGCACAATTTAGTATAAAACTAATAGAAATAGAATTAAAAATAGAAGTTGGACAAATACAATGTATGTCGTTTACATTTGTCAGAAGATTTGAGAAAAAATTATAAACAACCCTTATTTTCTATCTATATTTAATTTATTATGATAACAGCAGCTCCCAAGTGGCCCAATTTAATATCGCGTGGGATCAGTATTATTAAAAAATGCATTAAGAATGCTTTTTAAATTCCACAAACCCTACCCTCCCAAATTGTTTGCTTGATATCAATTTTAATTGGACTGTTACAATGGCCTATATCACTTAACATAACTATCAGAAAATTAATCAGACATACCTATATGGTCCTATTGGCAATATGGACGGACACCTGGGCTAAACCAAAGTTACAAATGTCATCATAAATCTAATATATAAAGTAAGTTTTTGGATTCACACGTTACTTTGATAACCATCTAATTAATTGGCATAACTTCATAAGCCATAATCACTTATCAAATTAACACGAAGAATACTAACTTGAATTGTTAATATACTTTTGGTGCCAAATTGACGGAGAATAAAGTCTTATTATATGTGTGTGTGTACTAGAATTTAAAGAATTTGAAGGGTATGTCTGTATTATATTATCGAACGATGCAAAATTATCACGATATGTTTTAAGAGATTACAAACCAAAACTAAATGAGCCGTGTCACGACAAAACCAACATAATGCGTTTGCGACCAGCATGGATCCAGACCAGCCTGCGCATCCGCGCAGTCTGATCAGGATCCATGCTGTTCGCTTACAAACTCTATAACAAGTAGAGAAACTGATAGCGAACAGCATGGATCCTGATCAGACTGCGCGGATGCGCAGGCTGGTCTGGATCCATGCTGGTCGCAAACGCACTATGTTGGTTTTGTCGTGACACGGCTCTAATTATCTTTTCTTATTAATTACCTTGACAGGAGGTTTGGTTTGAGTGAACAAAACATTCCTCAATAACAACAGATTATTGTATATTACTTGCTACGATAACAACCGTGTAACAACACTATTGTCATTTAACAGAAAAAGTCTCTAAATGAAACAGATGCCAAATAATGAAAAATAGTGTTTATTCATTTTCAGTTAAGAATGTTACATTGTCCAAATGAATGTTTCTAATGAAAAGAATGTCTTAAAATAAGACTCGTTTAATTTTCATTCACCACGTGAGTTCTGTTACTAACGATTAGAAACTTTTGCCAAATACACATTTTTTGTATACTGTAGTAAAACATTTATATAATGTTCTATCGCTGACAGTGGAAACTTCTCGTTTTATAAAACAATCATATTTAGATTCGACTCTAAATTATGCCACATCTGAAATGAACGTGGCATTACACTTTCTTCAATTAGACGGGTCAAAAACTTTAAATTTCCGTACATTCTTGGTATATTTAAGAAAAATAGCGATCTTTTTGACAAAATGAAAGTAACACAAACAAGTAAAATGAAGGTTTTATTTGTCAATATTGACTAATTTCACACATTTTATGTTGTAAATATAAAGATCTTAGCAAATTTGCATAAATGGATGTGTGACATTTCAATAGCTTTTATTAAGCTCACCTGACCCAAAGTGACAAGGTGAGTTTTTAATGATCGCAATCTGTCCGGTGTCCGTCCATCCGTAAACTTTTACTTTAATTAAGCGACATCTCCTGATGAACCGCTAAGTCAGTTTCATTCAAACTTGACAGGAATGTTCCTTGGGTGTTCACTATTGAAAATTGTTCAAAGAATTAAATTCCATCTTTTTTAGAAAAAAAACCCCAAAGAGCTAGAGCTTAGATATTTAGCATGAACCATTTTCAAGTGGGTTTCTACCAAGTTTGTTCAAATATAAGGCCTGGAGTCAAAATTGGCCATACCCCAGGGGGTAATTGATTTTTCTTAAATGTATATCATGTATAAAGTAAAAACAAAACAAAAACTTCTTCTAAAACAGCCAATGAGCTAGAGCTTAGATATTTGGCATGAAACATCTTCTAGTAGGCGTCCACCAAGATGTTCAAATAAAAGCCCTGGGGTAAAAATTGGCCCCGCCCCAGATATCATTAATTTTCCAGCTAGAAATAAGATATTTTGTATGTCTACCAAGTTCAAATAAAAGCCTTGTGCAGGGGGTCATAGCTTTTCTTTTATATAGTAAATACTTAAAAATCTTCTTGAAAGCTGCAAAGGCTATATCTTACAATAACTAACATGAAACATAGTCAGGTATATCTCAACAAAAATTATACCAATTATAGTCCTTTTAAAGTCCATTCAATGTCAAAATTGTCGCGACTTCGGCGGAACATAGTTTTTCATTATTTTTGTAGCAACGGTTGCTTTCTCAATTTACTTCCATGACATCCGAGTAATGACCATGACTTTCCCATAGCAACCAAGGTTAAATAGCAGCCCATGTTGACTTTCCATTGCACCACTGCTTTCATATCAACCATGACTTACATGTATTAACATAGGAACCATTATTTCAATGCAAACATGAGCCTCTTTAGCAACCATATGACCTTTCCCATGGCAACCAGTGCCTTTTCATGGAAGCCATTGACTTTCCATAGCAACCAGTGACTTGCATAGCCACCAGTGACTTCACATAGCAACTAGTGCAGTCCATGGAAACTATTGACTTTCCATGAAAACTAGTGACTTTCCATTGCAGCCAGTGACTTTTCATAATAACAATAGACTTTCATAGCTATTAGTGACTTACATAGGAACCATTGACTTTCCATGTAAACTATAGACCTCTTTAGCAACCTGTGACTTTCCTTATCAACCAGATCCTTTCCATGGCTACCATTGACTTTCCATAGCAACCAGTGACTTCCATAGCCACCAGTGGCTTTCCATTACAACCAGTAATTTCCTATAGCAACCAGTGACTTTTCATATCAACCAGCGACTTTCCATGGCAACCATTATACCTCTTTGCAACCCGTGACTGTCCATAACAACCAGTGCCTTTCTACGAAAACTATTGACTTTCCATGGCAACCATTATACCTCTTTTGCAACCAGTGACTGTCCATAACAACCAGTGCCTTTCTACGAAAACTATTGACTTTCCATAGCAACCATTAGACCTCTTTTGCAACCAATGACTTTCCATAGCAAAAAGTGACTTTCTATGTTAACAATTGATTTCCATATCAACTAGTGTTTTTATAAAAACAACTATAGACTTTCCATAGCAACCAGTGACCAACATAGGAACCATTGAATTCCTTGGCAGGTTACCAAGTGCCTATCGATGGTAACAAGTGTATTTTCAATATCAACCAGTGGCTTTCCATAGCAACCATTGATTTCCATATCAACAATGTAAATACATCTAGTGTCTTTATGTACAGAATATTAGCATAATTAGACTTCCATTAAAACCAGTGACTACCATAGCAACCAGTGACTTTCTATAGCAACCATTGTCTTCCATAGCAACCAGCGACTTTCTATAGCAACCATTGTCTCCCATAGCAACCAGTGACTTCCCATAGCAACCAGTGACTCCCATAGCAACCATTTACTTCCATGCATGACTTTCCATAGCAACAAATTATTGCAACCATTGACTTTCAATAGCATCCATTGACTTCCATAGCATTGACTGATTTTCCATAGCAACCATATTCTTCCATAACTAACGATGACTTTTGTAAAACAGTGCTACTGTTCAATAACTGTAATGAACTACTGTTCAATAACTGTGGAACAATGTTATCTGTGCCCGAAACTAAATAAATTGAAATACACAAGAATCGTACTTCACATTCCTAAATCTTAATATCAACTACCTTTGACACTCGTTGGACGCTTAAAACATGCTTCTTCATATTCACTTCAGATAAGTTGCTGGTTAAATCAGTTGCTAGCCATATTTTGATGATCCAGGATATAATTTACGTATATATGTCCAGATAATTACGATATAATCCAATAAACTGTCACCTTTTCGTTAACAGATTATGTTCAATAACTGTAGAACAGTGCTACTGTTCAATAACTGTAATGAAGTACTGTTCAATAACTGTAATGAATTACTGTTCAATAGGTGTGAAACAGTGCTACTGTTCAATAACTGTAATGAACCACTGTTCAATAACTGTAATGAACTACTGTTCAATAACTGTAGAATAGTGCTACTGTTCAATAACTGTAATGAACTACTGTTCAATAATTGTAATGAACCACTGTATATTATGTGACTGAGAGGGAACACGTTGATATGTGTGTTCACTTCAACTGTTCACCAAATTACGTAGAAACTATGACACAGCCGTAGTAAGCAGCTTCACTAAGTTCGGGCAACAAAAAGATGTAATGCACGCGCTATATTACCACTTTTATTCCAGAAACAACATATAGCTTTAGGAGTATATAGTGTATCGTACAGCGTATATAGCGTACGTATATAGTGCATATAAATGTGATAAAATTATATAAAGAAACGCACTCTCAGAAAACTCGTTGTAGCAAATGACCAGTTACATGTATAATACATATATACATGTATATAATATAGTTCTATAACTCAAAACGACAGCAAAAATTTAAATTCAGCTCCTTAATAAATATAAATGCACATCATGAGATCAGTTTTCTTCTCACTATTGTTAAACATTTAACAACAAATCAACTTGCGTTTTTCATTGGACTTAATCTACAAAGGATAAAACAAGCAGGAAAATATATACATCAGGAAACTAAAATGGCATACAATAGATTAACAACGAATAGGAAGTTTAATTCGTAGCAAATCGTCAAGAGGCGATTATATATTTATATTTTTTTATAAAACCCACTTATAATTCTATATTTGTTTTAATGACTGGAAAATCCCGATAGATACCAAAGTTAGTATAACATCCACGTCACTTTTTTTCTAAAGGAAGTCAAACATTAAAAGGAAATGTAAAAAGTGAGACACCGATTTTTTTTAAATTTGATTTGCCTGATTACGCCGGTGCTTTAATTATAGGAAACTAGAGAAATGTTGCATTTTCCTTCTTTTTTCACATTTTATTCCTTTCTTTCTAACAATGTGTACAATGCAAATATATAGAAAAGTATACATTTTTGAAAGAAAAAAAGTTGGACGACAAGTTCATATAACATTAGTTAATCGGTCCCTGTTTTCATCAAACCGAGCTTGCAATTTCTACTTACATGTATTATTTTTTGTTTAAGAAGGGGATCTCCCATTTTCACAATTGTTGTTGGACAACCCGAACTGAATCTCAGTGTTGTTATCCCGGTCACTCAGATTTGTGGATAACAATTATTTTTATTTAGACGATTTCTTCAGCAATATGAGACAATGAACCCGAGAATACAAGTGTCTCAGCACCTTTCCCGACAATATATATTAATAATATATACAAGTTAACGAATGATTCGAGACTAATCCTTAACCCTTAAAATGAATAAAGCTATGTATCTGCTGCAAAAATATTCATTGATTTTTCAAGTAAAAGATACTTGAAGGAAATACAGTAATATATTGCCTGAAAAGCGAATGCCGCATATATATATACAATGTACACACAATAATTTCTTATCGCTTAAAACCAAACATAAAATAGTACTTTGTTATGGAACCCTTTATTCTGTACGCGTACAATACCGGTATTTATGTGCGTTATATAACAGAGACATTTCATGTTAATACCCTTAATATAACGCTTTAAATTTTAATATTTGTGACTGTAGAAACGTATATTCCTATATTTAACTTCAAGCTTTAAAAAATGTATTAAGCAGCATAAGAAGGGGCCCGTGTGGTCTTCCTCCACCAGTAAACCTGAAAAGTAGCCATATGACCGATACTGTTTTTGTGCGAGGTAAAACCCAATCACAAATAATTTAAAAGCATACAAGTCCATTTTACTATGAAAATTAGGGGAAAAAACAGGTTACTATGTATAAGTTATAAAATATAAACTTATTCTCAATAGCAACTGAAGCTTTTGTATCAACGAAAAAAATGAAACAAATGGTTTCCAGTCCCACCTTTGTATTGAACCACTGGAATTTCAAAATGAGATCGGATTAACGTAAATAATTCAGGTGCGTTAATACGGTTTTATGTTCTTGTGCTGTAATCAACACCTTGGTATGAATGTAATGTAAAGAATAAACGGTAATAAAATTATTGTATTAAGTCAAGCCAAGTATGTATAAAATGTTTTATTGGAACGTATAAAATGTAACAGATTTGCTAAATGTTTATACCCACATAACTCGGATTCATTTTTCTGGATATTTGTCATCAAGTTATATGTATTTAATACCAGTGTCTGGAAAAATGTAAAGATAAAAAAGAAACTTGATATGAACTTTATGGAAATCTCATTTTACCTTCTTTAAAACATTGACCACAAAATTAAAAAAAAAACAAAAAACAGACATTCTGAATTCCCCTTGATGGTAGTGTTGAAGTATGTTTTAATTGAATGAATGTATATTGTCTGCAAACCTATTTGAATTTTCGTGGCGAAAATTTGTTAAAACATATGTTGATTTGTTTAGTACATAATATTTGGTTACTGATTGAAATTTTTTAATTTTTGTCTGTGATATTTTCTTTTGGTTGATATTATTATTACAAATTTGACGTAAACGCCATAATTATGTTCTCGTATATTGTAGACAAACACATTTGAATAGATCTTCCTATCGTACCATACATATTGACGTGTTCCGCAGCTTTATATAATATCCAATAATAGTTCAATAAAAAAGATCGATCGCATGTATTATTTCGCTTAAAAATGTGTGCCGCGTGAATAGCGTGGCAAATCAGCAGGTCTTGAATATCAGATATAATCCATTTATTGACGCATTTTCAAATATAAACACTGCCACAGGACACGTTTTGTTGACACCCATATCTTGTTCATTGGATTCGTAATAACAGATAATAATTGACATGATAACTCAACTCCTCTGTCACTGTCTTTAAATAACCTAAAACATGTTGACAAATGACCGAAATGCACTTTTGTTAAATACTTCAACCATTTCATTTACCCCCTCTGATTTCCCCGCCATTAGGTAATGTCCGTTTTCGCTCCTTGTCTGTACGGTGCGCTGCCGAGTTCATTTCTTGTGGTCCTGTGGTAGCGCTTGCGTTCCATGAATGTTACTTTTCCTTGTTTATTTGGTATTTGATACGCTTTTATCTTTTCTTATTACGATAAAAATTTAGTACAAAATATAAATTAATTAAAGAAGACAGTTTCCGTTTAGAAAATATAACTGCAAATCGGCTCTTACTCGGCAGTAATCAGTGTAGCCGCTTTTTTATGAAGAAACCAGTGCTGATACAGTCCTACGCATAAACCCAAGATTTCCAGTTTTCCCCCAAAAATTTCCTATCTCTGACCAGTGATGAGCATTTAACCCTTTACCCCATATATACGCGAAACAACGCACTTTCGACCCCCCCCCCCCTTTTTTAGGCCTCAAAGAGTGAAACAATGTCCTATTTGGGCCCCAAACACATGTTTTCGTTTGAGAAATGTTGCTAAAAAAATTGAGCACTTTTTCGGCGCCGCCCCCCATCCAAAAGATACATCAGGGGGTTGCCAGAAGGGGGATGTGCCCCTTCTGTTAGGGGGGTTTGAAGGGGGGCGGAGTCCCCCTCATCGCCAAGAAAATTTTGGACTTGTGAGAGGCTAAAAATGACCCCAAGTCGATCATAAGGTAACATTTAACCAACCCTGAAAAGCCTTTGCCTCTATCTCAATCCCTTGAGAAGTTGCAGCACTTTGAAAATAAATTTTGATGGAAAAAATCGAGGCAAAATAGTGATTTTGGGCAATTTTGAGATGCCCCCTCGTTGCCATGGTAACAGGAAATTTAAGACTGAGCATGTCGTTACAAAGGCAATGGTCCAGTCAACATTTGTGCCAAGTTTGATTAGTATTGAAGCATTTTTCATAGTTTCATAGCAGTTTGAACTTGTAACAGGAGGCTTTTCAGTGAAAACGGTCATTTTCCACAATATGCTAATGGGGGTAAGGGTTAACTAAAAAAAATTATTAAATGTTACAAAACAACAATTTTTCACCAAAATTAGGTGAAAGACCACATGTTAACATGGAAAAACTAGTTTTTAGGTGATTTCAAAAGTTTTTTCATTATTTTTTGTTAACCCTTTACCCCATATATACGCGAAACAACGCACTTTCGACCCCCCCCTTTTTAGGCCTCAAAGAGTGAAACAATGTCCTATTTGGGCCCCAAACACATGTTTTCGTTTGAGAAATGTTGCTAAAAAAAATTGAGCACTTTTTCGGCGCCGCCCCCCATCCAAAAGATACATCAGGGGGTTGCCAGAAGGGGGATGTGCCCCCTTCTGTTAGGGAGGTTTGAAGGGGGGCGGAGTCCCCTCATCGCCAAGAAAATTTTGGACTTGTAGAGGCTAAAAATGACCCCAGGTCGATCATAATGTAACGTGTAACCAACGCTGAAAAGCCTTTGACTCTATCTCAATCCCTTGAGAAGTTGCAGCACTTTGAAATAAATTTTGATGGAAAAAATCGAGGCAAAATAGTGATTTTGGGCAATTTTGAGATGCCCCCTCGTTGCCATGGTAACAGGAAATTTAAGACTGAGCATGTCGTTACAAAGGCAATGGTCCAGTCAACATTTGTGCCAAGTTTGATTAGTATTGAAGCATTTTTCATAGTTTCATAGCAGTTTGAACTTGTAACAGGAGGCTTTTCAGTGAAAACGGCCATTTTCCACAATATGCTCATGGGGAAAGGGTTAATTATAATTACATGGCTTGTCACAGTGTACTCACTGATAGCAGCACCCTTGAATGTTTTATGACCCTATCATGTTTCAAGAATGTATGTGTAAAAAGCTGGGTGGATATAGAGAACATTTTAGAAATAAGGAAAACAAGATTTTCATAAGCTACATTTTTTATAAGAGTTAAAGACAAAAAAGATAAAATTACATTTAAAAAAGTTTTTAATCACTTACAACTCACAATGAAAATACTTGTGTAAATTAATTTCATATTAAAGGCATATTATGCCTCAGTGATTTATATTATTTTCCTTTTTGAGAGGAGGCAAAATCATGTTTAGTAATATATTAATGGATTCAAAGCATTGTTTATGCTTATCATTCATTTGGTACAAAAAAAGAAATGTAAAAAAGGTAGAAAAATATAAACAAACAAGTATTTTAACTTACAAAATCACTTTAACTATATACCAATTGCCAAAGAACAGAAAAGAAAGATAAATTTGATGACCTTTAAGTTATTTTAAGGAAACCATAACTGGACAAACAGCATGCTGGCCTATTTAAATGCTGGACACATGAATGGAAAAACAAACTGTGACAAAATCAGTTATGATAAGATACAGATATATTTCAGTTTCGGTATATAGAATTTTTTGAAATCTGAATTAAATAGTATAAAGGGATGATTCTGAAGATACTGATGCTAGAGTTATAAGGAACATATATTTGAAGTTAGGGGTAGATACCTTAAGTAATAAAGAAGTACAATGTAAGTAAATAAAAATTTGAGGAAAAAAATGTATGTTGATGCGATAATTCTGGAAAAATTGGTGCTAGAGTTATAAACATTGTCATATGATGTAGTTGAAGATAAGAAATACATGTTTGAAGTCCTTAATTTGAAATAAAGACGTTTGAGTAAAAAATATTATTTAAGCAAAATTATAGGTTCAAGGAGATATAATTCTGGAAATACTAGTTTAAGATTTTTGCACCTTATCACAGTCATGATGTGGATGATGATAAGGAATATATGTTTGAAATTGATACCTTAAGAAATATAAAAAGATACAGATAAAATAGTAACTGCATATAAACATTTATTTAAAGTATGGATGCTGACGCCGACTTAGAAACCGAAGCGAGTAGGACACCTCTCCATATATAGCCTAGCTAATAATGAAAATATCACTTACCTTGTCATTTAATTAAGACTTTACGGTAAAAACATATATCAGTAAACAGTGTTTTTTTGGGGGGATGAGGGGGCTGTGGGGGTTGGTGGTTGTATTCAGTAACGTGAGTAACAGTGACACTTAACTATGGAACTTTATTAAATTTTATTAATAAGATGATTATTACTTATAAAGATATGTAACAACATAAAATTCATTTAATGGCTAACAGTTATCTTGTGATGTAAAGTATATTTACAATTAATTGCTACATTTCACAATTCAATTGAGCCGCAGAGCAATTCAGAAAAAAACATGGATAAAAAAGTGAGTGTATCTTGTGAAAAACTACATCTAAAGAAATTTGATCCTTCAACGTTAGGGCCATTAGATAAGAACACAGAGGACCAATTAATGATGACAAGACTCTCAACTCAGTGGACGTGTTAATGGGAGATATACAGTTAATAGTGATTTACTAGCTGATAAGCCCTTACTGAGATTCAGCAGGCTGGAAGGACTGGATAGTGAAAATTGTGATTGGCATATTTTAATTAGCCGAGGTCAGGTGTTTCTAAAAGGCTGATAACACTGTAGCAAAGTGAGGATATTATTATCATAGATAATACACGTGGAGCTCAGCTCGCAGAGACAAATGAGTACACAGTAACTTTTTGATATCCTTTTAACTCTAAGAAAAATGTCAATTATTAATTGCAGACAGTTTATATTTTCTAGAAAAAGTAAGCAAAACATTATTTTGTTTCATATGACCGGAATGAATTGCATTAACAATCCTAGGTATTGTTGAAAACTCATTGTTTTACATGTCAGATTAAGTAATTTGACCCCATCCTTGTTTGTACTTGACTGCTGGGGAAAAATAATGTTATGCTTAATTAAAGAGGTGACACTTTCTATATTTTTATCTGATATGGAGTTGTAAGAGCCGATTTGCAGTTATATGGGTAAGAGTCCGATAAGACTCCCTACGGTCGTCTTAATACAAACTCTTACCCATACATATCGTTATAAAGTCCCGATAAACTCTTTTCAGACAATCTCAAGGCTTTCAGACTGAAAGTACACAAAAAACTTATTATTATTGTATTTCTGATTCAGACAGTGGCAGGCAGACTGCAGCCAATAACAAGTGGTTTCTAACTGACAGATACAATAACTTCTGGCATTTGTATGAATAAATGCAACATGTAATCATGTTTCTCATCTACAGTCAGACATCGCTTATTCAGGAATGCAATAACTCATGGTAATAAACGTAATCAAACGAAGGCAAAAACAAACATCAATGTACAGGATATATAATCAGAAACAGTTGTTGCCGGTATAGACTTGTTATTTCTTGAAAACTGCTATGTTAAATAGAATGATAAAGAGAACAGGATAAAAAAAATTGGATATTTACAAAGAATTCAACTGACTATAAACACAACTACACTGTACATACGTGATATAGTTTTGTTACATATAGTTTTAATGCTAGAAACATTAAAATACTATTCATTTTGAACTGCATGTATATGCTTTTCTTTTATTTCAAATATATATTCAGAAGTTTAGATTCAGCGAGTGTTGTTCTTTACTTAATGAAATAATGTACAATAAAATGTATTGTTTGACAGTAGGCTGCATTTTACTGTAATTGTATGATATAGTATCAAGGTTTTCAAATCGAATCTCAAAATAACGAAATGAAACTCTCGTCCACAGATATGATGTACAATTATTATGTACAGGTCAACGTGACCAGCAAATTAAGTTGCCGGGCAGCATGTTTATCCTGTCTATTCATCAAAATTCACAAGTTCATTTAATAAAATTACAGAAAATGTTGTTGAAATATTCATAATTATGTTGTTGTTGTTTTTGTTGTTTATTTTGCTACATCAAGACAATGGAAACACGATGTGATAAATGTGATTCGTAAGATGATATACATTTACATTCACAAAGCTTTCAAAGCTCTAATATAATCTTCTAACATATAGACAGCAACGAGATAACAGCAGTTAAGTAGTAAGTACTACTTAATATAATCAATCAAATTAAATCAAAGATATTTTTGTGCTCTTATCGAGGCAAAAGATGGCAAAAGGTTAGAACACCCACGTGAATTAAAAAGATCTCGTTGATATGGTTAACAAACAACACTGTTATCATTACTATATATAATCCAAAACGTATTTTAACTTACGAATGATTACTGCACTGGTACCGTAGTAGGAAAAGTTGCCTTCATGGAACAGCACTTACCTGTCCGATAGAGGGTTCCATTATAACCGTTATATGGACGCATCTGCAAATGTTCAATTTGTTACAAGTTCATGTTATATGTCGAATTATGCTTAAATCGGTGCTAGGGGGCGCAAATGGTACCTGTAAATAACCGCCCGTTTACAGGCTCAATCAAACCGAGCCGTTGTAACATTAAATTTTAACCGCGCATGGGCCATTTTTCAACGGATTTTGATTGAAAATTGACCTATTTGCGTTATTTAATGACCCCACACACGTGAAAAAATAACCTACGTTGAAAACTGATAACAGGCCATTCTTAAATATTGATAAGTGATACGAGCATGCCTATATATGGTTAAAACACATAAAACACTGTATTCCTTTCCGATTTTTAGTGATAAATAATTATAATTTTTATTCGCGGGCCAGAACCAAATAACAATTTGCCAATCCATCGACACTTATTGATAATGGCCATCTATATGGTTCTTATGTAATAAATTGTAAATTGAATGCAGAATAATTTATATTTATGTTGTTTTTTTCGCTATTATACTTTTATTAAAGTACTTTCTACTGTAATATATCACACTAGATAGATATTTTTATTCTGATAAAAATTCATGTCATAAAACAACTACAAATTCAATGTCAACATCAAGAGATACATGTAAACATGAAAGTGCACGTGTTGATGCCATATATTCAATACCAAGGATGACACAAAAAGAAGGCATAAGCCGACTTATTTCCATTGTGGTCCTTAGAATTGATCATATGACACCAGAAAGGCAAAATATTTACTAATTATTAAGTATTGCACATAAATTATTCAATTACAATTTCTTATATCAATATTGCACAGAAGTATTTCCATCACAAAATTTATCACACATGTATTATAATCATAATTATTATGACAGATATGTTTGACAATGAATAGGTACTACTAAAATATGCACTAAACATAAAAAAATATATAAATAAAAGCTAGGTAAGATGACTAGATTAAAATGACTAAACAGATATTGTAAACACTAGTTAAAATCCATCAACCCCTCTTAGAATGAAAATTAACATTAGAATTTACAACAGCTGTGTTATATTTCAATCCCTCTTAAATATGAACAAAAGTACATTTTTCATATTTGTATTTCGTTTCGTACTGATCAGGGGAAGTAACCGTAGCGAGAAGTGTAGTGTTTCAAACAACGGTTATTTCCCCTGATCAGTGGAGGTTTGTGGAGCAGATGTAAGTCTAAGATAAGAAACTGTTGAATTTATGCGTGTAGTAAGGGTTAAATAAAATTTTTGGGCGCCTTAAACCTATCTCTCAAGTAAATCTATCGGTTTTAAGAGCTGGAGGATATAATTTATTAATGGATATGGATCGATTTATTATACACACAAAATTGAGTATATAGTCGTTCTAAACACAATGTTAAAATAATATTTTTAAAACCATGGTTAGCTATAGCTATAGATATTCTAAAAGATTTCAACAGCTAGTTGCTTATATTACTTGTACATAGTTCGTAAAATAACCATTATCATGGGAGAAATAATCCTATTAAAAAATTTTGCTTTCTTTGTGGCAGCCTCGATGGGCATGTCGGCCCCGACCACATAGACCCATATGTCGGTAATAATTGTCTTTATCTTTCATAAAAGAAGGTTCACTATCCAACATACAGATAATTTTGCCACTTTCGCCGAAATAGTTCACTTGGCAATAATGTGCTTGTGATTCTGTTTCTTCCAAGCGTTTCTCTACTTTAAATAGAAGTTTAACTAAAATTTAACTAACTTTAAAAAAATGACCTTAATAATTATGATCAAAATCAAACGATTGATAATTTCTCAAAGACTTTGATAAAAAATTAATGTTGAATTCTTGGCAGTCTCAATTCTCAACATGGAAACATGACTCAAGGGATCAATTTTCAACGGGATCAAATACACCGGAAACATTTTCAATTTTTGCAGTTTTGGACGTTTGTTGAAAAACAAAAACAGCAACAACGGCAAAACAATGATCTTTTATATCTTAAATTTTTCTATTAATCTGGATATGATCCAATAAGCTGCAAGGTAAACGAAATAGATCAAGTAAACGCTTTCAAGAAGCTAAGCCAATTTAAAAAAAAAAGGAAATTCATTGCATGCAACCAAATCTTTAGCAATAATTGGCTCTTATATATTTACTTAAAACTTATGGGAAAGAAAAAACTTCTCACTTCCCCTCGGAGCGTGCACGTCGCTGAGAAAGCACAGGGCATCGGCAGATGATTGAAGGATTGTGTATCGTTTAAGGCGGCAAATTCGCATGTTATCTTCTACTCGGGGTAACGTTTAAGGCGGCACGAACTAGATATACTACATGAAGTTAGCTGCCGGTGTCCTGACTAATGCCGAGGGGAGTGGCCCTACAAAGTAGGCGCTTGGGTCGACGAGGATGGTGTGCTAGGGTGCGTGAGCCCCTAGCACGGTTAGAAGGCTTGAAAGGCAGGCCTATAGCTGGCACAATCTGCGCTTTTTAGGGCTAACACCTTTTTCTATTGTCATAGGTTACTGTACATTTAGGTTCTCATTGACCGCCGTACAGATACCTACTTTTGGCTCAAAATTCATATCTTTGGCTAATACTCCGTGGAAATTGCATGGAGGTAAATTATCACCATTTTGTGCTTCAAAATTAACTCTTTAAGGACATGACTGGTGACATGTCCGGGGTCAGTACTCGACAGCGCAAGCTGCATTTTGTGCCCTCACGGGCGGATGGACCCTCATTAAGCATAAACTACTGATTGACTGACTAGGAAAGAAAAAATGTGCGATTAATTTATGTTAACTTCAATAACATTAAACATATAAAAGGGATCGCTTAACATACGTAGAACAAAATTAATAATGCTTGTTTTGCAGTAGCACCTCAGAATCGATTTAATTCTAAAATGAATGCAAAAATGTAATGCTCTTTTAATTTACTTTTCATGAATAAAGTAGTAAACATGATGATTTTAAATGAACAACAGAGTCAATACGGTCTAAACTTAGTGTGCAGCAATGATTCAAGTTGCCAACGTTTGTTTTCTTTTATTGGTAATTCGAAACAACAAACCAAAAGATTTTCATTTGTACATTAGCAAACCATGCGTGTTATGTATATTTTTTGTATTTCGACACTAGACAGTTTGCAACTATCAGCATTCTACAATAAAAAGGTTTCATCTAAGTCAAACGATAACAAAGAGTCCTTATTTATTTCTAGATGATTTTTTTATTATGGAACATAGGAAAAATATAAAGGCTAGGCAAATTCAATTAAACAATTATTCGAGTAATGTCTAAGTTATTGTAATTAAGGAAGTTAACACACTTTAGTGAAATTTTATATATGTATAAAATTATGCTTCTAAAACAATTTTCAAACATCGAAGAATATGTAAAATATATACAGCAAATATTTGTCCACAATATATGTAATCATCAAAATATATGCATTCATTTCTTTTTAAAAATTTGACTTAGACTTTATAAAAAAATTCTAATTACCTCCCTTTATTAACATGAAATGTAAATTCGGCAATATCTTTACAAATAATGCTTTTAGAGCTTACAATGTTGATAACTCTTCATTTAAACATTATTTTTATGACCGTTACAGATAGTGGAAGATGATTTTTTTTATTTCTGAACTCAGTAATAAAGGGACTTGCAAAACTAGACATATTAATCTCTGCATTATTCATCAGGAGCTTCCCATTACATTCTTTTCTCACACTTATTTTATTATCTTTATTATTTCATTTCAATAACATTGTACATTGTACATTGTAATTGAAAAAGCTAAAGGACTATGTATTAAAGTGCATTGAACATAAATAGCCTATTTACAATTAGTTATGAAATTATCAAATAAAGACAATTATTGTTTTTGTAATCACACAATGATAACGTGCCATATATTTCTAATTGTGCGGTTAGTGTTCAGCCCTGTCTATCAAAGCTTTCTTTATACCAGTGACCTTTGAATAATTTGTATTCTTACAAAATTATGAATCAATAGTGCATTTTCTTGTAATGTATGCAATAAGTCGATCTTATTTTCCTTGCAAAACAGTCAAATTAAGATTACTTAAATCTTTACAATGGGTTCACTAAATGTTTATGTATATTCATTCTTTAGGGTTGATACATTATAATTGGAGACTGTCGCCAATAATCATGGAAAAGTTATAATTACCTTACATACGATAGTAAACTCAAAGGAAAAACTATAAGCTGGGTTGCCTGTATTGTCCAGATACTCAAATGCCTGGATGATACAGACTATGAACAAAGCCTATCTTCGTGATTAATCAAGCTAAAGTCTCAAATAATAACTATGCTTGGAATGTTGGAAAAGTGTTTGTGCTTTTTTTGTCGACCAAAGTTATATTATTAATAAGATTTCATCATTTCTATCCGTATATTTAATTATAGCGCCTGTCTTAAGTCGATCAGATTTTAGCCTCCATATATGTATACCACCTTTCCCTTTTTATTTTCAAAAGCATGAGATGATAAATTTTAAATAGTCAAGAAATATTGTCATATAGCATTTTCAAATAAAAGAAATATCATAATTATTATTTGTTATATGGATAGAACACACATACGAGCGCATACATATGGTTGTCAACGTGCCAGATGTTAGGATATAATGTTATTAAATATCTATCATGCATTTCTTGCTAATTCGAAACACCAAATATAGCACATAGCGCAAAGCAAATTAGTAAAACGGAACTCTATAGGCCGTCTTACACAATCAAAGCGTTGTTGCTTTTTGTTATATATATCAAAAAAAAAAGTCCCAAAAAATAAAACATAAACCCAAATTTGGGAAACAACGAAATTATTTTCTTATTTTCATTTTCTTGTTTAAATGAAATAAGAAAAACATCCCCAAATTTCAATTTTTATTTTGCGGTAAATAATTCATAGTTAATGGGAATTTTCTTTACAGTAGTTAGTATATTATTACATTGTGCGTTCAGAATACAGGAACAGCTAACAACATCCGCTAACGCATGCAGATTCACTTTTTCAGATCCAAAAACAAATTTTGAAAATTTCCCTGGAAAAAAAAAGAAACATTGATTTCTCTTGATTAAAAGATGTACAAAACCATTTTAGATATTAAGCAGGCTAAGTGTTAATAATGAATAAGGATTATTGCTGCAGCGGAATTTAAAACAGAGTCGAGTTTTATAAGACCTATGTTTTTATCTTTTGTTTCTCAGATTTTTTCTCAGAAAAAAATAGAGAACTGAAGGGAATAAACAAAATTGAAATGAACAAAAAATCGACCCAAACTTTTTTGACCAGTCAATATATTTAAGGCAAATCCGATATCGTTGTCCCAAGGACACTTGCCCCCGGTTAAAATTTTCCCCCTAGTGAAAAGGGTAAAAAGGGGAAAACAGTTGACTACACCAACCCCTGTCCCGAGGGAAAATTCCCCACAGTTTCCAATTTGTAACGTATTTGAAAGATTTTTACTTTTTCGGGAATTCTTTTAGGGTCTCATATTAGTTTTTCCAAAAATTTTTTCTGTTGAGCTTTTTATTTCCCGGGTTTTGGGTTTTTAAAAAATTTATTTTCCCATTTTTCCAAATTTCCTTACTCAACAAAAAATTTTTTTTTTTTTTTTTGGTTTTTTATTTTAATTATGGCGTTTTAGTATAACAATGGTAGAAAAAAAAAGATTTTTTAATTATTTAACATTTAAAATTGTTTTCTAAAAGCATTTTTCCCAAAAATTTTAAAAAACTCTGTTTTCCCATTTTTAAAATTTCATAAATAAAAGGTTTTTGCTTTTTTTTTCTCTAGAGAAAAATCGTATCTATTGCTTAGGCTGTTGACAAGATTTCATATTTTAATGATATACAGTATATTTAGATGCAGTACTCACTAAACGAATGCCAATTGTCTTGATAATGGATTTACCATGTAAAAAGTGAAAGTCTTTTCCAACATAGTCCTGTATAAATTCTCAATCTGGTCGTTCAAAAAAAAAAAAATAGTAGATTATAGGTATAAATATTTGTGCGTTATATAAACGCATATAGCTTAATAGAATCATTACATCATTGCCCCTTTCCAAACTTTTGCCAACCTTCATTTTAATATTCAGAATATACGAAATCGATTTATTAGCAAATACGTATATTATAAAATGACCATAATGTATATTTTTTAAACTAGAGCTCAAATAACCATAGTTTTATCGTTGGTTGTGATAACAAAATTTTAACTTCATTCAATAACTTGCATGAGCAGTTTAATTTATACACAAATATATATTCTGCATTGGACTATATCTTATTATATGAGTAGTTCAGTTAATTGATAAATATATATTCTGCATTTGACTATATCGTATTATATGAGTAGTTCAGTTAATTCATAAATATATATTCTGTATTGGACTATATCTTATTATATGAGTAGTTCAGTTAATTCATAAATATATATTCCGCATTGGACTATATCTTATTATATGAGTAGTTCAGTTAATTCATAAATATATATTCCGCAATACAGTTTGTCATAACAAATTGACAAATGTTATCAGAAATATATATGAAAGAAAGATTGCAATGATCGTTGTTCTCGCTATTTTTTGTGTTCATCAAATGATCGATCCTTAATCTTGTAAATGTTTAATTTAAGACCAGATATTTGATGAATCATGTCAGATGAATTAGTTTTGTTTCGTTGGTTTAAAAACTTCAAAATATCTTAGTTGTTTACCCACCCACAAATACTTTCAGATGTTTTACCTCAAGAAACAACGTATATTAATACGTAAAGAACAAAGTACTTATCAGCAAATCTGTCAAATACAAACGCCAGACTATAAATTATAGTAATAACATAAATAAAATGTGAATTAATTCATTGGGTTTGAAAAGTGTTAGCATTTATACGCACAATGAAGATTAATTTCCGAATTGTATCTCCTGCAGTTGTATTTTTATAAACAAGAAACTATTGATAATATTACATGTTTGTGCACGCTAAAACAGTATTTTTACAGAATGTCACATACGCACAAATATAAAAGACGAACCCAGATATTAATATAATGAGTTTTTAACAACATGTAGTTTGCTATGTCAAGGGAAATTACCTGCATTTGTAACTCTGATTGTATCAAATAAGAGTTAAACAACACAGAACAAATATATTTTTGCAACAATTTAAGTGCTATTCAATATTTTAATAAATACGTAAAATACAAGTACATATACCCTATCTCCTTCAGATATAAATAGTTTAATTATACACGAGTGTATGACGCCTGCACAATTTTGATCTTATTAAGTATAGGATATCGACCGAGTACGAGGTCTTTCTGTTTAGGAAAGACCTGGTCACGAATTTCATGTGACACCGAGAGCGCGTAGCGCTCGAGGTGTTTCATGAAATTTGTGACCAGGTCTTTTCTAAACAGAAAGATCGATGTACGAGGCCGATATCCAACTTACACACCGTCAAGCAATGGCTGATTCGAAGCGCACAAAGATTATTTTTAACACAGCACATATACAAGTAAGCTTTTTTAAATATAATATATATTTTGCATTTAACTCCTTAAAATTCCTTTAAAATAATAATCAAAAACTAAATGTGCAATTTGTCAATAATAAAGTCAATGGGTCTGTAAGGGAAGATATGTAAAAGAATGAATAATGTTGATAGTATTTCGTATCAGACATTGCAGATTCTAGGACATTTTCCCCAAGGCAGTTGCCCCCTCAGATATTTGCTCCTTTTTTGTGTGGTGACTTGTCCTTTGTCAGAGGTCATCTTGTATTAATTTTACGTATGTTATTTAACTATGGAAACTTTATATTTCATTTATTTATGGATGCTATTTTGTTTTCACAAATTTGCGTGAGAGTTTTGTGTATTGAAGCACAATGAAATTTCGACAAGAGGCGATAAATAAAGTGGGGGATGTCCGCCCTTTTCAAATTTATGAGGGGGCATATGTCCGCCACTGCAAACATCCGACGGGCAAAATGTCCGGATACCCAGCAGACCACTTAAGACTTACATATGACTATTTTGGCAAGGTTGCCATACATGATCCGAAATTATATTTTATATAGCAGATTATAAAGTTTCCTAGAATAAAATTTGATCGTTCATCGTATAGATTTTTATACTAAATCACTTATCAACATTTCTTTTTCAAGATTTTTTTTCAATAATACATTTCTATCATTTCTATCGATATTTGAAATACTAATGTGAGATGTGTCCATTGTAGACCAATCCACTTTAAGTACTGTTATATGCATGTCACAATAAGCAAGTTTTTGGAGTATATCAGTACAAAATTCTTTTAACGTTCTTGTGTAGCATTCTTTTAAACTAAGCCGTGGCTTCGACAGTTTTCAGGGGCATTCGGAACTGCCTCGGCCATTATCTACAATATTGACCTCGGAAACAATACGGATTGAAAGTAGTTCTACCACGTGGTTTACTGATGTAAACAGAAACAGAGATAATGTAAACGAATGTATATATTTGACATCTAATGTCTGTTCCGGTACTCTTATGCTTGAAAACATGTCCGACAACAATTTGTTATTTAAATATGCCCTCTGATGTTCAATTTTAAATAAATCCGACCAAATGTCAACAGGTTGGTATTTTGTACTTTCGGTTTCACAGCCATATTAGTAAATATATAAATAATGTATTGTTTGCTTTTGTACCTATGAATTCACTTATTTCAGGTGGACTTTTACTTCATATATTGGAAATAAACGTGTCAACAACTCACAGCATTAAATTACTATTTGTTTACATGTTTAGTTTCTTAGCGTAGGTTAGACCGGAATACCGCATCCGTTCTGTGTATTCATACTATTGTGTTCGAGGTCCTTACCCGAAGACTGACGGAAAGGGCCGAGTAGTTGCGATTGTTTTCAGGGGATATCAGTTTGATTTTTCGCCAGTTGAATAGAAAGGCAGGATAAAGCCCAACTCGAAGAATTGGGGGTGGGGGGTAGGCGGTGGTAGCGGGGACAAAGCGTATTCGAATGGACGTTATTTGAATCATAAATGCGTTTGAAACGGACATATTTTTGTTATATTTTTTTCGATATGACTTTTTGGGAACACATTTTATGTACTATGAATTTCCAAGAACGTTTAAGATGTTATGGATTAGGTGATTTAAAATCGTATGATAACTGCTATAGTTTCATAGAAATGAGCTTGAAGCGTCCATTTGTGTTATATTGTGAAGAACCGCTTATTACTTTGAAAAGTAAATGCTATATGTGTCCTAACTTTGATATCTTTATTCAAAGATTTAATATAGGGATGTTGGAATAATTGCTAAGTTTGTAAGACAGGAATATTATGACAGTCATTTACATTTTATTTTCATTTTTATTTTATTGCATTTCAAGATTTATAAGCGGGTTTATTTTTTTCACGTGTTTTTCATGACAGGTGTCGCGTAATAATCACACGGGCGTAATTTTACCACGGTTTACTCATGTTTTTTAAAACTTGCCTGTAACTTTATTTACAAACAAAGCGCTGTGAAAATTGGTATAAATCTTCAGCATAGAACAATTATTTCGGTGCATGTATTTGAATATTCTGACAGTATTTATTTTCTCCAGAATATATGCGTGAAATTGAGCTAAATCGCCAAATTTTCCATCTTTCGTAGGGCATTTTTAAAAAACCTGCAAGGTTCTAAAAGTATTAAATTCATGAAAATAAATGCTTTTAAAACTTGTCAGGGGTGTTAAACTTTGTTTCTTGTCCATTGTTTTATTTCTAAATTAGCTACAACTAATCTTAAGCTGTAGTTGAAAATGGCCAATTTCTCCGAAAACTAGGTCAAATTACCCGAAAATTTTGCCCGAAAGGGTACCTTAAATTTAAAACTTGTCATTCATAACCATACACATTTATTCTTAAGAATAAAGGTCTAATAACTTGCCAGATATTTTAATATTCACAATTCAATGATTGTTTTTAATCAACAAAGGCCATAAATATAAATAACACGATTTAAAGCGGCTTGTATCCTTCGCCCGTTTTTCAAAATGGCGGACAAATTCTGTTAAAATGTGATCTAAATACTTTCTATTAACTGAGTACGTATGCGTCGTTATATTGCATTAACTTTGATATCAAAATGTTAAAAAACTTTTTCCAAACTCAACAAATCATTTAGACAAAAAATGACAATTCAAATTAACAATGGAACTCCACAGCTTTACTGCATTTAAGTCATCTGCCATTTTGCCAATTGAGGATCACTTAACTATGGTGTCTGATTTGTGCTACTTCGTTATTTTGTTTGGTTGTGATTGTTACAAGTAGCAAAACCTTGAAGAGAGATAGAATGAGAAACATATAAAACAATCTATTTTGTCACACACCTTTTTTACCTTTTTCAGTATTTTGTGAATACTATTAGGCCCTTCAACCGCAACAACACAAAAAAGATAAAATGATGAGAGGGGACACATTTTTTCCATGTGTCATAGGGTGAGAGAAATGTGCAGCCTGACTGGAACTCGAACCAGGGACCCTAAATAGTGAACACTTCTGAACTGTGACATACTCCCCTGCTATATTGAAATTCTTCCTCGAGTTTCACAGAGTTACAGAGAAATGTAAATTAAATTCTGAGCTAATTATTATTCAGTCACTGTCCCCCATTGGGCGCAAAGTGTAAATGGGTGAGAAAAAAATGTGCAGCCCGAGCAGAAATCGAACCTGGGACCCTCAGAATACCATATCGCTGCCCTACCGACTTTCGCTGCCCTACCGACTTAGCTATCTGGCCGCTTACACATCATCTCCCCAAAATAGTGAAATAATTTCTGACCCCTGATATATTTAAATTCGTCCTTGAATTTCACAGAGTTACAGAAAAATACATATAAACTCTGAGCTATATTCAGTCACGGTCCCCCGTTTGGTGCCAAGTGTCACAGGGTCACTGAGAAAAAACTGCAGCCTGAATGAAACTCAAACCCGGGACCCTCAGAATACGGTACCATGGTTCTATCGACTTAGCTATCCGGCCGCTTACACATCATCTCTGTTAAATAGTGAACAGTTCTGAACCATGACATACTCCCCTGCTATATTGAATTCATCCTCTAATCTCACAGAGTTACAGAGAATTGAGCCACGTCACGACAAAACCAACATAATGGTTTTTGCAACCAGCATGGATCCAGACCAGCCTGCGCATCCGCGCGCAGTCTGATCAGGATCCATGCTGTTCGCTTGCAAACCCTATAACAAGTAAAGAAACTGACAGCAAACAGCATGGATCCTGGTCAGACTGCGCCGATGGGCAGGCTGGTCTGGATTCATGCTGGTCGGAAACCCATTATGTTGGTTTTGTCGTGACGTGGCTCAAATGTAAATTTAACTCTGAGCAATATTCAGTCATGGTCCCTTGTTCGGTGCCAAGTGTCACAGGGTGAGAAAAATGTGCAGCCTGACCAGAACTTGAACCCGGGACCCTCGGAATACTGTACTGCGGCTCTTAGTCGTTTTATCTATCCGGCCACTTTCAAATCATCTCTCCTAAATAGTGAACAGTTCTGAACCGTGACATACTCCCCTGCTATATGTACGTTCATCCTCTAATTTACTGAGTTACAGAGAAATGTTAATTAAACTCTGAGCAATATTCAGTCACGGTCCCCCGTTTGGCGCCAAGTGGTTATATTAAAGCTGTAGCGTAATAATCACACTGGTTGAAATATTTCTCATAATCACTAACACAATGATTATTATAATTACTAAGAGGGTCATCATAACTATGTGGAGCTGCATGGCGACAACCAATATCATTATTGCCATTCAATGCGGTCAGTACCAGTACTATCGTAATTGAAAGATATTTTCTTTGTAATAAAAAAACCTTAAAAACAAAACTATGATTATTAATTACGATTAGTCGTCTTGTGGTCATAAAAAAAAGAATCCATAAAATGCCGTATTATTGAAAAAGAAATTATATTGCGGAAAACCTTTTGGAAAAAAATGTATTACCAGTATGTCTGATTAAGTATATGACCGTACGTGTGATCATCACGTTATTACCACACACCACTAGAGCGAAATTCATCACCAACACAATAAATAGCTTTTGTTACTAAGAGGGTTATCGTTATTTAGTAGCATTGAAACAACAATACCCTTTTTATATAGCTTACATGTTTACCCCTTCATTTCGGACTATTTAGCCAGCATCAACCTGCACCAATTTATCTTTACCTTAAAAGATTAGAAGATGTGTTATCAAATTCTTAAGGTACACTGATCAATGAATAATAAGAGCTAGTTTTAACATATACTGAATTTAACTTACTTTTATATCATATTATATTATGTAATTAGCGCGAATCCGTAATTGTGCCTTTTTTACATTTCACGTGAAAAACTTGTACATGTAATTGAGAAAATTTCATATTCATTATATGAAATACGAAAGCAATATTTTTTATTTTTTCATAAATTACTGAAATAGTGTGTTGATGTCTTAATTGTTGAAAACTTCTATAATGACACATATGTAATGCATATATTTCTGAAATAATTGACAATTTTTTCGCTAACATATCCCTGACATATTTCTGAGTTACATTGCTATTCTATTCTTTATTCCACTCAGATTCATGCAAACATGAGATAAATAATACATTTGCAATAAACATAATAAACGAGGCTAAAAACCATATATAAATATCACACAATATTATTAACTATAGCGGGAAAGTTCATAATCAACAAATATAACTTCGAAGTTATACAGATCAACACTTTTTTCAGGTTCATGAGTCAATTGACAGCATATACACATGTACATTCTTTGGTGTATCAAAACGGAACGTGGTTTTTATATAAGTTTAATATTATGGAAATGTAAATGTCATGCCAATTAAAAAAGAATTCACACCTTCATGGACCTCTGCTTTCCGTATACTTAACCCTTTTTCACACCATTACTATAACTAGATCTTTGCCATTTCGAGTCTTCCTTTTATTTATTTATTTATTTATTTATTTATTTATTTATTTATTTATTTATTCATTTATTCTTTTCATTTAATTTCGGATTTTACTATTATCTTGAATTGCATGCAAACACACAAAGCGCAACAAATAAGACTTAATTTATATATTTCAGCTAAAAAGGGGGACTAATTTTAAAAAAAAAACGGAGGGAAATCCATGAAACAGACTTTTTTTAACTATTTTAAAACAGAGAAACCTAAACTAAAAATATTTTTCAATTGTATCAGGCATTATTAATATTAATGTCTGTATCGAAAGATTGCACGCTGATATTTAGGAAAGAACAATTTCTGTCTTAAGTTTACACTTTAAGATGCCCCTATGCGGTGGAAAATCATAGCTTTTTAATAAAATTTACACCATTAGACGCGGAAATCATTTAGGAAAAAAATGATATATAATTCAATAATATTAAGTGTAAATATAATACCGTCCGTGTGATTATCACGGCACTACCCCAAACCGTGTGATAATTACGACCCTGCGTAATAATCACACGCGTGGTAATATTACCACGCGTGTGATAATTACGCGACACCGGGTCTGTCTGACTAGAACAGACCTGTGCACGTGCAAAAGATAGACCTCATAACGGACTTTCTTTTGTTTAAACTCTATCCGAAAAATATAGACCCGTCACAAACAATAGAGGAGGTGTGTAAGAATAGGCGAACATCACATGATTTTAATCGGAGGTTGAATGTTAATACAACTCTTTTGTTAATAAAAACACATTTGCTCTTGTAAAAGAAGGCGATTTCTGTGACTGCAACAAATGTAATCCGCATAGATATCCTCATGCTGATGAAATTGACCAAATTCTACTTTTCATAGGCTGAAAATGCTGTATTGTGCCCTTAGACGAAAATAATAATAAGTCCAAGTTTCTTAGGACTAATAATATTAATTTATTTCGACTCTTTGATTACATAAGCAAAAGTGTTGTGCATGCGTACACAATGACATAGCAGTAGCATATATATACGAAATCCGTAGAATAGTGACTGTTTATTGTATATTTTACACTTATTTCAAATAAAATAATTACATTTTTAAATTGAAACTGGAGTTGATTTCTATATTCAAACTTACACTTATTTCATGTGAGACAAATCAGTTAATACGTAACGTCTCTGTAAGGATAAAGTCATACTCAGGTTAGTAACTATGTTACAATATGCCTCTTTTTAGCATTAGCGAACAATTGAAATCTAATTACAATTTTCAGAAACACAATATATGTATCATGTACAACGTCGAGAATAAAATATAATTATATGAGTGCATGGCAAATTAATATCTCATTAACTAGAACAAAATCTACTTTGACGAAGATCCTATCTGGCAGACAATTGACCTATTTTTGCGAGTGCTCTTAATTTTTTTTACGACGTTTGGCTTTACAAAAAAATCAAAAACAACTGGCTAAAATGGCATCCAACAAACAACTTCTTTCATAAGCGCTTCCAAATGTTAAAAAGCATAGTTTCATATAACTCATATTTGTTTTTCTAGCCTACCGCCAAATAGCGCTTATAAATCAATCAATCAATCAATCCTTCAATCAATCATGTTCCACTCCATGTCGAAATTTGCTATAATGATATGTTTTATATCAGCTTTAATTTAAACTTCATCATTAAAAAGCAAATTTAAACTTTAACCAAGGAAGTTCATCACTGCATCGGTCTTTTGTCCAGTTTCCTTGACTTTTGCTTCTACTTTGATCTCTGTCCCGCTGAACATAAGAGAGACTTCAACAGAACAATCTAGTCCTCCGACAACAGTATCTACTGTCATTGAACCGATCTTAAAGCAGTCGACATCAGTGTATTCCGGATTTTTCATTGTAGATGCGTAAATTGTAAAACTTAGCAGACGCTGGTGTCTAAAAGCAGGCGTGTACGACTTTTTAACCTGAACGTGTCCAAATTTAACTTTCTGACCCATTTCGACATGTTTACTAAAAACATTTCTGCACCGTATACCAGAGTCAGTGACCATACGTTTAGAATTAGGATGCTTTCCCGGTAAAAAAGAAACTGTAGTATCGACACCATATGTGTATTTAAGTATGCGTTCGGTCACCGCTTCTGGAAGATGCCCAAAGATCAACGCTCCTTTGAGAATAGCAGACGATGCTTCATTTGGTATTATAATTTCTAAATGAGGAAACGCTTTCTTGACAGCTTCCTGCAACATTGGCGATTCTGAATATCCTCCTACCATCAGTATTGCTTTCAAATCATACAGATTATTATCCTGTATGACTGTTTTCATATGCTTAATTGTCTTGCTATTTGACTTTTCAAACAGATTTCTAAATACAGCAGCTGTGAATTTCATCTTGTCGTAAACAAATACAACTTGATCAGCATATTCTGCAGAATCACGGATGAATTCTTCCAAGTCATGTCGGTTCTTTCGTTCTGACATCTTACTGAGGGACACTGGAAATTTCATTAATATTCTTCCTTCCTTGTCGGGATGAATTGTTCTTTTCTTAACTTCAAACTCTCTCATCATCTCCAGCCAATCTTCAGTTTGCTCTTGCTTGAATTTGCCATATACCTCTTTTCCAACAAGGTCATAAATCAGATCCTCAAATGCGTGGTCTACAAGTGTTCCTCCCCAACCACCCCCGCTAGCTGCTGCCACTTCCTTAACGGCATTTGAATCAATGACCTCATGAACGGTTACATCGATCGTGCCACCTTAAAAATTGAGAAGAAAATATAGAAGAAAATCAAAACGCTGTCGCTGCGTAAGATGAATTATAGTATATAAAAATAAACTTATACAGGAAAGTACATACAGATAGTCAGTATGATTTAGATTGCAAAAATCAGAAAATACCATAGAGCTGTGCAGCCCTTTGATTTACTTTGTATATACTTTGAATGCATCGTTATATACATTTCTGTTTGTAATTGTACTGTATATGATTGTAAAACTTTATATATATATTGTATATTGTGAAATAATTAAATTTTATCGGTAACCTTTTTATGCAATATGTTTTCACTTTTTAGACATGCAAAATAATTAATTCATGACACATTTCATAAAAAATGTACCATAAACTAAACTTTTGATGAATCTTTAAACTGAGTATTATATTTTTGTGATATACGCTGCATACTGTAAATAAACAAGGATCATCAAATTTTGAACTTACCACCGGCATCAAGTATCATATATTTAGTTCCAATAGGAAAAGATGAAATGGAAGCGGTCATGGGTCCAACTGTCTTTTCAATCGGTAAGTTTCTACAGTAGATAGATGCAGCCTCCGGTTCAAGTGCAATACTTAATTTATCCTTTGTAATACCAGCCTATTAAGAGAAAAATAATTATCTTATTCTTTTAGAAACATTTTTATAATTCTTTCAGTCATGTCACCATAAAAGCCACTGACCTCCAGATGGTAAAATGAAAAAAAATGAAATAAAATTTCAAGTAAATGGTAATAACTGATCTTGTTAGGTTTATTGTATAAATCCATCATTACTGACACTTTGATTCGAGAAAGAAAGTTGACAAAAGCGTTAATATATCGGGTTTTCTTTTCCATAATCTACTACGTTACTAACGCAGTAGCCAATATAAATAGGAGAAGATATTTCATTCCGAAAAAATCCCGGTATCTGGTATGCCTGGGATCGTTTATCAATTGTCGTCATTAAGTAGGCCCCTATCTCATTTCAAGCTAAGGTTAAATCGATAAATTGGTCATCATATAAATGAAATAATTAATCAATTATAATTTTTAGTGCCATGAATAACTACAAATATAAAAACAAAAGCGGTTATTTGTATCCCTCTATATGTTTAATAAAATCCTGGATTCCGTGCGTCCCGGAGCACAGGTCGCGATATTGTCCTGTACGATCACGTGATACTAGAAAAAAAAACCCGGATGAAAGAATTCCGTGGTATAATAAAAGAAGGTATTTCCCGTTGGGGAAAAGCGAACTGTTTTCAGAGCAATAATGTTAAAATATGAACATTTTGAAGTGTCATTTCGATTTCTTTCAACTATGTAATGTTTTTGAGGGAGGATTTTGAAATATTAGCAAGAAGGCAGTTTCTCTGCTATCTTCTGGAGGTCAGCTGCTTTAAAGGTTTTTAACCAGGTTTTCAATTTTGAAAATCCTGGTTATTAGATTGGGGTATGGCGGGCGGATGGGCGGATGGGCGGCTGGGCGGATGGGCGGATGGGCGGATGGGCGGGCGTCAAACGAAATTGTGTCCGCTCTGTAACTCTTCAACCCTTTGAAGAATTTTGATGAAACTTCAGACAAATGTTTACCACATCAAGATGACGTGCAGAACGCATGTTCCGCATGGCTGGCTCCAAGGTCAAGGTCACAGTGACATTAACATTGAAAATCCTGTCCGCTCTGTAACTCTTCAACCCTTTGAAGAATTTTGATGAAACTTCAGACAAATGTTTACCACATCAAGATGACGTGCAGAACGCATGTTCCGCATGGCTGGCTCCAAGGTCAAGGTCACAGTGACATTAACATTGAAAATCCTGTCCGCTCTGTAACTCTTCAACCCTTTGAAGAATTTTGATGAAACTTCAGACAAATGTTTACCACATCAAGATGACGTGCAGAACGCATGTTCCGCATGGCTGGCTCCAAGGTCAAGGTCACAGTGACATTAACATTGAAAATCCTGTCCGCTCTGTAACTCTTCAACCCTTTGAAGAATTTTGATGAAACTTCAGACAAATGTTTACCACATCAAGATGACGTGCAGAACGCATGTTCCGCATGGCTGGCTCCAAGGTCAAGGTCACAGTGACATTTACATTGAAAATCCTGTCCGCTCTGTAACTCTTCAACCCTTTGAAGAATTTTGATGAAACTTCAGACAAATGTTTACCACATCAAGATGACGTGCAGAACGCATGTTCCGCATGGCTGGCTCCAAGGTCAAGGTCACAGTGACATTAACATTGAAAATCCTGTTTACATGATTTTAACTTGATTTGGCAGTCAAAGGTCATACCATCTTTGGAGGTAATTTAAAAAAAGATATGATATATTATTTCATGTCTACTTTGTAACTTGTTTTTCATTATACAGAATTATCAATATAATTATAGTGAACAAATTCTTCTGTGCTGAACTCGTCCTACATTTCTCAACGGATTTTGTTCAAACTTTCACAGAAGCTTTGTCATCAAGCACCCTGGCACATATTGTCGGGGTTTTGTGATTGGATAGTTTTTGACCTAATTATGGCCCTTTGTTTTTTTCCTTATACATAATATTATAGTGAACACTTCTTCAGTGGCAATTCCTCCTACATTATTCATGTTTTACATTGCACATAGTTACATTGTTTGTTGCTTGTATTTGTATTTCAAATACAACATATTTATCTACAATGGTGATAATTGAAAACCTGGTTTCATGGCATTGCCATGTTTCTTGTTTATTTTTACGCTTATCTTGACACATTGTTGATTGTATCTTGGCGGTCGATCCACCTAACGTACTGTCCTGGATAACTTACAATAATAACCAATTTCTCCGTTAGTGACCAAATACCAATCTTTTCATAAACAAGTAAATAAGAATATCAATAAACATTTGCTTAAATATGAGACATATTACGATTGCAGTCACCTTTTCTGCAGCTTCCCTCATAAACTGTTTAGCTGAATCCGTCCATATAGCTGGAACTGTCAGTACCCAATGAACTTCGTCTTGTCTGATTATCCCAGACACACGCAGTTTTACAATTTTATACATATCATCAACAAGGAACTTTATACTCATTGCAAATATATCTAATGCTGTTAAACGTTTTCCCATTTCGTCTTCAAGTTCAGTATTACGATCAAGCTTCTGAAAGGAAATATAATATGAACGTTTTCAAGTATTAGTTTGTTAAATGTCTAAGATCCTTTTATTCAAACTACAGCGTATGAATTGTATTACATTATAATATTTTTATTATTTCCAGTACCTAAAGAAATACGAAAACGGACGTTCTTAACATATTACCTCAGATAGTTGTTTGTTAAGCAACATCATGATAGCTCTATAGTTGTTTGTTAAACAACATAATACCTGAGATAGCTACTTGTGAAGCATCATGACAATACCTCATATAATAGTTTGTGAAGCATTATAATACCTCTTGAAGCAACATATAGCCTTAGATAGTAGTTTGGTTTATAAAAGCATCATTATAATACCTCAGACAGTAGTTTGTGAAACATTATAATACCCCAGATAGTTGTTTGTGAAACATAATAATAACTCTGACAATTGTTTGTATAACATCATGATATCTCAGATAGTTATTTGTGAAGCGTCATCATAATACCTCATACAATAGTTTGTGAAGCATTGAAGCAAAATTACGCCCGAGATAGTAGTTTGTGAAGCATCATGATAATACCTAAGATAGTCGTTTGTAAAGCACAAAAATACCCCAGATAGTAGTTTGTGAAGCATTTTAACACATCTGATAGTTGTTTGTGAAGCATTATAATACCTTAAACAGTAGTTTGTGAAATACCATAATACCTCAGATAATTGTTTTTGAAGCATAATAATACCTCAGATAGTTGTTTGTGAAGCGTTATAATACCCCAGATATTAGTTTGTGGAGCATTATAATACACCTGATAGTTGTTTGTGAAGCATCATAATACCTTAGACAGCAGTTTGTGAAATATTATAATACTTAAGATAATTGTTTGTGAAGCGTCATAATACCTCAGATAATTGTTTATGAAGCATCATAACACCTTAGATAGTAACTTGAGAATCATCATAATACCTCAGATAGTTGTTTGTGAAGCATCATTTTGAACTTTTTGAAGTAATAGTAATCGTGATGTTCTCCCAAATCTGCAAGCTCTCTGTATCTATTCTCTGCATCATACCCAAAGCCTTCCAACGTTTTACCATCTGGCCTAATCAGTACAACAGTTGGAGCTTTCTCGGTGGAAAGTGTACCTGAACCGGAGTGCCAATGTTTGACGAAGGCTTTTGTTGGATCATTTTTAAAGTCATGAAAGAAAGAATATGCCCATCCAGAATTTGTTGTTCCAAAATCTATAGCTCCAACAATTAAATTTTCGTTAAAAGATGTCGCCTAAAATAGAAAATGGCTTAGCTATATTGATATTTATATGCATAAAAAGGAATAATTCCAGATTTATTCCAAAAAGTAGAAAGTCAATCCATAGTCTTATAAATACGCAACACAGTCAGGATTTTCCAATATCTAGCTATGGTGTTTATTTTATTATTTCTTCATAAATATGTCGATGTGATATAAATGTATAATATTTAAACTATTTTAAATGTAACTCAGATGAGTTGTCCAACAATATATAATACTAATGTTTAATATAAGTAAATTTGAAAACAAGACTATGTGTTTTGGTTTTATTCAATTAACATATGCGCGTTTCATATGCAGAGTAGGAGTAGTTTATTAAGGAGTTTATAGGTTTAAGTTCTATATATCAAATAACACAACAGTGTCCTTTAAAGAAGGGCATGCTACTTATTGTGTGTCAGTCTTGAATAACAAACTGATGTTGTAGTTTTATTGGCTTTGTCTATCAAATAATAATAACTTCTTTTACATACGTTTAATATTTACTCAGGTAGTATGCACTTGGCAGAACTATGACTCATTAAAAATTAAATATTACGTCACAATTTCTAGGCTTAAAAGTAGTTTAAAAATATATTTTGATCAATGACTATATACATTGTTTTCAATATGTTATCAATATGTTTAAACTTATATGTTTCCTCCAAAATTGTAATAATACAAGGATTACACAAGCCAAGGTTCATGTCATTTTAACACTTACATATTTGGAACAAATAATCCTTAAAAATGACCTATTCTGCATGGCTTTAAGTTTTAGAAACGAACGCTTAAATGTTTAAACTCCTATGAAATATGTAAGCAATGAAAACTTACCATGGTTTTACATTCCACAAGTCAGATAAATTTATAGAATTTCTACACTTTTTGAGTAGCTTAATATCGCATTCAATAATGTATCACAAATTTTGCATTTAATATCCGAATATATTAATATAGAAACTCAATTTGTTCCAGTTTAGTTTCGTAACGATTTTCTGAAAATGATCTTGAAAAAGAGGCATACACCGTACATTAAATGAATAACGAAATAGATATTCTAATTACTAATCTTTCATATTGTATTACACATTTTAGTTTGGCCTTCATGTTAAAACATTAAAGAACAATAAAGCCTTTCTTTTGCAACGCATGATAAACTGTACATGTTAATATGATCAATGTCAATCCAAAGTCGTATGAAAAGACTTACAATACATGACACGGCTCACTTTAAAAAAATACCCCATACTATTTAACTTCCTTATTTGTTAAGCTATAAAAAGATTTAAGCAGTTTATCAAAACATGTTTCTTCCATGCCCAATGTCATTTTCATCTTAAAGGTACATGATACCTCATAAATGAATATCTATTTCATTCTTAAGAAAGGGCAAACAGGAGTTTAAAAATATTTAAATAATGGTTTTAGAGCATTTTAAATGCTTATCACACGAAGAAAGCAGCTATGAATGTGAAATTGTTTGTTATAAATATAGTAAAATGTAAACAAGGTAGTATTTTGACGTCCATACAAAATACTAAATCTATTTTATATATACTTTTTTATATCTATTTACAAAAGATTCAAAAGACGTATCAGAAAATTGGCCAATGGGTAACTTCTTTGAAAACATAACAAAACTGCAAAATTATAAAGTTTTTGAAAAATGAAAATAAAAGTTTTTTTTGGGCATAATATGCCTTTAAAGGGAGACACAGGCAAAATTTTCATTTCTTCGTTTTTAATTTTTCTATATTCAATATTCAATATTCTATAAAAGTCCTCGAAATAAATACACTTAGCAGTCACAGGAACAAAACTTTTCTCCTTATAAAGATGGTGGTTTCCCACGTGGGACAGGTTAAAGCATTTATATTTCACAATGGTTGTTATAAAGAACTATGAAAACGTGAAAGTACCTGACAAATGAATGACTTATACTTTTTTCAATGTAAAAAATATCCACAATATCTGTTTTTTCCAGAGTTTTTTTACTAGTTACATGACTTGTTTTAAAATTACTCGGTGACTCTGTCTGCTACTTAATTTTGTTAAATACAATTATAAAGATATAATTACGCTTCAAGCCCAAAATATATAGTACTTATAGAGAAATTCCTGCTAGGACATTTAAAAATGTCAATGTAGCATGATTTGGGTAGATATGTTCAAATTAATAATTTTGTCATTAATTTGCCTAAGTATCTCTTTTAAGCTGAAAATTGTTTCTGTTTAATAATTAGTAAAGACCTGGAATGCCAGATGACATACTTCAAGAAATATTTTCTGTCCATTTGAACAAAGGTCAAAATCAAAGTGATCCTGACATTGTCATAATATTAATTCAAAAATTTATTAAGGCATTTGTATGGTGCCTGGTTAACGCCATGTCGTATTTTCGCTTCTTCGCCCCGAAATGAAGGGACGAAAAAAGCTAGACTTTTTTCGTCCTTTCGTGTTTTTGCTTTTCGGATTTTCAGCGCAACAGAGCGAAAATACGACAGAAGGAGGGAAAAATACGACACATAAAATCAGCCAGCATAAATTTGCCTATATTTAGCAGCTAGATACTAAAGTTGCATGTGACTTATATTTTATAGTTCCTTAGAACATTTGTATTCAGATGATATTTGTGGAGAAATAAGCAGTCATTTTAAAAAAAAATACTTCAAAGTTGTTTAGTTTATACAGACTTAATTTAAATGATGTGCAGGAAGCTATAAGCTTATGGAAAAGCTCTTGAATCCGTTCCTGGAACAAATCAGTACTTAGCAATGACTGTCAAGTTTCTTGCTAAAGGAAACAACAGCTTGACCTTGTCGGGCAAAAATGTGACAAAGGTATAAACTACTTGTTCATCCCGCCACTCATGTACTTGTTTAAAATTCAATAGAAATCATGATTGAATTATATGTGGATTGATATGTATATGATGGAATTGGATGATATCATACGGTCATATTTTATGTTCTCAGGTTGTTGATTTAGATATTTGAAGTGGAATTGTCATGATGAACACACATATACTTTCGGGAGACTTTCCATCAAATTGACTGTAAGTCAAATTTATTTTTTTTATTCTGTGACTTCAAAATATTAAGAAATCATGATGATGCAATGAAATTGATTGAATTTTATTTGGCTGTCACGTTCTTTAGTTGATCTTATAAATATATTTGAACATTTACCTTCTAAAGGCCGCTTGGCCAAATAAGGAAATGAATTTGATGCTTTATTTAGCAATAAAATGTCTTGAAAACCGTTACTTTGGTTTTCACTCTTTCAATTTATCATTTTGCGGTATAATTGCTATTCACTGATAACATCGCTTGCTTTATATAATTTATTTATTTATCGGATACTCTATAACCTTCGGTTAAGAAAATATGTTATAATGACAATATATACAATGTTTTTCAGATATTGATGCTTAAGTTTTTTTCAGCTTAACTATTCGAAGAAAAGTGAGAATAATTATTATCACCCAAGCACTGATGTCGACATCATACTGTGGTTAAGTGTTTTGCATGAAAACCGGTATCTCAAAAACCACGGAAGAAAATTGGTCAAAACTTCACACACTTTTGACGCCCATAGCTCCAACATGGATTTGCCAGAATCATAGCCTTTACTAACTTTTTCAAGCGGAAAAGGTTTATTTTAATTACCTTACATATTTCACATTTTGGTTTGTCAAGAAAAATAAAAAAAATGAAAAGTTAATAGAAATGTTTGTGATTTTCAAAATATGTATCATTAAAGAATAGTTTGTTTTACTTGTTTCCCACACCAGTCATTTTTCACATTAACATCTTTTAATCTGTTACAAGCTTTGTACAATAAGATGTCAGGTAAGGAGGTTCATTGACACACTGTTTGTTCAAAAGAGCTTGGAAACATTTTTCTAATTAAAAATGGGTCTAATCAGGATTTGTTTAAATGCTTATATGTTTATAACAGTACCAAGCTCACATAGCAAATGGCATCCAAGATGCACTAGAGACACATTTAGTTGGTACCATACGATAGATTTCATAGAGCTTGTACGGTCGTAAGAAAGAAAAAAACAATCCGTGTTGCAAGTGTTTCGATGGATAGTGTATACAGTTTGACAAAATATGTGTAAGAGTAGAACAGGCGGGTCAATGCACGTCTGAATGCAATTTTTTTATAAGTAATCAAACTTTTTAGTAATCTAAAATTATTTTTTTTTAAAATAGAAACAAGACCAATTCATTACACTTGTCTCGAACTTGTTTTATTTCAATTATCAATTTAATAATAAGTGAGATCTATATTGATACACTCATGCCAAAGAACTTGTCACATCAATTCTAAGTGATTCTTATATATACTTCAATAAATGCCACTCATAGAAAATTGAAGCCGTATGATTATGATGGAACTGACGACCAGCAGCCAATTGTATAAACAATTTAACCGCGCGGTTACCACACGGTTACGGTAACCAGCCCGGTAACCTCGCGGTAAGCGATTGTATAAAAAACATCAAAAGCAGTTACCGCGCTATAACCGCGGTTAAATTTAACCCAGGTAAAGTAGCTCGGTAACTGCACGGTAACCAAAACGAACATGGCGGACATTTTACGCGTTTCAAGAATACTTAGCGTAGAGTTAGAGTACATTGTGTTAGAGTTAAAATATTGGTCTTATGTCACTCTATCGTTTTTCTTAGCTCATACTATGGTTGGTTCATCAAGGGCAATTTTGTGTGAACTAGATAGTTATTAGCGACGTGATTTAAATACAATTGTAAAGGCATGACAAAATGAATTTGATTCTGTGTATCAGGCTGAAGTTTTCATTTAACAATGACAGGAAAGACAATTGGAATATATTGAATATAATGGATCAATTCCGCAGTTAGCTCAGTTTATCTGAAAATTTACTCGGAAAGCATATCCTATTGCTATACCTGAATTTGTGGAGTTTCTTGATCTTGATTATTCTACAGGTGCTTTACCTGACACTGAAATAAGATTATGATTACGGGGAGTGGATTTTTCAGTCTATTGGTGAAGCAGAACAGATTACCGTTTGTTTAGATACACATAAAGTAACTGAAAGAAGTAAAGGTCGGCACGCTGTAAAAAATGTAACAAATGAGACCGACAGCATTGAACAAGGCTTGATGAGCTGTCCAAGCAGATGAAAAAATTGATGGAACAAAAAAAATGTGAAAACCGTGATCAAGCTCCACATTACTAATAAAGTATGGGTGGTTATCAGAAGATCTGTCTTAATTCCCAAAGTAATGGAAGACACAATTTGTTAAATAGAAAATGCTGACCTAAAAAGAAATCAAATTAATTTTAAAGAAAACCCGACGTCCAGGGAAACGAAATAATGTCGAGCTTAGAGGCCGGAGTCCGGTCATGAATATAAGGTCCCACACAAAGATATCTATTAAAACCGTTCAGTATTGTGTATTAACTACCCTTTAGAAGTTACAGTAAAAGAAATCTTAGTACTTCCCATTAACGCTGTGCAAAAGATGTGAATTCATTTTAGATTGTAAATATCAGCGTTGATATTTTCATGAATATTTTACTTTTTTAAATTATCACAGAACCAAGTGGAAATCATCTTTGTCTTTTTGTAGTGGATATCTATAGGTTCTTTCAGTTCTGTTTTTAAGAACCTGCTTTCAGCAAGTTGCAGTTAAATGAAGGCATTCGAGTTTAAAAAGTGCAATATTCTATTCATATCTGAAAAAAAAAAACATTAACCCATTACACCATGAGCATTTTATAAAAAATGGCTGGCTGCTTTCATTGAAAGATTCCTGTTACAAGTTCTATTGCTGTAAAAGATGCTTTAATATTCATCAAACTTGGCACAAATGCTGACTGGACCATAGCCTTTGTAACGGTATGCTTATTCTTAAATTTCCTGTTACCATGGAAACGAGGGAACATCTCAAAATTGCCAAAGAACACTATTTTGCATAGATTTTTTTCCATCAAAACTGATTTCAAAGTGCTGCAACTTGTCTTTGGATTGAGATACAGTCAAAGGTTTTTCAGCATTGGTTACACGTTACCTTCTGAGGCCAATGTTATCCTCTTTCAAGTCCAAAATCTTCTTGGCGATAATGAGGGGTGGGTCTGCTGCCCCCTACAAACCCATAAGCAGACGGACACATCTCCCTCTGGAACCCCCTGATATATCTTACTATTAGTATTGAAAGGGGACAGCACCAACAAAGTGATCACTATTTTAACAACATTTCTAAAACGAAAACAAGTGTTTGGGGTCTAAGTAGAGCATTTTTAACCATTTCAGGTCTCAAAGGGGGTAAAAAGGCGTGAACGGACGTCTAAATGAATTAATGGGTTTATCAAAATAAAATTCAGTCCACTGTTTGAAACAGTTCTTTTTTTTACAAAATATATTCTTAGCCTATGGGCATTAAAATATGTTTAACATACAGGATATTATATAAGGAAGTTTCCTAGTTTTCCGCTCCGATTTGAATAATATGCATTAATTTCTTCTTATTCATAAACATATATATGCATAAATTCAGAGCAATAGATACAAGATACCAGCACTACTTTAGTATGAGTAATATTTAAAGTCTTTTTTTCTAATTTTTAGAAATGGTATTCCAGCAGAATGGTTTTGGTATGCTATATCTATATGTGACCAAACGACGTACAATAACCAGTCTATATATTGCATTCTATCTTTCAAAAGCAAATCAGGGCAATAACTCCAAAATTAGACAAGACAGACTTCTTGTGCACTGCACATCTTCACCATTGAGATCTATCTACCCACAAAGTTTCATGTTGATACCTCTTGTTGTTTCAAAGTTATGTTCCGGACAAGAAAAAACGGACAGACAGACAAAGTGGCGAATATATGCTCACCCTTCGGGGAGGAGAAAAATGAATGATTTTGTCCATCTTGGAAGAAGGGCTAAATTTACTATATTTACTGGATTAGGCTAATACTGAATAAGGAGAATTGATACTTAAGATCCTGCATTAGATTTAAATCATACAATGTCAAAGAATGTCATACATATTAATTAGTTGTCAATTATCATGTAAATGTAATATTTATATATAAAATATTGATAAAAAAATCATACAATGGTTCAAACAGTGACGATTTACAACATGATGAACTTATATTCATTTAGCAACTGAAAATGATCTGTTGACCAATGAATATTTAAACAAGCAAATTCGTTGAATTTATATCCCCCGCCGAGGACTGGTTATTATTAACACAACAACTGAAGACATAAGGCTTTATTTATATATTAATCATGGCATAAACTGTAATATTCTTTGAACTTGAAGCCTTGTACCTTCAAACAAGAAGAATTTTTAAGTTTTCGCTATATACATATAAGGAAAATCTATGACCCCTTGAGTGGGACCAATTTTGACCCCAGGGCTAAAATTTGAACAATTTTGGTAGAGGACCTATATCCAGACGAAAATACCCAGGTGCACAACTACACATACTGATCAACATTCCTGTAAAATTTCATGACTCTAGGTCAAATACTTTTTGAGTTACATGCCACACAAGTTGAAAATGACAAAATTTTACTAAGTCAAGGGCAATAACTCTAAAAATACTAAAAATATCCAGACGAAAATACCCAGGTGCACAACTACACATACTGATCAACATTCCTGTAAAGTTTCATGACTCTCGGTCAAATACTTTTTGAGTTACATGCGACACAAGTTGAAAATGACAAAATTTTACTAAGTCAAGGGCAATAACTCTAAAACTACTAAAAATATCAAGATGAAAATAGCCAGGTGCACAACTACACATACTGATAAACATTCCTGTAAAGTTTCATGACTCTAGGTCAAATTCTTTTTGAGTTACATGCAACACAAGTTGAAAATTACAAAATTTTACTAAGTCAAGGGCAATAACTCTAAAAATACTAAAAATATCCAGATGAAAATAGCCAGGTGCACAACTACACATACTGATAAACATTCCTGTAAAGTTTCATGACTCTAGGTCAAATTCTTTTTGAGTTACATGCAACACAAGTTGAAAATTACAAAATTTTACTAAGTCAAGGGCAATAACTCTAAAAATACTAAAAATATCCAAACAAAAATACCCAGGTGCACAACTTCACATGCTGATCAACATTCCCATAAAGTTTCGTTGAATTCCAGCCATCAGTTGCAGAGAACTACTCCGGAAACGAAATTCTAAGTCAAGGGCAATAACTCTAAAAATACTAAAAATATCCAGACGAAAATACCCAGGTGCACAACTTCACATGCTGATCAACATTCCCATAAAGTTTCGTTGAATTCCAGCCATTAGTTGCAGAGAACTACTCCGGAAACGAAATTCGGACGGACGGATAGACGGACGGACGGACGGAAGGACGGACGGACAACGCCAAAACTATACCCCCCTCCCGATTCCATCGGCTGGGGATAAAAATGATCATGTTAACATGATGGATTGATGTAAAGCACAGACAATTGTGTATATGTCATATTAAAATTATGCGCATCGGAAGGACTGAAATTCGGTTTTATTAAAATTTAAAAATCAAAAACAAAAAACAGAGTCCCTATAAAAAGCACAAAACGGCAAAATAAAAAAGTTGCAGGCTTGGTTTAATTTAAACTTACTATGTTATGAGTATAATTTGATTAGCTTTAATTTTATTGAAAGGGTAAAAGAGAGCAACATCGACGCACCCTAATAATGTTTAAAGTTGCATGCCTCCAGATGAGCCAAAATATTTCAAGAAAATCAATAATTACAAATTTGCACTAAACTTTTAACAAAGATAAAACATTTAAGATTCAATTATATTTTACAAGTTCTGTGCGGTTTAAGACGGATTTTGCATATTTCTACTGCGTTACTATCGCAGTGAGGGCTGCTTTTGCACATCTTGACCACAGATTGTAAGTTCTGATTGCAATATGTAAATTACTTTTTTTGTTCTCCTCACAATATCCAACTTTTAGATACATTTCCAAAATTTTCATGATAATTAACATGAATCTGGAGGCTTGCTGCGTCAAAGTAGTGCTGGGACCAATGATCTTTCCCAATGAATCATAAAGAGTTATTGGCGTCCGCGCCGAAGCTCGACGCCCTTCATGGAATGTATTCAGATTTTGCGAAAGGGCAATTACAACATCGGCCTTTTCTTCAGTCATAAAAATAGCCAAGGGTTTTCCGATTGTTGATTTTTAAAACCGAAACGGTCACTAGGGTAATAAATAACGAACCGGAGAATTTGTAGGAAATGAAATTCAAAAACATATTCAGCAATAAATTGCACTTTTGATTGATTTATCGAAAAAAATATGATTAGTATAAACGTTTGCCATTTGTTACGAATTATTTCACAAAGTATTATCATTTTGAAAGTGTCTTATCCATAGGTTCTTTCCGGTAAATTTAAAGCTCATTTCTTAAGGTAGAACACCCCTAATGCGCACTATACGGAACTGTAAAATTGACAACATAGGACAGTTATATGCCTTAAATGTCACTTGTATGCAAAATTTAAACAAAATTTACCGTGTGGTTTATGAGTTACTGACATGTTTCTGAACTAAAACTTTGCTATTAGAAGGGCTTTTCTCAGAAATGAGAAAGCTCTAAATAATCTGTAATATCATAATTATGAAAAAATGTTTTCCTATTGCTCATTGTTTTGAAACAAAAAATGTCATTTAGGTAAGCAAAATGATTGTTTAAAAAAAAAAAAATGTTTTTTATATGTATAAAAATGTAACCCCACCCCACCCACTTTTAACACTTATATGACAATTTCCCTATGTAACAAGCCTTATTTAAAATATCCCTTAAATTTTCCACAATGAGGGGCTGTTTTCAAAGTTTGCCTAAATTTTCTTAAATGTATCATATTGGTTGGTCTTACAAAATATAAAATACTTTTACCGTGTATTTTTTATTTTATTAAACTTTGAAAATATCTTGTTATCATATTTGCTATCAAATTTTGCATTATTTAGTAAATAAATACCTACAATAATTATATTATTAAAATGAAACACTTTTTTCATCCAGTAAGGATCTGAGAGATTCAGAAAAAAAAGTGAAAAGAAAAAAAAAGAAAGAAAAAAAAGTTGCCTCTTCTGGGGTTTGAACCCACGCCCTTCAGTTTCAATACACTTTACAGTGATTCTAGCCTATTTGAATACTGTTCAAAGTGGAGATACTGCATTAGAGGTGTACTAACGTACCTTAATTGCACTTCTGACACTATTTTTTACCGTGAATATTTAAATCGACCCTTATTTCTCTTTTCTTTGCTGTTAGAAATTAAATATATTTTGTTTCAAGGATGGTTTGAGTGGATTGTTGATTTGACAAATACAGTGACATCTTAATGACAGAAACTTTCGTCGAGGTGTTATGCATGGGTTGTGGTACTTTTTTTACTTGGCCTGCAGCATTTTCAATTTTTCCGTTCTGGATTTTCTTTAGGGATTCCTATTTTCTCTATTTTATTGACAGGAATGTTAACACACTGGTTGGTCAGACGAGGATTTTGAAGCAATTCAACAAATTTTAAATAGTATTATCAATTACTCTTTATTTATCACCATTATTAAGTAGCTTTTACATCTTTGACTCGCATGAACATGATGCTAGTGAAATTCCTCATACCTGACTAAAATTCAGGTAACAGTCTTCTACTATATTTATAAATAATGTTTCACCATACCAACACGCCATGCAAATGAATTCATGACTTGAAAAGTAATATTTTTTTGTTAACGCGTTTAGCAAATTATCCTGAATTGGGTCCTTTTTGAAATTCTTCCCAAATTTTACATTCCATTTAAGTATTTATGAAGGACTTGAATATTTAACTACTGTATCGTAAATCCAAAGAATTAATAGAAACCATTTTTTTATTTGACATGGGAAAATATATGTAATATTACTATAATAGTCCCTTTTTGTAACTACTTTTATATACTGTTTGTATATTTGTTACATATAAAATAATAATAATAAAACAGACTTTGTTTATTTTGACTACTGTTTTGTATGTTCCAGAGAAAATACATTCAAAGCTGCGGTCTCATTTACTCCCGACAGAGCCCAGGACAACCCCGGTAAGTTACTGGGATGATCCGAGACGATCGGGGTTAAATAACTATTGCGGTCACACCCCGGCAGCACTACGGTAATTCCCAACTTACCACCCAGGATGCGCTCCGGACCATCCAGACAGAGCCCAGATGAAGCTACGGTTCATGCCGGTGCTTCCCCAGTCGTTCCCGGATGACGCCGGGAGAGCCCAGGTTGACCAAGGCAGAGCCACGGTCGATCTAGGCACAGCACAGAACGATTCCAACAGAGCCACGGTTAAACACTGGTGGATTGAAAACGCACGAAGATGATAACGTTGATGCATAATTTTCATTTAATATTATATCTGTTGTTCCAGAACAGTAATTCATGATGATTTTCTGAATAATCGTTATGCAAGACTAAACAGAAGGGAAATGGGGAAAGGTTTTAATACAAACAAGTGCAATCATCGCAAATTGTCGTGATTCTTTGCCGGGCTCTACCGGGATCAACCGTGCTCCATCGTCATCCTCCGGTGCTTTGCCGGCATCCTCCGGGGCTCTGTCGCCATTTACCGGGGCTTTGCTGGCATTCACTGGGCTTCTACCGTAGCTCTACTTACTAGCTATATCATAGCCCGGATAAATTCCAGCTTGTGCCGACAGAGCTAGGGTGCTTTCCCGGTATAACCCCGGTCGATCCCGGCAGAGCTAAGGATGAAACCGGCAAAGCTATACTTCCCTGATAACCCTGGACTATCCCGGTGATATTTAATATTTAATTCCATCCGGGGTCGAATGCCGGATGTCCCCGGATCATCCTTAACGTTGCCGACAGAGTTACGGATGTACTCCGGTTTGTTCCGGTAGTTCCCGGGTCACCCGGACGCCTACAGGGGCTCTGCCGTGGTCTGCTGGGATCTAAGTAAGACTGCAGCTTACTATTGCAATCTCTAGCAAACCTACCAAACAATGTCTTTTGTCCGCCTAAAATCTACGGTAAAATCCAATTAATCGTAAGAAGATTGGTCATCATGTCTACTTGATCATCATCACTTGCTGCATTTCTTGCTTAGACGCTCTTTGATTCTATGCATCAATTGCTTCAAGTAAACCGTTTTCTTATGTAGCCTTACATGAAATCATAAAGTGTTATTCCCAGAAACGAAGTGGGTTTTACGCAAGCGTAAAGAGAAAGAAATAAGTCAAATGTTACTTGAAGGAAGTTGTGATCAATGTGAAATGATTTGTCATAAAAGTAGCAAAATGTTAAAGTAGTATTTTGACTTCCGTTCAAATACATAATTACCAGAAATATACTAGGCCTCTAAATTCATCGGCAAATTATAGTGTAGTTATTCCTTTAATGACTAATAATGTTATTTTTGTTTTTGTTGGTGTTGGTTTTTGCCAAGCGAGTGCATTTCTCAGGCGTCCTTTTATTTTGCGGAAATCGTATGAAAAAAGTTCCATTTCCGGCCTGCCAGGCCTGGCAGGGTATCTCGAGTCACTTTTACATTTACCATAAGCACAGTGTTTATTTGTCCCTAAATTCAATTTTCAGCTTGTTTTTCTCTTATAGTTGAAACTAATAAAATTTCTTAAAATATATCTTGTAAACAAATGTATAGGCGGTTGTCTAAAGTCAGTTCAATCATGCGCAGTGGTGATTGGATTAAATCTATTTTTAGAATAGCGTGTAAGGGGAAGCGTTCTCACACATAGCTAAATTCATAGCTAAAACATGTCATTGATATTCAGTCGTTCTACTTCTTTATTTGCTGTGAAACAGCTTTAACGCTAGTGTGAATTCGGAAATACGTCAGTGTGGACAATAGCGAGGAAAAATAAAATGAGTAAAGAAATTGCAATTACGAAGATCCAGAATATACTATAACTATATACGGCCCCTGCGCTGATGCAGTTTTGTCCAATGTAAAACAGTACCCCTTTTTATAGATGGACAACGTGTTTAATGCTGAATTCAAAACGACATCATTTTCTGCGCTTTTTAGTCTGGTTCCATGTTATGACGTTTGAAAAAGCTACCCCATTATCAACCAGATGAGCAGTCATTATTTGTTGTCGGAGATAAGAAAATATTATTCATCGAATGGACAAAAATGTAAATAACCAGTGTTTTTGCAATAAATTGAAAAAAAGGAATAGTGACCAAAATGTAAAGCATATGCATGCAAATGTTTTTATTATTTTGCATAATTTTTAAATTTAATAGTCGCAAAATTAATGGATTCTTTCCGCAGTAAAGCATATGACTTTTTCAAACCGGTCAATATTTTTTTTACAATATACCCCAGGGGCGACTAATCTATATAGACCTAAAAACGTAATGTTTTAGTTATCTCCCAAGGCCGCATTCAATGATAATCGGGTTGCTTATATCTACTTTTACGCTGAGAAACATGACTCTGGTTATATTTCAAAAACATTTCAATATTTTGATTTTTTTTAGCAGAAACACAAGTTTAGGATACATAATAATAAGACTTATATTTCTTTATGTCGTTTTGTCTTCTTATTTCTGTAACGTATGTCATTTTGTCATTTTACATCTGTAATACTATATAAGAAGATTGCACGGATTTTTCGTGAGGCGGGAATCTTGTATACATGTATAGCACATGTTAAGAATGTTTTTCATTCGACGGGCGTACTGAAAGGGTAAAGTTGTTTCCTAGTTCGCTTAAATATGTCTGACGAAGAAGCAAACAGTGAACACGAAAATATACGAGGAGAAAGCGAGTTAGACAAAGCTTTTTAACAGGCAGAGAAGTATTTTTCTAGATGAGCTAGAGACAAGGTTCAGCAGTTTTTTAGCTAAGCGTACATCTCCTGATTTAGGCTTCAAATTCAAAAGTGAAGGGAACAAGGTACAATTTGACTTAAATTCAGAAAGAATTGAGGGACTTTCACGCATTCGAAATCTTTGCACGGTCAGTGTTCATGCTACAAAAAGTACTGTGGACAAAGAAATTAATTCTTTAAAACAGACAAATAAAATACTCAAAATCGCAGATAAACATGGATGGGACACAGTTCGTGAGTACACTGACAGTCCTCTTGCTGATGATTCTGAAGACGCAGCTAATTTACGAGAAGCTATCTCCCGCGCTATGCGGAGCAGACGAAATCAGCCCTATCAGCGATCCAGCAATGCCTCCGCCGCACCTCAACAAAAGACACAGGGTCTTTTTCGTAGGTTTCAGGGAGACAATGAAACAAATATGTTATCAAGGTTTGGACCAGGCCAGCCTCTATTCCCGCCAGGTCCTTGAGGCCTTTTAATCGCACTCCGGAACGCATTTTATTTGTGGACGCTAGCAGTGTAGCTAGTGCTGGGGTTATGCTGAGTTCAGAGAAAATAATCGCTCACTGTATGTTTACTGAAGAAGAGTGCCTTACTAGTTCCACTTATAGGGAACACCGGTCACTATATCACGCAATTGAGTCTTTTTCCAATTTTTTGCACGGAAAATTCGTGAAAGTTTACACAGACAATCAAAATATTGTCAGAATTGTAAATAAAGGGAGTACTAAACCTCTTTTACAAAATTTGGCAAGAAAATTTTTCGACAGGCTCATGAAATTTCAGATATTACTTGAGGTTTCTTGGATTCCTAGGGATATGAATTCTTAAGCTGATGCGTATAGCAAGGAAGTTGATTGGGATGATTGGGGTGTCAATCATACTATATTTTCTTATTTTAACAGCAAGTGGGGCCCTTTTGATATAGATCGTTTTGCTTATCAATCAAATACCAAGTTGCAATGTTTTAATTCTTTATATTGGTGTCGTGGTACTTCCGGCGTTGACGCCTTCGCTTTTAATTGGGAAGGGATGAATAACTGGTTGGTGCACCCAGTTCGTCTCGTAACAAAAGTTTTGAAACATTTGATTATATGTAAAGCACATGGTACCCTTGTAGTACCAAAATGGGAGTCTTCGGTGTTTTGGCCTTTTATCATTAAACCTCATAATGGACAGTTTAAATATTTTATCAAGGATTTTGTAGAATACCAGAAACCGACGAAATTGTTCACACCCGGTTCCGTTAAAGACAGTGTTTTCGCCGTTTCTCCTTTTGTTAGTAATGTTCTAGTCCTTAAAGAAGATGCAAGGCAGCTGTAGAGAGATGTTAATTTTATTCTGTTAAGAAGTTGCATGTAACTTGTGGAGATTACTGAATTTCTTTAGCGATGACTGTTTTCGCTATGCGTGTAATTTTTTGTTAAAGCGAAAACTGTGTTCGCCAGAGTATGATAAGCGAAGATTGTATTCGCTTTGTATTTGAATTATTGTCACGTTTAATCTTAATTATATAAATTTTGTAGAAGCGATAACTGTTTTCGCTTTATTAACTTGAACGGTTCAGAAATTTATCAGAAAGAGCGATTAATGTATTCGCTTTTTGTTTATGATCGACGTATATGTTTATACTAGTTACATGTATATAGCAAAGTGTTTAATAATTTGCATATATTATTCGATGTTGTTAAATTGGAATTATTTTGATATTAGCACATATCAATTAAACAGAACAAAGTTTTTTTTGCCTGTCTGGTATTAGCTGTAGACAAGTCTGCTTTAAATAAGTGATTTTTGTTTTTGTTTTATAGTTTGATACAAACAAGATTATAATTATTTGGTATTTTTCAGAATATTTACTCTTCATCATTGTGGAAGGACATACATGGTTTTGAAACTCATCCTACCTTAGGAACAGCAGCAAAAAGGTTTCGGAAATTACAAGAGCTTCAAAGTCCAAGAATACACGTACCAAATATGATTGTTATTTCGAAAAGTTTATTTCATGGTGTAAGCTACACAAGTTTGAATATCTACCCGCCAAGGACACCACAGTCAGCTTATTTCTTAGTGACATCTTAGGTAAAGGAGTAAGTCATTCCGTTATTGACAGTTATTTCTACAGTATTAAATGGAATCATGATTTAATGTTAGTTTCCAACAATCCGTGTGACAGCAAAATTGTGAAATTAATTTATGCAGGTTCTAGAAGTTTGTCTTGTCAACTTGTTGTTAAAAAGTCACCAGTGACGGTTGAAATTCTTAAAAAAGTTGTGGAGAAATATGGTGGAGATAGTAATAACTTGAAAAATCTTAGACTTTGTACTACATGTATGTGCATTCTTGGATTTTCAGGATTTTTTTTTAGATATGATGAATTGAGTCATCTTCAAATGAACCATTTATCTTTTCACAATACTCATGTCAGTGTTGAAGTTACAAATAGCAAAACAGATCAGAAAAAACTAGGTTCTGAAGTTATTATCGCAAAATTACAAACAAAGCTCTGTCCGGTATCTTGGCTTTTAAAGTATATTGCTGCTGCCGGGCTCAATTTTCATTCCGAAGAATTTTTATTTACTAAGGTTAGATTTTTTAGGAAAACCAATATTTACGTCATAGCAGATTCTAGCACTCCACTTTCGTACACTAGAGCTAGAGAAATTTTCAGAGATGCTTTAGATAGTATCGGGGAAGACAAGTCTAAGTTTGGGTTACACAGTCTACGAAGTGGAGGCGCTTCCGCTTTGGCTAACAGTTCATCCCCGGTAGAATCGAGAATGTTAAAAAAAATGGTAGATGGAAATCTGATTCCGCATTATGTTCATTACAATTTAGAAAACAGACTTGAAGTTTCAAAAAAAGGTTAGGATTGTAACACTTTTAATACTTCTTTGCGCTCGATCAGTAACGCACTGCATTCTGTAAACGTCAAACGTCTTGTTGTTCTTTTACCAACTACTTAATTATGAAATGCCTTATTTTCGGACGAGCGTAGCGAGGGAGAAATAATTATATTTCTTTATGTCGTTTTGTCTTCTTATTTCTGTAACGTATGTCATTTTGTCATTTTACATCTGTAATACTATATAAGAAGATTGCACGGGTTTTTCGTGAGGTGGGAATCTTGTATACATGTATTACACATGTTAAGAATGCTTTTCATTCGACGGGCGTACTGAAAGGGTAAAGTTGTTTCCTAGTTCGCCTAATCGAAGCATATGTAATTAATTTTAGTTATTTAATTTTATAAGTTGCATATGGACATATTGAATTAAAAAAAAATTGAGCCCAGGTTGTAAAAGGTATAAACATTATTTTTTTTTGTGTTATTGTACCACGGATGAGAATATTATCCCGCCATCCATATCCTGAGAATAGCTTAGCACTTGCTGCGGGTACAGGTTTTTTATCCATTAAAATGGTTTTGTTTCCTATGCAGCTTTGGTGTTCTATGAGGGATTTCATGTGGTACTTTTACATCAGTGTTAGGTGATATTTAAAATCAAATACATATAAAAATGTTTTCAGTGTTATCATAAAAGTATTTCATCATAGATGTGTTATTATATGTTTACATTGTTGGTTCATATGCTGAAAGTTGTTCATTTATATATATGTATAAGGATTTTGATATTAAATTCGATCAGTAACGCACGCATTCTGTAAACGTCAAACGTCTTGTTGTTCTTTTACCAACTACTTAATTAAGAAATGCTTTATTTTCGGACGAGCGTAGCGAGGGAGAAAATAATTTCTGTAGTCATAAACCAAGAAACCAGTGACATCACTTTCAGGAACGGTATGTTACTAATTTTATTAAAAGTTCCATGTACATGTTGTTACGAATGAGCGCATATCTATCTTGTTTAATATAATTAATATTGTTTTTATTTTGCTTTAGAGCCATTGGTCACGAGTTCGAATTCCGAGGGCGAGATATTTTTCATATACAAAAGCTTATGCTTCTTACTAAAATATTCGTAAAGATACATGTAGCTATACAAATTTACTGTAAAAATATTTCATTGTATACAAATTTATACCTTTAAAGCTGCATGCCTTCAGATGACCCAAAATATTACAAAAAAAAACAAACTTAGAAAAACTATGCTAAAACTTTGAGAAAAGTAAACAATTAAAGATTCAAGTGATAATTTATACCTTATGTGCAATTGATTTTATATTTTGAAGTATTTATCACCATATTTCTACTGCGTTACTAACGCAGTAGGGGCTACTTATGCATGTTTTGATCTCTTTTTGGTAATTTACGTGGATTTTAAGTGCCGATTGTAATATGTAAAGTACTTTTTTTTTGTTTATTTCACAATAGTTTACCTTTAAATACATTTTCAAAATTTTCATGAAAATTAGGATGAATCTGAAGCCGTGCTGCTTTAACAAAAGAGTAATTGTCCCCTTTATCAGATAATTGTTAACTGATGAATTAGACGAATAGTCCTGCCATTTTAAAATAAAATACAATGTGGCATTGTTCAAGTAGAAACAAAAAAACTATAAAAGAACTATGTTTATTTGCCAACAAAATCCATGGTATGAACAAATGACGCGAAAATTGTTTTAAACACGCAAAGGTATGGTGTCAGCTATTGTTCATGATCATAAACGTAACTAGACGAATAATAAAACTGTAATAGGATACATAAGCAAAACTAGGTGTAGGCATTATACCCATAAGTTTTACATCGTTGACAAAAATAAAAAGGAAAAACTAACTGGTTAAAAAAACCACTAAATGCAAAGTCGAAATATAAAACATTTACTGATATAACTGGAATCAAAACTGTTATAGGTTTACTGTCCTGGAATGATAATAGGACAATCCAATTTAAAGGTAAGTCTGTATTATTATTATTATTATTCGAGATTGGGAGTATCAACAAATTTATATAGTTCTATTCTAATAAAAATGTGTAACGTTGATTTGGCTCAGTTGGCAAACCAACGTCACTGTTAACAGAAGTCTTCCGTACTTGTGGTTTGCATAGGATGGAACGCTCTTTAATGCTGTGATTATTTAATATTTATTATTGTTGTCTTTGTCTCTTTTTCCCTGTGTTTTTGTATCGTATGATCATGTTACTATATTTCATTGTATTTTGTTCTTCTAACTTTCTATTTCTTCTATTATTTTTGTTCCTCTCTTTATGAAGAGAACAACTTCATGTCAAGTGATTAAATTGTGTTTTTTGATTTCATATAACATTTTAAAAATCAGACTATTTAAAACATACTACGATTACGAAATGTGAATTATTTTTATACATGCATTAATATAATTATAACACATGATATTTCATTATACTATAACATTTCTAATTATGACGTAGATCTAACTTTCGTATATATTTGGCTTAATGTTTGAGCTTGTACACAAGTGCATATCAACCCATTTATCTAATGTATTTATAACTATTTAACACAAAATCGTCAAACAAGAAAAAGTGACCTTAAACAATCAAATGTTATAATGCCTAACCATGACGTGAACATGAACACGGACGCGCTGTCTACTGCACTATCAAGGGTGAAAGCTGAAATAAACAAAAACAACTGAGAATTTAATTAGCTATAATTTTAATCACACTGTAAACATATATATAGAAAAACCTAGTATTTGAATCATATTTCCTGAATTTGGAGAGCCTTCAAGGTTTGGTATGTGTCATTACACTTCAGTGTACGATATCAAAAGTTCACCTTGGATGATCTTGAATGATTGCGACCTAACAATTAAACATATATTAACATGTAAATCAGCATTCGGAACTGCCTCGGCTATTATCTATAATAACCTCGGAAACAGTACGGATTAAAAGAAGTTCTACCACGTGGTTTCAGATGTAAACAGAAACAGAGATAATGTGATGATAATATAAGATAAAGGAATGTATATATTTGACATCGAATGTCTGTTCCGGTACTCCTATGCTTGAAAATATGTCTGACAATAATTTGTAATTTAAATATGCCCACTGATGTTCAATTTAAAACAAATCCGACTAAATGTCAACAGGTTGGTTTTTTTGTACTTTCGGTTTCTACAACCATAATAATACATATATAAATAATGTATTGTTTGCGTTTGTACCTATGAAATCACTTATTTTAGTGGACTTTTACTACATATATTGGAAATAAACTCGTCAACAATTGCCAGCATTAAATTACTATTTGTTTCCATGTTTAGTTTCTTTGCGTAGGTTAGACCGAAATACCGCAACTCTCCTGTATATTCATACTATTGTGTTCGAGGTCCTTATCCGAAGACTGACGGAAAGGGCCGAGTAGTTACGATTGATAAATCAGCTTTTCTTAGATAGATAAATAGATTAGATAGATATATTTCAGTATTCAGTAAATAACATGGTAAAAACATATCCAATACATGATAAAACAAAAAAACAAAACAAATATCAATGTAAAGAAATGCACCATATCAAAAACATCATACCAAGGATAACACAAGAAAGAGAACTTAATCTCTTATTTCCATTGTGGTCCTTAGATACTGGTGGTTTTGACAAAGAGAGGCATGAAAATGACTTATCACAGTTTTAAATTAAAGAAAGACAATAGTATACATAAAATTTTCAAATTAAAATAAATTAATAAAATAATAAATATTAAGACTAGAGGATAGGCACCCTTAAAAGAGATAATTACCCATTAAGTAAATGTTTTTTAGCAGATAATTTAAAATTGAACAATTTTGATTCCATCCTAATAGAAGAGGGTAGTTTATTCCACAATACACATCCATTGTAAGCAAAAGACTTTGATCCGAAACCTTTGACCTTAGGTAGCATATAACAACCACTTTCACTTGACCTGGTCCTGTAAGTATGAACATAATCTAATGGAATAAAGTTTTCTCCCATATATTCAGGGGCAAGTCCATGTTTTATTTTAAAAACATTACATTCTTATAATGGTTCTCATATGACAGACCAAGGACCTTCATTGATCTGTTCTACTTTTTTAAATAAGAGAGTTTCTACCCATGGTATCAAATGAAAATATACTTGTTATAAATGTTTATTTCAGAATTGTTTTCTAACATCAAATAGAAATATCATTAACTTCTTATTTTAGGTTACAAGCATACAATGGATGAAAACTACATATCGATATGGTATTGTATGGCTGTAAAGAAAATGTGAATATTGTTTTATGTATCTTAAACCTAAAGGAAAGAATTCCCAGTACATCCATGCATAAGTCTGTCTTTAATTTATGATTACTAAAAGAATATTGATGACATTATTGTAATATAATTTGTGATATGGATTAGATTCACTGAGGAATTAAACAATTCATAGGCATGGCGTCAGTGTCTTTGTCAAAAAAACTGTCTAACTCGAGATACAATAACTGGGTAAAGGCTAGTTTAGCAGTGTTGATAACAAAAAGAGGTATTGAACCTTTTGTTAAAGATGAAATCGAACAGTTCCAGCAGAAATGTTTAACAGATATATGTAACAACCAGGGTCTTCCATCTGGAACAATTTGTACAAATTGTTGCACAGAAAATGTAGTCAAGTGTCCTACAAACAAAATTTGTAACATTAAGCAAAGAAAATGCAGTTATCATAAAGATTCTGCAACTACTTTTCTTCTTGCTGGTTGTCCGAACAAGATCTGTCACAATTTTAAAACTGAAATACAGAACGCTCATAGATACAATGGCCCATCCTACAAAAACACTGATGCTGCTCAGTGGTGCAGTAAATCCTGGGAGGTAGCTAAGTGCTACATGCCACCAGATGGTTATAAAGATGTTGTATCTGCATCAGAAACAGATTTTAATGGAGTCAACAGTGTCATCATAAACTGCGAATGTTTTCAGACAAAAGTTACAGATGATCTCAGTAAGAATGGAAACATTTTTGACAAGGTAAGGCAAATTTTACTTGTTTTCTTTTTCTTCTTCTGTCATTTAAATCACCTTGCATCAAATGAAAAGTGAACTATTAGGACCATTATGTCATAATTTATTATGATGTAGGCCGGTTGTCATTTTCCCAAAAAATGACATAGATTATCAAAGTTAAATAATTGAAATTTGCAAAAATGGCCATAACTTTGAAAGCAATAGACTCGATTCATATTTAGACAACATAATCTTATGTGTAAAATAATTTAAGTATGACCTTGACAAAAAATGATATAGATTGTCAAAGTTAAATTATTGAAATTTGCAAAAATGGTCATAACTTTGAAAGTAATAGACTCGATTCATATTTAGACAACATAATCTTATGTGTAAAATAATTTAAGTATGACCTTGACACATAAAATGAGCAGGACAATCAAACTCTCAGAAGTAATTGAATATAGCTTAAAATACTATTCTTCATTTTTTCATGGACAAATTAATTATTCAAATTTGGACAAAGCATCACTGACACAACATGCTCATTGTTTAAATTATGACCTTTATATTTAAACCTGACTGTCAGGTGTCATTTTCAATATCTACAGATCTTTAAAAGTAATGCATGCACTGATTTAATTATTAAGATTTGCAGAAAACGAGACGGCTAAATTTTACTGAGACTGCTAAAGTTTTACTATTCCCTTAATGTGACCATTACTGGTGTTTCATAAAAATCTGATATATATTGTTTATATTTGTTTTGACATGAATCCTTTGTCTTACAAGAACAAAAACTATCTATATGTTAGCAATTAATGCTTTCGAAAAATATAAAGGCATAGTGTAACATAATCACTGTGGTTCAGTGTGAGGGTGGTTGGCCAGTTAAAAGAAAAGAGAACATTTGACGATCATTCAGCATAACATTATTGTTGTGAGTGGATGTTATTTTGGTTCTTTAAGTTCTTTACAATTTGGAGTTTTTCTAGTCAGATGGTTCTTGAATACTGTTGAATCATCCTGAGGATATGTTGCCTGCTTTTTAGCTCGACTATTCGATAAGAATAAGTAGAGCTATTGCAGTCACCCGAGCGTCGGCGTCGGCGTCGGCGTAACCACTTATGTTAAAGTTTTTGTAATAGTTTAAATATTTTCAAAGTCCATTGACATATGGCTTTGAAACTTTGCACACTTGTTCACCATCATGACCCCAACCTGTAGACAGGAGGAGGTAACTCTATCAAGCATTTTGACAGAATTATGCCCCTTTTTCGACTTAGAATTTACGTTAAAGTTTTTGTAATAGTTCAAATATTTTCAAAGTCCATTGACATATGGCTTTGAAACTTTGCACACTTGTTCACCAATATGACCCCAACCTGTAGACAGGAGGAGGTAACTCTATCAAGCATTTTGACAGAATTATGCCCCTTTTTCGACTTAGAATTTACGTTAAAGTTTTTGTAATAGTTCAAATATTTTCAAAGTCAATTGACATATGGCTTTGAAACTTTGCACACTTGTTCACCATCATGACCCCAACCTGTAGACAGGAGGAGGTAACTCTATCAAGCATTTTGACAGAATTATGCCCCTTTTTCGACTTAGAATTTACGTTAAAGTTTTTGTAATAGTTCAAATATTTTCAAAGTCCATTGACATATGGCTTTGAAACTTTGCACACTTGTTCAACATCATGACCCCAATCTGTAAACAGTAGGAGGTAACTCTTTCAAGCATTTTGACAGAATTATGCCCCTTTTTCGACTTAGAATTTACGTTAAAGTTTTTGTAATAGTTCAAATATTTTCAAAGTCCATTGACATATGGCTTTGAAACTTTGCACACTTGTTCACCATCATGACCCCAACCTGTAAACAGGAGGAGGTAACTGTATCAAGCATTTTTTTTACTATCAAGCACTAAGAATAGTCGAGCGTTGCTGTCCTACCGACAGCTCTTGTTTTAACTTTGTCTTTTGACAGCTTATATATAATTTGCAGACTTCGTAATCTCTGATCCCCTTTTAAAATTCCTTTTTATTCAGTAACACACATTGTTTTCTCGCATTTATTTTTACTTGGGGACCATATGCTGCTGTTCATGGAATCTCATTGAAGATTTCATGATAACCGCCATATAAACATATCTGCAATGTTTTAAAACTTAAAATTTTACCAGTTCATGTTAAATGTTGAATTCTTCTTAAGCCGGAGCTAAAGGATGTGGATGCCTGGACAGTAACTGGCACTTTGACCAAACTACACCCCTAATATAGGACCTGTATGTCTTGATTCTATCATTCACAGGGTAGAGAGATTGGTAAAGCTGTTCGACACGCCCCTATTCTGGAAGTGGTGGATAAAGATTTAAAGCAATATTTCATTGACCTTGATAACCTTCTGTCAGATACTGGACACTTGATTTCCGATAATAATGCAAAGTTAGCAAGGAAAAGATTATCTGAGGTTTGTAAAACTTACTTTTGTATTCAGTAACATATTAGAACATATTAGATTAGAACATTACCCGTCCCTAGATTTGCCACTTAAATGCCACCCTTTTCAATGGTGGAGTATTTAGACAATTTTCCACCAATAATGCCACCAAAATGCCACCAAAACGCCACCCAAATCATGAAAATGGTGAAAAATTTGAGCAGGACTGATGGTATATAATTTTCCAGTTAATTCCACCTTTTCTACACTTAATGCCACCAATGAGTGGAAAGTTGGTGGAGTATTTAGACAAACTTTCACCATTATGCCACCTTAGGGTGGCAAACTCATTTTTCCACTACATGCCACTTGTTTCCACTAATTGCCACCATCATGGTGGAAAGATGGTGGAGTATTTGGACGAATTTCCACCATTATGCCACCATTGAGTGGCAAACTCATTTTCAACCAAATGCGTCTTATTTCCACCTTTTGCCACCATTAGGGTGGAAAGTTGGTGGAGTATTTAGACACTTTTCCACCATTTTTCCACCACAAAGTGGCAAATTCAGTTTCCAGTAAATGCCACCTATTTTCACCCTTTCAGAAATTTTCCACCTTGTGGGTGGCAATAGCCTGAAACTGCTTAAAAGTCACCCTGTACCCTAAAAGAGAAACAAACAAATTTAAAAAATAATCATTTTTAATGTCTCCATATGAAATAATTGTCTCAAAAAATAGCAACACATTAGTCCATTTATTATCTTCACTTTATCTTTCTATTCCTGGACAGTTTGAGGAGGTGCAGAATCACCTTATGGATTTCAGTCCTTTGGGTTGTCAGCCACTTTTCCAGCGCACAATCTAAAACAAAAAAATATTATGAATAATTGTAACAATAATGGAAAACATTAGCTTACATTAATTTTTTATATGACTATTGGATATTTCTATATTCAAGTTGAGTGCATAGATATGATTAAAACCTTAACAAAACAGCATTGCAGACGTGGAAGAATCAAACTTTTCTTATTTATTAATACTCCAAGGCAGAAAATATACGCAGAATCAAAAATGATATTTTCATTCAGTTCATTAGTTATCTTTCAAGAACTTAAGTTTTGCCTTGTCTGCACAAGCAGGTCTGTCGTCAGACTCTCTGTTCCATTTTCTAATACCAAACAATGAGCCGCCTTTAATCTCCTCTATATCGAATAGCATTCTGAAGAGCCTTGTTGTACCTTTCTCATGTGAGGCATAGTGCCTCAGTTCTGCCATCACTTGGTCCTAAAATATAATTATCAATATCCAATAAGTAAAGACAGAAAATGAAACATGGTATATGTATTTAACTCCAAAATTTTAAAATAAGAAAGAAATTAAGAAATACAACACGTCAACATCAGTGCAGGTAATAAGTAATTTAATAATCTTCCAGTTTCAGTTCTTAACGAACCTTCATCAGGATAAATATTTGACAAAATTTTCAAACTTAGGTGTACAAAAACTCTAAACTTTGTAAAACTAAATGTAAATGCAAATTAAAGTGTCATATAGAATTTGAATAAAAGTAGGTTTGGAAATAGTGCATAATAGCTATATTTATTAAGAACTGAAAAGTGTCTTATTGGGTACTGTGACACTTCTTTCCTATCAATTCTAAAATAACTTTGATTTGTAAAGCCACTGAAGAACAAGTGTGTTGCTCCAGGCTGCTCCTCATTGCTTTGTGTCTGCAAAAGAATAATTCTTATTTAATGCTGTTTCTGTTATGAACTGTCATTCTCCTAACAGCTTGTTACTCTAGACTGTCTAGTTATGGTTATATATCTACTGCACCATGAAAGCTGAATTACAACAATGAAGGAATGAAGCTTAAAACAGTTATTAAAACAGTTACTGTTGATCTGCTTCACATGTGACACACAAGGAAATATGTTTATAGCATGAAAGTTGTAGTAATAGGTACCTGGTTATCTATAGTTTGATTGATGTAATATTGTACATATTAATGATATTGTACTTACTGATTAATTTCTATAATTATTTTCTCAAACTTAAAATTTCTAACATACTGTATTTATGAAATGATGAAGCTCTTCCTACATTCTTTACATTCCTACATTCTTCATATGTAAATTCAGCTTTCTTTTTTTAGTCAAGTTACAAACATAACAAATTTAAAACATAATTTTATACAATACATTTAATATTTTTACTGTTCAAAAACTTAATAGTTACTGCAAAAATAATAATAAATGTTATATGTAAAAGTTGCTTACCTGAAACTTTGACTTGGAATGATTCTGCTGTTTATCTTCTTGTTTAATGTTATAATCTACACATTCACACTTCAGTTAAAACTTCTCATTTCTATTTGCCACACTAATAAGACTTTTAATGTATTCTTTGAGAAATCAAATATATGCACCCTTACATTTTAAACAAAATAATATCTCCAGAATTGCTACAATACCAATCATTTCCTTTGTGTTTGCAAGCTTTAACTGACCTCAATTCCTTTGAATTCAAACTTTACAACCGTACAACTGGAAAGTTCCATTATAATTTTAAACTGTGAGGGATTATTCAAAAACCATAGCACCCATCATTTTATTTTTTACATTCATTTGAATGTATTAAACTATATCTAATACCTAAATAGATTGAGTAGAAATAAGTTTTTGAAAGATAATTTAGCATGCTATTTTAACACAGATTCTACATATAACATCAGAGCTCCAGATAGCGTGCGTATAAGCGTAAAATACGCAAAGAAAATCTAAAATACGCATCATTTTCAAAATTCGTGCGTCACAGTTACGCACAACAAAATGAAAATACGCTCGTATGTCAAAATTTATGCGTAAAAGAATAGAAGTGTAAACATTTGATATGTAGAAAGAAAATGTTTTGAGCATAAAAATACAATATATTTCCATTTAATTGCATTGAAAACTAAAAAAATTCTGTTTGTCAACAACGCATGTTAAAACGAAAGTAGCAGGAAATACAGAAGGGAGGTAACTCCCGTAGATCTATCACCTGTGAAATTATTGATGAAATTTGTGCCAGATAATCATCGTAGGAGTTAACACAGTATTAAGTTTGTTTAGGCATCTATTGACATACTTATGTCTCAATATATAAACAAAAAAATATTTTAATTTTCTTAAACACTTTAGTTGTTGGAACAAAATAACATGTTTTTCACCTGCAGTTTTGTACTCAATATTTTCGTACCCAGTCTACAGTTACGGACAATTTTCTTCAGACCAATACTTTTTTTAAGGAAAGATAAAAAAATCTTGTTTTATGTTTCTTTAATTCTAATTTCAACTATAATGGTTCAAACTGGAGTACATGATAAGGTACATGCCAAACAAAAATAAAGAAAGAAAAAATATTGACTCCTAGAAAATAAAATAACTTGAGGGCTTCCACTAGTGGAAGTTTGGGGAGTCATTTACTCCTTCAATTGGCCTGTGACTTCCAAAAAATCAATACTTTCCTTCTTTACCTATATAATGTGACTTCCAATATCAGAGATTTTGAAGTCTTTGACTTCCAAATTTTGAAAATGGAAGCCCTGATAATTTTGCTGTGTATCCTAAACTTGAGTTCCAGTATACTCTGGAAGTCTGACTTTACATGGCATGTTTTGTATTGTTTTCACATTAAATCAGTATTTAATTTGTAAAGGTTTTTTCTAAAAAAGAAAATAAACAAACAAAAAAAACACAACAATAAGTTTAATTTGTTTATAAAAAATGCAAAATGCTTTTTTGACAGATTTTACCCCTTAAGTTTTTGAGAATTTGCATTTTACCCCTCACTGTAAATTTTGAGGGGTAAAAACCCCTTGGCCAAAAAAAAGTATCTGGAGCTCTGTAACATGTATAATGTTGCCTCTCCCAAAATAATCAAATGGAACAGTCTGGTCAGCTTGAGTAAACTATTAACTCCCATGCAGAGATTACTAGATAAGAGGGCAGTAGTTTTATCAGATCTGTGTTGTATGCCTTGTTGTTAAATCTTAGAGGATGCAGTATTTACTAGCTAGTATTTACTTATCCTGATTATAAGAAATTATCAGGAATTATTAGCTATATTTACTTTTCACACAATTATTTTTACAATAGATTTAAAGCCTCTGAACGGCATACTATATTGTGTATTTATAATAAGCATGCCAAGCACAGTGCTTCATTATCTTGAAGGCTGATCTATTTTATGTATATTTATTAAATAGCATTTAAATATTATTGTTAACAAGTTTGATTCATGCTTTTTTTCTTCTTTAAAATACATAACTCTCTCCTGCAAAGTTATGGAGTCATTGCCCTTTGTAAGTTTTAATCTGCAAAGCATAGTACAAAAAATGTTTGATACAATAATTTTAATCTCCACATATAACTAAATCTCATTGATGAGAAGTACAAGGCCTAGGAACCATAACTCTTTATTGAATGATTTGGGGTTTATTGCCATTTGTACTTCTCCATGCTTAATTTTTGTTCTGATCATTATGCTTAAAAAGTATTGGAGATATTAATTTGAAACTTCACAGATATAGATCTTTGTGAGTAATGTGCTGTGTTTAAGAACCATAACTCTTTTACATACTTTTGGAGTTATTGCCCTTTGCATTTTTCACTTAAGCATTACATGAAAAGTGTAAGTATACTCACCAGATATCAGTTTAAAATAATATTAAAGAGACCAATCTTAATTAGAAGAAAAGACCAAAGTCAAACTTTATTCAAGATTGACATTAAATATCATAGCAGATTTTAACAACAAACTTTATGCAGAAAAATGCATTTTCTGGTCATTGAAGAACATTTCAACTATTTAATGTACAGATTGCAATTAAAAAAAGCTAAGTACACTTTTACAGCCGTAATTTTATTTTACAAGCATAGAATGGAACATAGGCATTTTTGACTTTAAGTCAAAATTAACATCCCTAAAGAAAAGTACTGAAAAAGAGAAAGAAAAAACGGAACATAAAGTAACCCCATACTTTTCTAATTTTTCTTGCTCTTAATTGATTATGTGTGTTTTACGCCTGGAAAAGTGATTTTACGTCCAATTTCAGTGTCTTTTCCTGCTACTTTACAGCTGGAATTATCATACCAGTGACTTTGTATCAGAATTGTGTTCATGGCATTGCATATAAAAGATTTTTAAGAAATACGACTTTCTGATAATTTTTCAAACTGTTTAACTTTAATTTATTCTATTTTTGATAAAAAGTTCACTTGATGCTTTGATAAAACCTAGAAACAGATTTATTTCAGTTTGGAGCTTTAACTTAAATAAATCTTTTAAACCCTGCAATGCACAATGATTTCTCAGTTTTCCCTTTCCCTTTTCGACTAAAAGTTATTCACAAAATTTTCTAAGTCTTTTTCCACTAATTTGCCACCCAGAAAATAGTTAGTTTCACTTTTCCACTAAAAGCCACTCATTTTCCACCTTCAAAATAAACTAAGTTTCATTTTTCACCAATTTCCACCTTTTTGCCACCATGAAAAAAGTCTATGTTCAAATTTCCACTCAATGCCACCTAAATGCCACCAAAGGATAGTGGCGTTTGGTGGTAATTTTGCCACTGCAGTGGAAAAAGAGTGGAATTTTGTCATTTTCCAGTTAATTTCACCCTTTTTACACTTAATGCCACCCTTTTCAGTGGAAATAGCTGGCAAGTAGTGGCAAATCTAGTGACGGGAAGTTAGAAGTTACCGGTACTATATTATTTGCTAGAGTAAAATTATTATGATCATTAATAATTGGTTTTCAAAATAATCACGCATGCTTGCAAGCATCATCCATTGAAAACTACAAACCTGTACGAAAAAGTCTGGGCAGAATGCAGAGAGAATCTGTACAGACTTTATTTAGAAAACTCTGTACAGAGTCTGTACAGAAAAAAATCTGGTCAAATGATACAAAGTTGAACCAGAATTCTATTAATAGATTTTAGCAATAAGGATAAAGAACGAAATCTGTACAGATTTTTTCTGAAATATTTAAATTAAGCTGATTATTTTCTGGGCAGAAAAAAATCTGGGCAGAAAAAAAAATCTGGGCAGAAAAAAAATCTGGGCAGAAAAAAATCTGGGCTTCTTCATATTCTGTACAGAATTAACCCTGTCCATAGGAAATATCTGAAAGGGAATTCTGCACAGAAAAAAATCTGTACAGAAAATATTCTGTACAGATTTTCGTTTTTTTGGCTAAAAACAAAATCAATTTTCCTTTTGAACATTTTTCATTTATTAATTTTAATTAACAATTTTTATTCATTTCTTTCCTGGAGTAGTCTATCCAATGAGTAATAGCCTTGTTGAGGGCGCTGTCATCAGGAATTGGCTTGTCTCTGTCTTTGCACCACACATCCTGACATAATCTAGAGTAAAAAAGAGGGGATTTTAATTATGTTCATTCTATTATTAAATGATATACAAAATTTGTAAAATATTTCAATGTGTATATAAAACAGTTAAAATTGTATCCCTATATACCTTATGTTTTTTGCACCAAGTAACAACAAAGTCACTGACTAATAAAACTGTTTACATATATCATCCCTGACCAAAGCTTGTGTTACAAATCTACACAGTCATATAAATTGCAACATAACTTAAAATAGGAGAGATTTACAAGTGGCCAATATTCTAAAAATAGAATTGCTGATAAGCACTGACCATAGCAACCATTGCTGGTCGTACATTCTACACAATTTCCGGGAGTTTTGAATTGATTAATTTAAACTAAATGAATTGAATTATAGAATAGCAAAACAAAAAGCTAAACTATTTATTGCATAATAGAGCAAGAAATTAAAAAAAAATAGATCTTGACCTATCAACTGATCAAAAAGCAATTTATGAACTAATAATTTCACTGGCCCAGCTTTGACTTCAGTGCATTAATTTTATACTCATTAGACCATAGTGGTCTTTCTCAAATCAGAGTAAATTTAACTAATATAGATAATTCATAGACTATTAAAAGATGTATAAATAATTTCTTTTATTTACAGTGGAAGGTATAACCAAATAATTCAAAGAAAAATTCAAAGAAAACATTGCAAAATCTTACCTCTGGTTCTGATTATGATTCCATCATAATTCCTCTTTGGCCCCTAAATCTGAGAATTTTAAGTCTCTACATGATTGCTCTTCACAACAACTAACTTGTAAACTTATCATTAGAAAAATAAACTAAACAAAACATATTAATCTTTGCCAATGTGAAGACACTTTGTGTAATAAAACCTTGTGTGGCAGCCTGAGAGATTTGAATTGACCAACAGGGGTTACATGGGGGTTACACCTGATATTACAGAATATCTATCTACTACTCTGAGATTAACTCAGAGTGAAATTCTGGCTAGAAAAATAAATTCTGTCTCAAGATTCATCTAAGTGTTAAAATTCTGTGTGTCTATGTAAATTCTGCCTCATTTTTTTTCCAAGTATTGAAATTCTGTCTTGTAAAAATATCTAAGAGCAAAATATCTGTGTGAAAATTGTTCTGTACAGAAAAATTTTTGATTCTGTTTTACTCTGCACAGAAAATCACCTATTTCCTAGGCAGATTCTGTGTCCAATTCTGTGTCGGTGTCAACTCTGTACAGAAAAATGAAAATCTGCCTCTATAACAACCAGAGTTGGTACAGAGTCTGTACAGAATTGGCTCAGAATTTTCGTACAGGAAGTACGCTTGATTGAAATGAAAAGAAATCTATATCTTTCATTAGTAAAAGTCACCCTTAAAATATAAAACAGATAATCAATATAAAAGCAAGGAAAAATCGAAAATCTTGTTTATTCTTAATAATAGAAAGAAAACGAGTTTAAAAACAAAATATCATACAATGTATTTTATGAGAAATTGAGAAAGGGAGTAAAACTAAAACTGAAATAGCAAAGGATTTTTAAATTCCAAAAAATACGCTCTCGGGTACTGTGTCTAAAATAGAAAAAAATGACAAATTTTTGTGCCCCCACTTTAGTGGCGGGCATTTAGATTTGCCCTTGTCCGTCCGTCCGCACTCACAGGAGAGTAATTATGTGGCGAGGCATAGGTAACTGTTCTTTCTCTGATGTCATTCATTCCGTAATGCTTTTATGTGGCTATTTTCTTTTGTGTGGCTAAAAAGAACAATAGAGTAGCCACATAATTACTGTCCTGTGAGAACATCTGTCCGTCCGTCCGTCCGTTCTCTTTTGTGTCGCACGTAACTCAAAAAGTATTTGACTGAGAGTCATGAAACTTTACAGGAATGTTGATCAGCATGTGTAGTTGTGCACCTGGGTATTTTCGTCTGGATATTTTTAGTATTTTTAGAGTTATTGCCCTTGACTTAGTAAAAGTTTGCAATTTTCAACTTATGTCGCATGTAACTCAAAAAGTATTTGACGTAGAGTCATGAAACTTTACAGGAATATTGATCAGCATCAGCATGTGTAGTTGTGAACCTGAGTATTTTCGTCTGGATTTATTTAGTATTTTTTGAGTTATTGCCCTTGACTTAGAATTTTTTTTGCAATTTTCAACTTGTGTCGCATGTAACTCAATCAAAGCACTGAATGTACTGATGGGGAGGCTATGACAGAATGTTTCAGACTTATAGTTTCTTTTCTTTTTGCTTAAAATGTGCTGTTATTTCAATTATTACCAAATAAAAGATAGAATATGCTACATTGTGTCATTTATAATATACTGTTGTGTTCAAACCATTCATATATATGGTTAATATGGTTGACTATTCATTTTGTTAATATTCCAGAACATTTCATTGAGGTCTACATTCGGACCTGCTAATCCTTGCAAATTTTGAAAAAAACCTAAACTCATCAATAATAAATGACATACCAGAAAGTATGACGACTGTTTCATTATAAGACATAACAATAACATTTTTACAACTGATTGTTCCTTATCAAAATATTCTAGGACTGTTCAGCATAAATACTTAATGTCATTTTAATACTCATTGAATGACAATAACAACTAGCAAAGTTATTCAATGATTTTTATTGAACATAAAAATTTAAAATACATATTAAACATGTCATGTACCATATTGAAAAATCAATAACATACGTCTTGTGATGAGTATTAATATCCATGCTCTACGGACAGAAATATGTCTTCCTTCCGAAGCAAATCTGGAATAAAATCACGTTTCAGAAAATTATTCACCATTTCATTACTCGTCGCTGACTTTGACGGCTTCGGATATTTATTAAAACTAAATATTTCTTGAAAAATATCATATCTGCAAAGCTTATTCAAAGTTGAATCAACCTAAGTGAAAATTGAATCAGGAAGTTATATCTTCTTTTTTTAGAGCCAACACTCGAACCCAACTTATGGTAGTTAATAGCTAGATTCTACATGTATTTTTTTAAACCCTCACTAGCTTGAATATAACTGCGG